>NC_142352.1:26024203-26333787 GCF_059441175.1 Urocampus carinirostris
TATCCCTTTTAAAATGAAGAGCCTTGCATGCAAGTAACCTATTAAAAAAGGACCTGATGGGGTTTTAACCACATGACGTGTTATTGGTTATGGATGGCAATGTCCAGTTGTCTTTGTTTATCAATTTGGATTCTGTGTGTGTCTGTGTGAGCAAGCTTCTTGAGGATGACGGTGTCCTTTCTGCTTATCTGTGCAGTTTTATGTGAACAATTATTGTGAACTTTTCGATAACAACCATGTCCTGTGTCCTATCTACCTATCTGCGCACTTTTGTGCCGGAATAAACCTTATTTAGTTTGGATGATAACTGGACTACTTGATTGTAAACATACTAATGTTGCTGACAAACTATGCAAAATGTGTATAATTTAATGGCATTTTGTGTTTTTCTGCCATAGTTAACCCTTTTAGCTTGGATGCAAACTGGACTCCTTGATAATGAACCAGAAACATGCTAATGCTGCCAACAAACTATGCAAAAAAAACTTATACAATTTAATGGGATTTTGAGTTTTTCTGCCATAGTTAACCCTTTTTAGCTTAGATTCCAACTGTATTCCTTAGTGATGAACCAGAAACACACAAATGCTGTCAACTCGAGTCTTTGATGATGAATCAGAAACATGATGATGCTGCTAACAAACTATGCAAAAAAACCAGATATAATTGAATGGCATTTCGAGTTTTTCTGACATAGTTAACCCTTTTAGCTTGGATGCAAACTGGACTCCTTGATAATGAACCAGAAACATGCTAATGCTGCTAACAAACTATGCAAAAAAAACACCCACTGAAAAACTTGCCCCAAAGTCCGAAGTGACACTGCCAGGACAACAAGCCTCCCCGAAATGTATCATTCTCTGCAGCACATTTACTTTTACAATTCATCATTCTAATGTGTTATGCTTAAAATAAACTTTAAATCAAGTGACTAAGATAAGTAAGCTCCTTGACCTCCCGACCGGAGTGTCAAATGTAATTTCTTGAAGTAAACGTCATCAAAGTCTTACTTAATCCGACCGTGGATTCATTTTTTAATCAGGTCGGTGTGACCTCAGAGGTGTCCCTGAAAGACAAAAGAGGAGGAGTCAATTTTCGACAGTTCTGTGGGTTTTTATTGGCTTTTTTCCCAGTGATCGCTCACAGTCTGGAAGGATGAAACAAAACAGAAGAGTGGCACGTTGTAGCAGACAGGGCCGAGGGAACCGATACAGATATGGGCCGCTCCTCTGTACATATATAGCACGTCGGGATATTTTGGTACAGAAGAATGAATTATTAATGGTGAAGCTGAAGAAGAGCTGAACGTGCTGAAAAGCTAAACGGTGAATAGACTCCCCCCCTCTCCCTCTCCTCTTTTATGATCTATAAGAAGGCCAGGTTGCACTGTTGGAAACTTGGTCGGATTTTTCTCCCTGAGGACAAACGCGTTTATATACAATCTCTGGCATCAGCTTTGAAGCGACTGGAATCATCGTTTTCATCTTTTTTATGCAGTCACTAAATCCAGATAACAGTCGAAGTGATCGTCTTTTGATTACAGTATATTACATAAAAAACGGGAAGAGTGAGGGGCGGGAAACCAACACATAACGTTAACATGAAGTGCTGATATGTGCAAAGGTCTACATGTATCACAATAGAAGCACTGTTTTGCAGAGGCGATATAGGGGAGGGGTTCACGTGGTTCTCTGTGTTGCTGTGTGCATGTGTGTGTGTGTGTGTTTTCGATATACAGAGTGATGAAGCTTAGCCACTGCCCAACATCTTTGTTGCACGCTGGTTAGCCTCGTCGATTCGGGTCTTGTTGGAGTCAGCCTGTCAGGGGTGGAAGAAACAAGAGCCAAACATCAGCCTATGTGTATATGTACACAGGATTGTGCAGAAAACAAGAATATTGTTAAAAAGTCAGCGTATCCTCACTAGGGGGTGCTGGAGCCCATCCCCAGCTATCTTTGGGCGGTGGGCAGGGGACACCCTGAACTGGTTGCCAGCCAGTCACAGGGCACACAGAGACAGACAACTCACTCGCTCATTCACACCAAGGGACAATTTGGACCATCCAATTAACCTGACATGCATGTCTTTGGAATGTGGGAAGAAACCTGAGTGCCCGGAGTGCCTGGAGGAAACCTACGCAATCATGGGGAGAACATGCAAATCCAGCACAGGAAGACTGGTAGCTAGATTCGAACCCATGACCTCGGAACTGTGCCACAGAGGCGCTAACCACTCTTCTGCCGTGCCGCCCTCTAACGCAATTAAAAAAACAAAAATATCCTAGATTCTAAATTCTAATTTATGGGATTTATAAAGCGAATGAGCAAAAAATGTGCAGATTTTTTAGCTAGCTATCTTTTTACCTTGGTGGGTAGCTATCATCCTACATTTTTTGCTATTTAGAAAGCTAGATACCTATCTTTTTACATTTTGTTTTGCAAGCAATCAAGCTAATATTTTATCTTTTTTTTAAAGTCATCAAGCTAAAATTAGGCCTCCTTTCAAGCTCGCCATCTAGTTTTGGTCTGGCTCTGTTAGCTAGCTCTCTTAAAGTTTTTTTTTTTTACTTGAGTATGAACTTTACATTACAATATTATTATCATTGATATAATCACATTTGGGGCAGCACGGCGGCACAGTGGTTAGCGCATGTGCGGCACAGTTCTAAGGTCTTGGGAACCTCCTGTGTGGGTTCAAATCCAGCTACCGGACTTACTGTGCGGAGTTTGTATGTTCTCCCCGTGCTTGGGTAGGTTTCCTCCGGGCACTCCGGTTTCCTCCCACATTCCAAAGACATGCATTTCAGGTGGATTGGCCGGTCCATATTGTTCCTAGGTGTGGATGAGCGAGCGAGTTGTCTGTCCCTGTGTGCCCTGCAATTGGCTGGCAACCAGTTCAGGGTGTCCCCTGCCCACTGCCCGATGATTGCTGGGATGGGCTCCAGCACCCCCGCGACCCTACTGAGGATAAGCGGTGCAGCTAATGAGATGAGATGAGATAATCACATTTGCCATTTGGATTATATCTAAACCAAATTACATATTTATTTTTTCCATATTTAGCTTAAAATATTCCCATTCTCACAAAAATATTTAATATAACTGATGTTATATTTTACTAGTTTTTGTTGTTATTGTGCTCCGTGCAGCCCTTTTAGACTTTTTGTGATAAAGGCCCAAACAAATAAATATGACTTGACTTGACTTGGAGTTAAATCATCTGAGATATTGTCAGTTTTTATGGTTTTAAAATTGCGTATTGTTGAAAACTCAAATGACCCATTTCAAAATATTAGAATATCAATAAAAAAGTATACTAATAGGCTGTAAGCCATCATTAACAATATTCAGTTAATTTGTAATGAATCCAGAAAAGAAAAAAGAAAACTGAAAAGAGCCTGGACACAACAGTGTTGTGATTATGTCATGTCTAAAGAGAGGCAAGTCAGTGCAAAGAACATTATTGAATGTGGTGTCCGTAAGTTCATAATATTCTACTTGCTGGCGCCTTCTTCTGGCTGAAATTATCATTGCAGCCTCTGTCAAGCTCCTTTGGTTGCTCGTTTATGTATGTGAAATTATTAGAATCGCTCGCATAAACTCTTCCTTTCTTACGTTTTTGGGGGTTGGGGTTGGCTTTTCAACTTTATTTGCAACAGTCATTTTCTTACCTTCACCAGTGTTATCTTAAAATCAAGAAAAACTGTGACCACATGCGTGAAACCACTCTCCCCCCTGCCTCCTTTACTCCATTGAATGTGCTTTGTGGCCGGAATACCGAGGGTAGAAGTAAGATAAAAGCAGACAAGCGCGGTAAAAAAAAAAAGGTTCTTTGAGTTCAGTTGGGCATGGTTGACAGATACTTAATGGGACAATGTGTATGTAATATTTAGTTCCTCCTAGGAGTACAAAAAACTTTCATTGAGTAAAAAAAAATATTGATTTAAAAGATAGGGTTTGTAGTTTAAGATGTCCTTAAAAAGTTTAGCAAAAATAATTTATAAATCTCAAAGTTAGTGCGTGTGTGTGTTTGTATGTGGTTTTTGGGCTCCGAATTAGCTGAACCTGTCACGGTTGGCCATTGCCCTAACTTGGGCCCGCTTGTTGCCTGATTGGCTTCCCTCCTATTTAAATTCAGTTCTCTCAATCACTCCTTGTCAGTCCGTCAACGAACCTCTGCTCTTGCAAGACGTGTATTTTGACTTTGTCCGGTATCCTGCTTTTGTATCCAGTATCCGGTATCGATCCCGTCTGTCCCATCCTGTCCGGTATCTTGCCCCATGATCGATCCCGTCTGTCCCGTCCTGTCCGGAATCTTGCTCTAGTATCCAGTATCCGGTATTGATCCCTTCTGTCCCGTCCTATCCATTATCTTGCTTGAGTATCCAGTATCGATCCCGTCAGTCCCGTCCTGTCCGGTATCTTGCTCCAGTATCCAGTATTCGGTATTAATCCCGTCTTCCCTGTCCTTTCTGGTATCTTGCTCCAGTATCTGGTATCGATCCCGTCTGTCCCGTTCTGTCCGGTATCTTGCTCTAGTATCCTGTATCCGGTATTGATCCCTTCTGTCCCGTCCTATCCATTATCTTGCTTGAGTATCCAGTATCGATCCCGTCAGTCCCGTCCTGTCCGGTATCTTGCTCCAGTATCCAGTATTCGGTATCAATCCAGTCTTCCCTGTCCTTTCTGGTATCTTGCTCCAGTATCTGGTATCGATCCCGTCTGTCCCGTCCTGTCCGGTATCTTGCTCTAGTATCCAGTATCCGGTATAGATCCCGTCCGTCCCATCCTGTCTGGTATCTTGCTCCAGTATCTGGTATCGATCCCGTCTGTCCAGTCTTGTCCGGTATCTTGCTCGTGTAACCATTATCTGGTATCGATCCTGTCTGTCCCGTACTGTCCGGTATCTTGCTGTTGTAATTGGGATCAATCCCGTCTGTCCAGTCCTGTCCGGTATCTTGCTCCTGTATCCGGTATCAATCCCGTCTGTCTTGTCCTGTCCGGTATCTTGCTGTTGTATCCAGTATCGATCCCTTCTGTCCTGTCCGGTTTCGATCTCATCTGCCTCTGACTTCTTGTTTTCCCGCGCCTGACTTCTCTGTCTCACTTCTGCCAACCAGCGATCGACGAATCACTGGCGTTTGTGTTCATGGCACGACTTCCCCATTTCCGTAAAATAAAGCTTGTGTGAACACGTTACACGTCTGGGTCCTCAGTCTGTGCGAGTTCTGACAGAACTGATTCTCGTGAAAATGTACACAGTTGCACTTTAGGCCGAGTGATAGTACACATGTAGTCGCGGTTTTCTTTTATACTAGGATGAAAATGGTAAAAGTAAGAAAAGGACTGTTTTAAATACTATCCAAATGCCAACCTAAGCCCTTCAAAATATGAAAATGAAGGGGTTTATACGAGCACGTCTAAGAATTTCACATACTTGCACGCGCAACAAGTCAATGATGATTTCAGCCAGAAGATGCCATCACCAAGTAGAGTATTTTGATGTTATGGACATCATCTTTAAAACTAGGCAAAAGTACCTAAAGTATCACAACAATGTTATTTTTTATTTAAATAAACTCATAACTTTAGAAATGTGTATTTCTTCTACATAGTGGAATCCCTACTAATGGTCGCCGCCATATTTGTCTGGCAACTGGCTGCTACGTTGTGGTCTGGCACTGGTTGTTGTTTGCCTCAGACAATACAATGTCATCTAGTGGTCAAATATTACACACTGAGGCTTTAATAGAGAAAATGTTTCATTTTAAACTTTCTAAGGACATGTCCAGTGACACACACAACCTGTATATTTGATTTTGGGGGAGAGTTATTAGATTTGGGGTTGATGTTTAGGAATTTCGTCCCTCTCATGCATATTTAGTTTATAAAAACGTGAAATATGTGTAACTTGATGGTGCATATCTGCATCACCTTCTCCATGATACGGTCAATCTGGCGGTTCTGGGTATCGATCTCCTGGCCCATGTCAAGGGCCATGTGACGCAGATTACCGATGATGCCCCCAACCTGCTCCAAGTTTTCGTCCATCTCGTTCTCGCGGGCGTCATCCGTTACCCTGAACACACAAACGCAAGCACATGCAAACACGCTAACAAGTTCAGTTCTGAAAGTATGAATGTACGAAAAAAAATTAGATAGCTCGCAGCAAGCTATAGCTTGTAGCTGAATGTCCAATCACTCCTCCTCCTGAGTCCTCACAATATGAAAATTTGAGTTTGGGTTTAGGTTGGGCCGGGCTTCAATACCCGCGGGTTGGGTCGGGCAGGATTTCTTAGGCCCGTTCTTACCTCTACGAAGATGCCTGTCCGCTATTGGTCCATGTCACCTAAAATGCTACTCTTCTATTGGTTTGCGACACAGCATTATTGAAAATGCTGATATGCTATTGGCTGAACTACCACCCACAATGCCCTTTTCTCTCTTCATTCAGTTGTGCGCTTCGTCAAGACTTTGCAAGTGGCGATACAATACTGTTTTTTGTACTGTATTTATATTTTACAGGTCCCCAGGCTTGAAGTGATGCTTAATAGAACGAAAAACATGATAGCACTGGAAACAAAGCTTGCGGATATCAACAAATATTATGAGAGCACACAAATCGCTACCTTCACTAAGTTTTATATGGCTATAAAATTGACAATTGGGCCAATTATTAAAAACAATGAGGCAATTATAGCGAGTAAATCTTTTGAAGGCAGAACCAGTGGAATGTTTAAAATCGGTTTTATTACAGCTGCATCCACCTGCAACTCCACTGTATCAGCTCAAGTCATGTCAAGGTAAATAGATTTGAATGTTTATTTTACATGGATATTTATTTGTGATGTAATTTAACCATAGGCACACGGGCCTGGACCGGAACCCGACCCAAATTTCAGGCCGTGTGTGTGTGTGTGTGTGTGTGTGTGTGTGTGTTTGTGTGTGTGTGTGTGTGTGTGGGTGTGTGAGATAGAGCTCTGGTAAGTGTGAAGCACATTGTAAAGCACTTTTGGAGGTCTTCAGTGACTTGAAAAGCGCTATGTATATGCAGAACATTTATCATTTACCTCCTGTATACAGTACTACTGTATTGTGTAGTTTTTATCTGGGATTCTGGGTGTTTGGTAGGTATTACAAGTTTTCTATCCCTCGCTATAAGACAATTTACCCTTGCCATCCCTACCCCAGAGCAGATTTATGTTGTATTTTCACTCCACTAGGGATCGCTCTAAAATACAAAGATGGATTTTTCAGAAGATAAGAGCCACACACCCCTGCCAAAGTTACCTGCGAATGAAGCCACCGCTGATGGCCATCTGTTCGCGCTCGTCCACCACCCGAGCGCCGGGCTGGCTATTGACAACGCCGTCCTGGTTGGCTCCCCAAGCCTGTCCTCCGCCCTTAATCCTGCGCCACGCACACGAAAGCAACATGACTTTTCACAATAAGCATGCGCGTGTATTTTTGTGATTTAGCATGCATTTGCGGTGTGTTGTTCGCAAATGAAAATAAACCAAGCAAACGCCGGGAACCGGCTCCCCGCCAATCTGGCGCCGGTTCCCCTTGAGACGCTTTTTTCTCTTTTGTGATTTGTCAATATCCTTTTTTTCCTTAAAGGATTCTAGGTCAGTGACTTTAAATAAAATAAACTACAAATAAAAATGTGTCGAGTATACAAAAAGTTAGCATTGGTTGGTGTTTTATAAAACATTTTTTTTGTTAGCTATATATTTGAACTTGTATTTTCTGTGTTTCTTAGGGATAATGTGTTTCATGAATATATATCTTTTAACTGGTTGAAAATAGTTTGTGTAATATAGTGTAACAATCTGTGAAGCCCTTTGAGACTCTTCGTGATTTAGGGCTATACAAATAAAAATGACTTGACTTGACTTGACTTAACTGTAGATTATATTCTTGAATTTCATAGTTTATTTTTTCTTGCACTAAATAACCAATATCTATGATTAACCTTTTCTTGTATCGTGTGTTTTCAGAGATTCCGAGTTGCTAGAATTTAAAGTCTCTTTGTAAAAAAAAAGTTAGTTTAAATGATTTAAATGTTCACTGTAGTGTGTAAGAAAATTTGCTATTATAATTTAGTAGAGTAGTTGTTTTGCTTAAAATGTTTTTTTCATTTTGTGCCTAATTTTACATTATTTTTTGGTAACATACAAGTTAAAATAAACCATTTTCTTGCTAATTTTCTTTTATTTGTTGTTTATTTTCCAAGGTCTTTCTTCCTTTTTCTTGCGTTTTATTATTTTCCTCTTTTTTTCTTATTTTTTATTTCTCCTTAGCTTTTTATTTCTTTTTTTCTTGCTTTTAACTTCATTTGTTTTTTTCCCCCTAGCTTTTAATTTAATTTTTTTCTTGCTATTTTTTGCTTTTTTCTTAATTTTTTATAGAAATTTACTTCATTTTCCTTGCTTTTCCTTCTCTTTTGTATTTTTCTTTACTTTTTTGCTTGTTCTTTTTGTTGTTCCAAGCTTTTTACTTATTTGTCTAATGTTTTTTCTTTTCTTCTTTCTTGCCTATTCTTTATTTTTATCTATTTTTTTTTCCTTTTTTCAAAGTAATTTTGTGCATAATGTTTCAAAATACTAGTAATATATGGATTCAAGGAACAAAAAGCAGCTTGGGAGCTGAAATTGCCGACTCTTTTTAGTGAGCCGAGCTGAAAGAGCCGTTTCTCTAAAAAGATCCAGAATTTCCATAACTAACATACATGCTTGGAAAATACATAAACAAATAAAAATAAAAATAAAGCATTCATGCACACATTCGGCCCAATAGATGCGGCGCACATGCATTAAAAATCAAATCCTTGCAATAATTGATCCGAGATCAATTGGCATCCGGGCCACAAAAACATCAATAATAATAACAACAATACACAAAGAAGAGGGCAAACACAAAACACACAAATGATGCACACAAAGAAGGGAGGCATAAGGGAAACAAAATAATGATCGTGTCTATAAAAAGAAAGCCACATGGTTAGATTTCAGCGTGGGAAATAATCATAATCATAAAAACAGTGTGGGTGGTGATTGACAGCAGGCCCTTCATTTCATCTGGATGCTCATATACACTTTCACACAGTCTCACACAAATGTACAATACTGTGGAGCACCTGGTGAGGTCATGAAAAATGTTCAAAGCCGATTCAAATTTATTTCATCCCACATTTAAACTAATCTTTGTCTTGACGTTTGAAATTAGGCAATTATTATTATGTATCCACCAGGTGGCGAAATTTTGCCCCGTTCAAAGCATGATACTCTGTCTCATCGTCACTTAAAGAGACAGTGTGTATTATTGGACAAGCCGATGTCACTGTATTGTAACTAGAAGTAAGATCGGGGCTAAAAAAAAATCTAGCCCGAGCTCGACCATCCATCCATCCATCCATTATCTGCACCGCTTATCCTCAGTAGGGTCGCAGGGGTGCTGGAGCTCATCCCAGTTATCCTCGGGCAGTGGGCAGGGTTGCCAGCCAGTCGCAGGGCACACAGGGACAGACAATTCGCTTGCTCATTCACATCTCGGAACAATTTGGACTGGCCAATTGACCTAACACGCATGTTTTTGGAATGTCGGAGGAAACCGGAGTGCCCGGAAGAAACCCACGCAAGCATGGGGAGAACATGCAAACTCCACACAGGAAGTTCGATCTCATGACCTCAGAACTGTGCCGCACACGCGCTAACCACTGCTCCGCCATGCTGCCCGAGCTTGATCAATTCATTTGATATGAGCAACTGAGAATAAAGAAAACCCTATTCTTTTTGGGAGGCGATGGCAACCTGAATTTTGGGTCAGGCTTGGGTCGGGCTCAGGCTTAAGATCTTCCTCTAATTGCAACCATATTTGCCTTTTATTAGCTTTAACTTCTCAAAGCATCTAAAATATAACTAAAATAATGAAATCGTGTCCGGGTGGAAACATTTGTAGACCTGGAGAGGGATGGGCGCTACCAGGCTGTACTTGCCCAAGACAAACCAAAGGAATGGTGCCCCAATAACTTTGGTGGATAAGGGATACAGCCACCCACCGATAAAATGATAATCACAAGAAATTGAAACAAACTAGTAATCACTCCCTAGTTGCAATATTTGCTACTTTTTACTTTAAAATATTGTCTATATTTTTCACTTGCATTTTCTTGTATTTTTCCTTTTGGAGTAGAGAGTATTTTTGAAGCAAGCGCTCACGAGATGCTCCGCGCAGAAGTATTGTTGTGACGTTTTTAACCAATGATGCTGCAAACAGGCCCATGACGTAACATAAGAGCAGCTTTACATAAGAGACCACGTGTGCCTTGCCCCAGCTACAACATACCAAGTCCTGCACGTTCTTATATATATATATATATATATATATATATATATATATATATATATATATATATATATATATATATATATATATATATATATATATCGACTTTGGCCTGGACGAATCTATTGACACTAACAAAGATGTTATACAACGAAATTGTGAATACGCTTGATTGCTATTAAGATTTTAGAGAGGGGTTGTTCAAGCCTCACATTGTGTTTGCTGTTAAACGTCATATTGAAATATAATATTGTGAATGTGCTTGATTGCTGTTGGGATTGACAAGATTGTTTTCTGTTATTAGTGTCAATGAATTTGTTCAAACCATTAATTGCTGTGGAAAATGTTGAAAAAATTGTTGAAATGTCATATTGTCAGATATAACGAAATTGTGAATATGCTTAATTGCTGCTAAAATTATCGAGAAAAATTGTTTAAACCTCACATTGTTTATTTGCTGTTAATAGTGTCAATAAAATTGTTCAAACCAAATATATATATATATATATATATATATATATATATATATATATATATATATATATATATATATTATAGCATTTTGTTATTTTAAACAATAATATAAAAAATAAAAAAACTAACCCAAATATTTTGACTATTTAAAATCAGCACATGAAATACAAGTAAAATAAAACATGGATTCCAAAATTATATATTGCAAAAATAAGTACATAAATTCATTCTTTGAAACTAGCAGATTGTTTAAAGAAATAATAAAAATACAATAAAACATGAATTTAAATAATTAAATTATTTAATATTACATCTACTTTAAAAGAAAAAAATAGAAGATAAAATTAAAATAATTTAAACATTTGAAAAGAACAAACTATTTTTTAAAACTATGTATAGATATACCGTTAATTCAAAAATATCCTAAAATATTATACATTTAATATGTATTATTATTCCCCCAAAATAATCAAATTAAATTATAACATTAAATTAAAAAAGGAAAAAAGAAATAAGTTAAATACCTGAAATTAGCAAAATATTTAAAAATAAAACAAAATTAATATGTATGATATGGAATAAAATTAAATAAAAATTATTTTAAAATTTAAATATTTGAATTACATTTCCAAAAATAGTCAAATAAAAATATAACATAATTTAAAAAAAACAATCCCACAAAAATAATAATTGTATATAACTATTTTAAATGGGCGGATTATTAAATAATCCAACAAAATATAACATTAATCAATAGAATAAAATATCTTAAAGTAATTCAATAATGTATCCGATTGAAATTACCAGATTATTTAGGGAAATAATAAAAACAGCATGGATTGAAATAATTACATTTGCTAAAATACTTTAATGACTAAATTATTCCAAATTAGCAGATTATTTAAATAAATAAGCAAAATAAATTATAAATAAAATAAAATATCACATGGATTAATAAAATGCAAATAAATAATACATGTCTTACAATAATTTTATTATTTATTAACTAATAAACAGATCGTTCTAATACATATGGTAATAAAATAAAACATAACAAAAATGAACATGATCCAATAACATAAAATAATTTAATAATCATGGCCAGATTATTTTATGTACTGTAAATATTGATATATATGCCAGCAGAATAAAGCATTTTGTTATTTTTAAATGTTTTTTGGGGGATGATAAGTTTTGTTTGTTTATATATATATATATATATATATATATATATATATATATATATATATATATATATATATATATATCACAAGGACACATTCACCTTTTTGGTCACCTAACGACTACGGATGAGATGTTGCAACACATCAGTTGGGTTGAGCGAAGGGGTTGGGAATCCCCTCCTCTCTACTAATGTCCCATACAGAAAAATAGCTAATTTAATAAATGCATGATTGTACAATTCCGGCTTTTGTTACAATTAATGTTGCTATTAAGGTATTAAAAAATCTTATGTGTCACCTTTGATTCCAAAATCAAAATAAATCATCATGGTCACTCATGTTTGGTGTGAGTGCTCAGACATGACGCAACATTGGTCACAGTTTGTCTGTTGGAGAGTATACGGACCGAAAAGCATCATGCACAAAAATCCTGCATGATAAAACGATGACATATGTGGACGGAGGGATGCGCAATCCGTGCCCCCTCTGCTGAAGCCACTACCTGCAGGAAAAAGAACCTCTCATCCAATGAGCAATGAAGGGCTTGTGTTAGGGCAAACAGCCACCAAAGGCTGGAGAGAAATACGAAATTAAAAAAAAAAGAAAAATCAAATCCACTGTGGCGGTTGGTGTTATTTATGCATGCACGCAAGCTTTCACACGAGGTTAGTGTAAGGAAACATTTTGCCATGTTTTCAGCCCGACCTCCGTTTCACAGTGTTTTAGGCTGCTTAATATTTCATAAGAGCCGAAGCTTTTGGGTGGAATTGAGCAAGAATGCTTTTTTTTTTGTAAACCTGCAAAATGGATCTTAGGCCAAAAACTCCAGAAGGACACTCATAAACCCACGACCAAGAATAGTGATTTTAGTACACGATGTTTCTTTTTGCATTACTGTACAGTTATACTCCGTACAATTTTATATTCGAACCAACTGGTGATTGGTATTCGACCTGACATGATTACCAATTTGGATCACCTGTGCCTGCTCATTTGGCGCCAGCTACTGCGGGCTATCTGATTGGCTCCCTGTCCCTATTTAAACCCAGTCACTCTCCAGTTGTCAGTCCGTCTGCGAACCTCTGTTGATACAAGGCAAGCTTTTTTTACCCTGACTCCCGCCTGTCCCGTTTTTGCACCTGTTTTTTTCCACCTGCCCGGTTCCTGATCTCCCCGTTTGTCTCCGGCTACGACTCATTTGTTGATCCCAACTATGTCTGCTCTCCCATCCCGGCTTACAACCCGTTTCCGACCCCGACCACGTTTTTGCTCTCCTGTCCCGGCTATCGACCTGTTTTTCCATCCCTGACACCGCCATCGCCCGCTACGGAAGATCCTCTTTCGTATTCGGATTACAATCCGATTGCGAGAGCGATTTACTTCCTGCATCCAGCGAGCAACGGATCATGTGCACAGCCCTTCCTCTTTCTTTCAATAAAACCCGTGGTAAACGTTACGCTATTGGGTCCTGATTCCATTCTGGTTGTGACACGACCCAAAGATTTAAAAAGAAAATTTGATATGAGTCCCCAGAATTTTAGTGACAAGGGAAAGAGTGAGTACAACCATCGAGTTGAAGAAAGAAATTATTCTAAATTACGAGAATGATATACGAGTGTCATGCCATAGAAAAGCTACTCAAAAGTACAGTAAATGCTTTGAAATCGTTTATACTTTATCTCATGTTTTATCTTTATTATCTAAAATTAAAATAATAATCCTTGTTTAAGTACACTATAAATATTTTTGGTATGTATGATTGTTTAGGTTAACACTCTATAATATTTTGGATATTTTGGTTTGTGTAGGAAGGCATAAAAATAAATACCGTAATTTCATATGGGGAAAAATGTTTTGGTAGTCAAAAAAAAATGTACACCGACCCTAAATCGATTAGCATCAAATATCGAGGTATCACACTGTATACAATTATATAAATATGTATTTTTAAAAAGCCGTACAATACAATGACCTTTTGGAGCAATTCAATTTGTAATTTTGATGCAGTCATATTGCTTTTAAGTATATAACCCTAAAATAACTAAAGAACAGAGGAAAATAACAATACAATGCTGTTTTTTTTCATTTTTTTAAAAAACCAATAGATTCTCAAATTCCGACATTTAAATAACTTTGATTTTAGAGTAAGCTAGTCTACATAATATTGTAGCATAGTGTGCACTAGATCTATTAAAAGTGGTGTCCGGAATTTGTTCTGCTTGCTCACGACATCTTCTGGCTTAAATTATAATTGCAAACTCTGTCAAACTGCTTGACTGGTGCATGGGAGTACGTTCATTTTAAAGACGCGCTTGAATAAACTCTTCTTTTCATCTTCTTTGGGGTTTGGGTTGGTGTTAGGACTGAACTTGAAACAGTCCTTTTTCACTTTCACTATTTTCATATTACACTAACAGAAAACCGCAAGCACCAGAATGAAATCACTCTCCACACACATCCCTTACCCCCTTTCCTGCTTCCAAATGTGTTGCAGGTCCCAAAAATATGTAATGAAGGTAAGAAAAAAGCAGATAGGCGCAGTGGAAATAAATTATTAAGGCTCTTTAAACTCAGTCAGGCATTGTTAGCACATACTTAATAGTGAAAATATTGTAATCTCACTTTAAACTGTGTTTTATCTTATTTCATCCTATTGTCTTATTGCCCTAACTTATCTTGAGTTAATCTTATATTTTTATCTTTTTAATACAATAATATTCTTTTATGTATACATGTATATAGTTTCTTAGTTTTATTACAACTGTGTGGACAGCAAAGTAAGAATTTCATTGTGCAGAGAATCATGGTTCTTTAATAGACAATAAACACCTTAAATTTGAATTGTTTAGGACACTTCAAACGATGCACCCCACCTGTAACTAACTTTAATTTGCGAAGGGTAGAAAGATTGAGATCCACGGATTGTTTTTTACAAACTAAAAGTATTTCTTTTAATTGCAACATTGAGTTATCTTGACAAGTGTAGCTAACCTTGCTAATGTTAAGACTGACTGTGACTTTGGCATGATTTTAATGCACGGGACTGCGTTCGAAATGTAGGCCAGCGGGTAGTGGCCACGACGCTGGCATTAGCAACGGCTGGAACTCTAGCATTGGCGTCTAAAGGGTGCCATGCTAGCATCCATCCATCCATTACCTACACTGCTTATCTTCAGTAGGGTCACCGGGGTGCTGGAGCCAATGTTCCCTCTAATTTTCCACGGGTCTGAGTGTTCACACAAAGTCGGTGAGCAACGCTTGAAACAACAGTGAGCAACCGTAATCCCAAGTGTGGCAAGATAATTAATCATCAAACATGTCCAAAACTTGACATCAAGTTACATTTTGCTGAGTTTCCGGCAATGCAAAATTGTTTTTCTCTTTTGAATGAATTGACTCATGTACTATTGCAAAGGTTGTGCGGCCTATAACCGTCGTTTGCTCTTGCAATTCTTTCACAAGATATCCATTTATTTTCATTTCCTGACATATTTTGTCGCATAATATTAACATTTTTGGGGGCTTATTTAGTCGGTTGTAAGATACAGAACTGTACTTAATCACATTTTTTTAGTGGAAGTACAATGTTGGCAACAAGATTCACTTGATATAATTGGAAATGATTTGAATGCAATACAAACTTTTTCCTCTTTTTTCCGTGTTTTTTTTCTACTTTTTTTTTTAATTCCTTTAGAAAAATTCTCATTGTGTTTACTTTTTCCGAGCGGTTACTTTTTTCTTTTTGTTCTCTATTTACTTTTTTCCTACATTTCTTTTTTTTCTTTTTTTCTGGCTTTTTTCTAAATTTTTCATTCTTATTTTTCTTAGCTTTTCACTACTTTTTCATTTTGGTATTTTTTTCTTTTTTTGTTCTATTCCCCCATTCCTTTAAGTCATTTTGTGCATAATTTTACATAATATTGGTCATGTTGGGATTAAAGAAGCAAAATCAACCTGAAGAGATTTTTGTGCGCTGGCTAGATTTTCTTGCGCGCTGAGAATGTGCGAGCAGTGCGCAATTGCGCACGCGCGCAGCTTTGGGGGAACACTGGCTGGAGCCCATCCCAACTATCTTCGGGCAGTGGACACAGTGCCATGCTAGCATTAACTCTTAAATTAAATTGCATTAATTGCTAAAGTGACAGTCCTAGAATGACGCCATTTGCTAATGCGACCAGCTGTTGCGCTGAATAGGTACAACCGGAACAGGAGAGTCCGAGAAACGATATGACGATTTCTAAATATTTCAATATCACAATCAATAACTTTTTAACTATTTTCAGACAGAACTCGCAACTTTGTTGACCCCTTTTTGGTACACAGTAAAAATCAAATGCTAATATTGAGTTGCCCCAGTATAAAATAAAACTTCACGTTACTTCTTTGTACTTGCAGGTTCTTGCTCCATAAATTTGGGCTTGCACGGACTGAAAAGTGGCAGAATTTTCCCAAGTGATACATCCATGCATGCGCTGCATCATCAATATCATCATCATCATCATCGTCATCATGCTCTACAGACCCAAAACAGGCGGCAGAAACCGCACCACCTACTTGTTACACGGACATGAACACAGACCACAGAACTGTCCTAGATTGTTCAAATTCTTTTCTGCATCCTTCATGTCCTTATTGATCTGGTCCATCCCCTCCTCGATGCGTTCCAGTTGCTCTGATTACCAACACATTGACATTTTTCCAGCAAAAGAGAAAAAGAAAGAGGAGGAGGGAGGTCGGAGGTCAGGGGAGGGATGACAAAGGAGAAGAGACAAGAAAAAGAAGAAGACTGTGACAAGAGAGACATCAGACATCACTATCACGACCATCACTATCGACGCCACCAGAACTGGACAGGCAAGAGAGCGCTTAGCTCCCGACCAGTGTGTACCTACTTTTTAATACACGGGCATATCAGCCCACAGCACTGGCCTATATCTTTTAAATCTTTCTCAGCCTCCTTCAGGTCTGCGTTGACCTTGTTCATGCCCTCCTCCACGCGATCGAGTTGCTCTGGTGAGGACAAAGGCATGAGAGCATCGTCATTTGCGTCGCTACCGTAGGGGCGGAGCCAAGCGGGAGGCGGGGCCAAGCGCACGCTCCTGGGCTGCTACGTTCTACTGTAAAAGAGCTGTATGGATTTTGGAACTTGTTACTCTCTGCCGCCATCAACTGGCTTGTGTCATCATTGCGGCCTCATTCACGTTGCGTGTGAAAGTACGTGCATTTCTTGGACGTTCTCTTCTTTTTTCATCTTTCTTGGAGTTTGAGTTGACGTTTGGACTATTCTTGAAGCAGGCCGTTTCTTACTTTCACGCTATAGCGACCGATAGAAATAAAAACAAAACCTGTGGGAATGAGCATGACAGTACTATCCAGCACTCCTTCCAACCCCAATTCCTCAAACCTAATGTGTTCCGCCTCGAACGGCTCCGCTAAAGGTAAGATAAAAGAAAATAGGCGCAGTAGGAAATAAAGCAAAGGAGTTCTTTGAAATCAGTTGGGAATTGTTAAAACATACTTTATGGAGAAAATATTTGACTTTTAAAGGACTCCTCAAATGACGCACCCCACCTTTAACACTTCTTTTCTAATGTTTGTGTTCAGACTCATTTGTGGGCTCAAACACAATTTTTTATCGGAACTGGATTCCCTGGTCTGATTTCCTAAATATGATACTCCCATCGCAGATCATGGACAGGAAGTGAGAAGAGAGCAGAAATTCTATCAAATGACATCAATCTCTGTATCGCAAGCACATTTAGATGCTGCCGCTACTCAAACGATCGATTGGGAGAGAAGCTATTAAGATGGATTCAAGGTCAAATCTTTAATAGCTGGAGCAAGAATGTCCATTAGAGGAAAAGACGCGTTGTCCTCTGTAGAAGACACTATTAAAGAGAAAGGAACGTCTCAATATCTTATTTTGGGGGGGTCATTTTGTTGTAACATGCAAGTTACACTTTTTGATTTGCATCAAAGGGATAAGCTAGTTTATATTACCAAGTTAAACCCCCATTATTGTTGTTTGATGACTACTTATTACTATTGCTCCCCAATGTTGTAAAAAAACAGTAAAGTTTTTGATACTCGGTGTCAAGGACTGTTCGATTGGGAAGAACGGTTTGATTCAGTTCAACTCAGTATACTTTGTTCAACACAGTAAGACTGCAAGGCCATGTTTGTGATCCTTTTATCCGAACATACCATGGATGGTAAAAAAAACACCTGGTTCCTAAACTAGGCAGACTGAATATTTGGGTAAATTTGAACCAATTTTCTGGGGGGTGGGGGTTGGTTTAGACAAAATGACCCAATTTTGGAGGGTTGATCCAATCCAAGTCACCCAGACCTTTTAATAAAAAATGAATACTTATTCTCTTATACAAAAAAAACCCCAAAACATTGTTCAATTTTTGTGGGAGTTATTTCATTTTTTGGGGGAGATTATTTAGTCAAGCAGACCAGTTACACTTTTTGGTTGTATCCTGTTTCGGATAATGTACCAAAAGGACTAACCTGGTTTAGCCAATTAAGGAGAGTTTTTGGTACTTGGGGTCTAGGACTGATGGATTGGGAAGATGAATGATCTTAATCGGTTGGATCCAGAAGGATTAGGATTTGATTCATACTAGACTGCAAGGCCATAGTACTGATACAGTTTGGGTCAATTTATTGCTCTGTCTGAAAATAACATGGATAATAAAAACAAAAACACTTGGACCAAAAACAGGATCAAACCCAATACTTTGGCAATTTTTCTTGTTAGCTTTACACAAATCAACCAAATTTCTTTTCCTGTTGGTCCAAACAAAATGACCAAAACTCTTTGATAATAAATAAACCATTTTAAAAAAAGGCTTGTACAAAAAATGTAAACAAGTTTTTTTTGCAGGGGTTGTTTCTGCAAAAAAAACACACAAAAAAATGGGTCGAATAAGCCTAAGGATTGGTTTAGTCCATTTTTGACCAAAATGGGTTATTTTAAATGTACCTATATTTAGAGTGCTATACTGCAAGATAAATCTGAAAAAAATAATTTTATTTTTGTTTAAAATAAAACACCCCAAATTCGTTTATGTCATGTCCTGCACTGTCATGGTGCCCAGCTGGCCCCGCCCCTTGACACCGGCTGACCTGTATTTTCCTGATTACTCCTATGGGTACTTAAACGCGCCTTTTGCAACTGCCGTTTGCCAGATCATTGTTTACCCCTGTTGAAAACCTGTTCATGCCCGTTTGATACCCGTTTATTCTTGTTGTGCTTGTTGGACTTTGTTGCACTTCGGTGTAACATTCCGAGAGATTCCTGCAAGTTCTGTTTAATCCGTTGAATGCCTAGTCTGTGGTTTTGCCTGCATTTGAGCCTGCTTTGTTTTGTTTTTGGTCCGTTTGCGTGTTGGACAACTTTTCTTTCTCAATTAAAGTGACAGATCGTCTACGCAAATGAGTTCCTACTTCCTGCTTACCGACCCGTTTCAAGACAGTCCCGTTCCGTTTTGTGACAGTTTATGTTTTGCGAAACAGTCTGCCTCTTTTTTGTTAAGAATAACCCAAGCAATTGTGTCATTTGGTGTAGAACAACCCTGGAAAAGGGGTCAAATACACATTAGCATTGGGTTGGTCCCATTTATGACCCAAGTCTTGTTAGAGTGTAACTTCAAATCTGTAAAAACAAAAAGAATTCAACTTTGTGTCACAGATGGACAAATGCAATGCCTGGTTGATTCAACCCAGCGTCCTGTGTTGTTTCGTAGAAATAACCCCCACAAAATGTGTGCTTTTAAAATGTTTTGGGTTTTTTTTTGCGTACAAGAGAATTCTTCCCCAATAAATTGTATATTTGTTTAAAATGGTTCATTTTATAATACACAAGTTGGGTCATTTTGTTCAGAAAAACCCAAATAATCTTTACATTTTTGAAAATTAGAAGATATGCATTATTGAAAAAGGTTCCCTAAGGAGTTTTTCATTAAAATCAAAGACCTTTTAAGACGTTTGCAAGACCACTTCCAATGATATATAAGACCAATCCTGCACCTTTTCTGGCATACAAACGCGGGAGGCGGGTGCCGAGTGAGACCACAGCGCCCAACAGCACCAGGCCGGGACGGCGGGGAAGGAAATGTGTACTCACCGTTCCATACTTTTGTTAGTTTACTTATTATGAGGTTTTTAACTCTTTCTGTTAATGAAAACATTTGATAATTATATTTAAGTCTTGTAAATTAAATGTAAGACATTTTCAAGGCCTTAATTTGCGGTTAATAAATTTAAGACCTTTTCAAGCTTTTAAGACCCCGGTAGAACCCTGCTGAATAACCCTAAAATTGGGTCAGTTTGTATAAAACAACCCAGAAAAATTGGTCAATTTGACCTAAGTATTGGTTCCATTTTTAACATAGGTATTTTTAGAAGGCATGACTACTTGTGGACAATTGACTAAATACAGTGCATGTCAATATATTTTAAACAAGAAAGTTTGAATTGAATCAGATTTGATGCACCATCTTTCTAATGAAAAGTCACATTTTTCAGTTTAAACCAGTTTTTGTTTACGTTTAGTTTCTATAAATGACATTTGGGGTTACAAACAAAATAAATCATGCAAAAAATGAAATTGATGATGACGTACAAAAGGTGCTAACATGGATTCAATGTATTTGTGTTTTCCACAAATTATTTTTATTATACAGATATGCGTGACTCTTCTACAGAGTTTTGTTGGCTTTTTTGTGATGGGTTGTTGAATTTTCTGAGACGACTTCTATTTCAAGACAGGAGATGAGTTTCAGTGTGCGACCGAGTCCTACCTTAACCAGAAAAAAATCCCCACCACTGTAGATGTTATGTAAAGGTTGCCAAGCAGTACTTTTGTCCAAACAAAGCTTTTCAACTCACCTCAACGTAGTTCTTTGGCATTGAGGTGCAAGCAGATAGCACCAAAGTAATTATGAAGTGCAAATTATGTGTTGTAATCATTGTTAAATAAATCAATACACATTAAAATTGCCGATAGGTGGATGGATTATTCCTTTTACAATACAGTCTTGTCCTTGAATTCACAAGCGTCACGGTCCCTTTAAGAATATGAAGCTTCTGCTTGTGAGCGTGTGTGTCGATGATGTCAAAGTCAAGTGCAGGAGGCCTGGGTCCATTGGCAAGGTACTTAACATCCCCTTCTCATAATGCTAAAATGCAGGAAGCCATTAACGGCTAAGGCTACTCTACCTCCACTGCATTCACTGACTTATGCATGATTACAGTTTTTTTAAAGGGATGTAAGATGGCTTCGAAATCTATGCTCTACAGTTTAGAACACGGGAGGGCAAACCTTTTGCATCGCCTGCCACGTTGGGTTAAAAAAATTCAGCACAGCGGCCAGGTCAGGAGGGGAAAAAAATAATGTTGTTTTTTTTCTTAACCTGCTGATATGGAGTCTCGATCTAATACCTTGTCTGAAAGGTGTAAAATTGCAGGGGATGGATGGTTTTAAGTATTTGGGTTTGTATGTGGCAACATGGTGGTTTGGAGGAGGATATGAAGAAAATCGTGGGTGAAGGTTAAAAGTCAATGGTTTGATGAACAGATTGTTCAAATGTAGAGATCTGCGAATTGATGCAAAGCGAGGATTGTATAAAGATGTGGTGGTACCAAAGGTGATGTATGGCTCAGAGGCGTGGGATTCGAGAGTAAATGAGTGTAAAAGGTTGACTGTCTTTGAAATGAGATGTTCACGTAGTATGTGTAGAGTGACACGAATGGATATGTTAAGAAATGAGGAAGTCAGGAGAAAACTAGGTGTAATGAGAGAGCTTACTGAGAGGGTTCATGAAAATGTTTGTAGATGTTTTGGACAAATTGAAAAAATGGATGAAGGCCACTTGACTAAAGGGTATGTATTGCAGAAGTGGTTTGAAATAAAATGAGGGAAAGGCCCAAATATTGTTGGATGGATGGGGTGAAACATGCTCTTGATGTGAGGTCAGTTAATTCAATCGATGAAAGGGTTAGGCTAGGGATATATGTGAAAGGCAAAGGATAGTTAAGCATGAGTCATTAAGAACAAATATGATGCGGAAGGGGTAAACCAGGGTATGCTGTCGGGCCTCTCTGCTGATGTTGCATGGCACAGCAACTCACCCCTTGTTGTTCGTTGTCAGGTTGGGAAGAGTGAAGGGGAATGAATGTTTGGTGAATGTGAGTGTATTCTTGACTCAAGCCACAAACCACGAGGGGGATATGGCTTTGGTATGTAGTTAGAATAAATAAAATGATACTAAAAATAACAATTACATAATCGTAATGTACGCAATGTTTAATCAAAAAATGTCTTTTTTATGAGTAGGGGGCAAAAAGGTACATTGGTGATAAAAATATTTATTCTTCATTATTTTTTTACAAAACCTTTTGTCCAGTGGGCCTGAATTAAAAGCCAAGTGAGCCAAATTTGGCATGCAGACCATAGTTTACCCACCCCTGTTCTAGAATCATCAAGCAAGAAAAAGTTGTGAGAAGTTGTGTTTTTTATCATTGGTTCAAAAACAAAGCTTAAAATTAAATTAGTAGATTAATAAATTAAATAAGTACATTAATAAGTGATTAAAAGATCATTGTGATGTTTATAGAAAATGTTCCCAAAAGCAGCCATAATACATGTTATTCCATGACAGCTAACAAAGTGTATGTTTAGTTGAAAAATTTCTCAAAAGTCGCCTTAATACTCATTGTTCCTTGTTAGCGTTAGCAGCATTTAGTAGGAAATAATATACAAAAAGTAAAATTGTCAACATTACGATTGACAAAAAAAACGTACTAACTCAAACATGACATTATTAGTTGGTGTTAAAATCCTTCTTAATTCTAATAAACAAAAACAATAGCTTCTAGAACTATACAAATTTGCTCTGGCTCTGCACTATTTAAAATGGGGGGAAGCAGCTTAGAAGGAGGTTGCCACAGCAACAGTAGAAAGGCAGGGCAGAAAGTTAATATAAAAATGTAGTTGCGGAGTTGTCCAATGGTAACTCACCTCCCTGCTCATCCAACATCACCAGAGTCCTGATCCCGGCATCTTTACTCTATTGCAGAAGAAGGTGAAAAGAAAACAGGGAGGAAATAGATAAGAAGAAAAAGGCAGAAGAAACACTCAGGAAAGTTGAAAACAGAAAACAGTCTCAGGTAGACAGCTCCAGATGATTAAAACAATGAATGGATTCACTTTGAATGTGTTTCCAAAAACAAGATTGACTGTTTCAGACTGAATCCTCAGGATTCAACCTTCTCAACTGTTTGTAAGGGATTATACATTTTCCTGAATGAGGCAGTAGATTACATTAAACCAGGCATCACCAACATTTTTGAAGCGGAGAGCTACTTTTTTGGAACTGAGCACTAGGAGTTTTTTTGCATTTCTAAAATAATAACTTGTTGCTACAGTGCGATGAAAAAGTATCTGAACCTTTTTAATTCATTTTTTCATTAATGATTACAATTTTTCAGGCTCCGAGGGAGCAAACAGCTCCAGACCATGAAGCATGGTCCAGGGTGCATTATGGTTGATTTGAGAGGTCAATTTTTCCTCCACACATGACATTCAGGGGTCCTACCAAAAACAATTAAACTTTGGTTTCATCAGTCAACAACATATTTTGCTAAAATCTCTGCCTTTTTTAAGAATATTAAACGAGCAACATGGAGTCATCCCATGAACATTATTCTTGGTCATTGTGATATAGAGCTTATGTGTGCATAGAGATACTGTAAGTCTTTTGGGAACCTCTAAGATTCTAAAAAGCAAAAGTGCCATATTCTCTCCATTTGTAGACAACTTATCTGACTGTCGATGAACATCCAGACTTTTAGGGATGGTTTTGTATCCATTCCCAGCTTCATGCAAATCCACAATTCTTGATCACAGGTCTACAGATAGCTCTTTCGAGCGAGCCATGGTGAATATCAGACAACGCTCTTTAGTGATTGGGTACACACCTAACCTTATTTTTGGGGTATGAATTTATTTCAATAGCTCTTCAAGTCTTCGTAGACAGAGGGTTCCGTTACGTATCCGACCTTCTCCCTATCTGTCATTGTATGCACGCTCAACTCATTACAATATGAAAACTAATAAATGTTTGAGTGGTCTTGCTAGAGAGGACACTGTATTTTCATCTGTGTTATTCAGAAAAAGATGAGATGCCATTTGATATTGATTTATGCAGAAGGATGAGCATTTCCAAAAGGTACAGATACTTTTTAACATCACTTTATGTTGTTACTATGCTATTGATATGTTTGTACAAGGTTTAAATTATTAGATCTAGGTTTAGAAATAGGCTCTGTCACCCACTAAAACATTTGCTTTGTATAAGAGCACTGAGAGATGTTTATCTATTTATAAATAATTAGCTAATTTTACAAACAATTTTGGATAAATTGATCATATTTTTAGAGACACTGATCGTGTTAATGATTTCCGAGCCAGTTAGAAATCAAATATCCAAGAAAAGCAAAATGATCCATCACTGTTGAGCTACTTTCTGACCCGGTTCACGGCAACCCACGTGTTCTTTGCGAGCTACCTTGTGCATCACTTTGATGAACCCCTGTCCCTAACCCTAGAACGATTCTTCAGAATCAGGCACCTAGTTTTTTTCAGGATTCATTGTCTGAGGCTAAATTCTTTGAACGAAAGTGTTAATGGAACCATCCAGATCAGGGGTCTTGAGAGCCATACTCATGCCCTTTTTACCATGTCTCCCTGCCCCAACATTGCAGATATAATAAACAAGATTGTTGTCGGTCTTGGCAGAGCTTGCCGATGAGCTTTGGCTGTGTTGAAAGATGGTGACACAGAAAACAAGCTAATGGTAATATTGTCTGCGCTGGTAAATTCTCTAAATCAAATGATCTGAACTGGATATTACGCAATGAGCCTGAGAGTGAGTGACGTTCTTGAGTAAGGAAACCTTTTGGAATAGACTTGATTTCAATGGCTTTTGAACAAACCCATTGTGGCAAAAGCATTCAGGATTAAATCTTTGGGAAAAATATGAATGTACTATATTGAGTAAACTCTCTAGAATCTGAATCTTCTGGATACAACATTCTAGATAGAATGTATTACACTAAAGATCACTGTTACGAATCTTTTGGATTACATATTGTAGTCAAATACTAAACTTAAATCCTAAAGATAAACTCCTAACCCTAGACCTAATCCCTAGCCCTACCCTAACTTTAGCTCCAGTCTGAGCCCTAGCCTTAACCCTCGCCATAGACCTAGCCCTAACCTTAACCTAATGGGCTGGAATTTTGGATTTTTAGAATTTATCTTCTCAAAGTTTGAGCAAATAAATCAGCAGGATCAAATTCAATTTTTTTAATTGAGGGACAAAACTCACTAAAGCATCCATCTTCTCTGGGCCAAACTTCCAATGAATCTTTTTCTTTACAAACCTTTCTGTATTCCTGTAGGTTTTAGATCAGGGGATGGTTTGCAATAATCTGTGGTCTGTGCAGCCCTTTGAGACTCTTTGTGATTAAGGGCTATACAAATAAAAATGACTTGACTTGACTATTCCAGTATAAACCAGATATTGCACAAGTTTCACGATGGAAAAATATATTCTTAGAAAACTGTGCTAATTTTTGTTAAAGTTTGTCTTATTTTTAAGAATATATTTTGATACTTTAAATTAAAAAAAACCTTAATCCAGGTGGAAATAAGAAACAATCTACCATTTGTTATATCAAATAATTAGAGAAGGAAACTATCTTAAATTAATTATATTAATTATATTGTTAATGTTGCTCATTTTAAGGATTGTTTTTTATTTTTATTTGAGAAGGAAAATATAATATCATATAGGTTAAAATTTTTTATATAACTTTAATTGAATAATGTTAAAATATTGTTTTTAGAGAAAAATAATACAATCTTAAAATAGATTATATCATTTTAACCAATTTTATTTTCAATAATGTTTCTTATTTCATGGACTATTTTTACAATTTATTAAAGAAGGAAAACATATCCTTAAATTAAGCAACATTATTTTATTTAATTTTATTCAAAATAATATGGCTTATTTGTCTATTTGCCAATAATTAAAATAATGAGGCTTATTTTGATAATTATTTTCAAATTTTATTAGGTAAAGAAAAAAAGAATATTAAAATACACAATATTATTTGTTTTAGCAAATGGTAGATCATTTTGCTCATTTAAAAAAAATAATTCTACCCGGATTACAATAAAAAATATTTGAAATCAACAAAACAATCAACCAAATAAAGCATTTTTGCTCATTTTAGGTTTTAATTTTCGTATCATAAAGGAAAAACAAGTCCACATTTCTCGAAATTTGAAAATCGAACATTTTTTGGCAATAGGACGAGATTTTTCGGGGGTGGAGGGGCTGGCTGGGGGGCAGGTTGTCTGTCCAAGAATGACCCTCAAAAAGTATATTTTTCTCGTGTGTTGTGTTTACCGAACATGTACTAGAGATTAGTTGGCAAAGCAACAGCCATGTCTAATTTAAAACACACAAACAAATACAAAGAAACACTTGATTAAACACACACTAAGCTTGACAACACATTTTCCAGCTCTTGTGAGTTCCTCCAACAGATATTTTGGCTTCACGCATCAGCTCTTCTACAAACTGAGCTGATCTTCTTGATGAGACCACAAGACACTCTGTGGTGTTACCGATATTTGGATCACTCGGATGTTGGTGTCACCGATACTTTGCTTGCACCGAATCAAAAACATCCTGTGGGGTGATTAGGAAGAATTAGGGCTTGCTTGGCTGTTGGGAATTTTAGGCGGCCAAACAAGCTTTGGCACTTCCTGTCTGGCAGACAATAGTCGTAGTGCTTGATAGAAAGTTCAGATTTCGTGCAGAATATTTATAATTAGTACCAAAATGTAGCTCAGAATCTATATCAGGGGTAGGCCAACTATGGCCTGCAGGCAACATGTCAGGCTTTTTTATCCCAGCCGCCAAAAGAAAATGTTCCTAATATAATGAAAGTAGATATGGTAGTAAGAAAAATACTATCAATAAAAAAACACTTGTTTATTCTGGTTCCAACTTTTTCCCAATTCTTCCTTTGTGTTCTACCGCAAAATACTTCTAACAAAATACTACAAAACTCAATATTAATTCCAGTGCTTAAAAATACTAAAGACTATATTACAAAAATACTTTGATACAGAAATAACACTACAGGAATATTACGACAGAAATACTGCATAAATACAACTACAGTAATATTACAAAACTGCTACAATGGAAATACTACAGAAATACTGCAAGAATACTACTCTGTAAAAACTTCAAAAATACTTCCACAGAAATGTTACTATAATTCCACTACATTAAATCTATAATACTAAATCATTAAAGGAATATAAAGACAGATATACTACAAAAATACTACTAAAGAAATATAACGACCGAATTACTAGAAGGATATAATTACAATAGTACAAAAATACTAAAATTATACAACAATAATTGAAATACTACAGAAATACTAAAAAATATAACTATGGAATTACTATAATCCCCCCCCCCCCAAAAAAAAAAAAATCAAACTGCAGTAATTGTACCAAAATACTACAGAAATACTAGAAAGATCCGTCTGCAGAAATACTTCAAAATACTTAAAAAAAACTGCAGTAACTAAATATCAAATTTAGTGGTTAAATCAGGGACCTAATGTATTATTTTGCATTATTTGTGAGCATTTAAAAACAATTTTAATAAAACTAATCAGTTAAGAAAATTAAAGAAATTTAACATGAGGATGTCGGCATGCATATTTATTCATAAATGAAACATTAGACAGGTCTCCAGGATTGACCCCTGGCCCAAATTTTAACCTAATTTGGCCCACAACTCCAAATCGTTGCCATTCGTTTGTAGCTGGAGTCATTTGTGTTTTCTCTCATTGGAGCTGAACACCCAGCAAGACTTTGTTCGGTCTCGCTGCGATAATAAATACTCTCTTAGTGCTCCGCCATCTTGTGCATTAAAGGTCATCTGCTAGAAGAATTAGAGGTTGGTCACATCAGCACGAGACAAGGACGCTGACTCCAGCCACCGTGGCAACGGCGTGAACCACTGTAATGACCCTGACTATTAAATGATGTCATGAATTTTATCGTTTTAACAACTTTAGAGTAGGACGTGGTGGCTGATGGTGACGATTGATTTCTTATGCATTTTAAAAGAGCTCGTGTTTATCATGGAGTGTGCTTCCTGCTGGGCCTGCCTGTCGCTTGCTGATTCAATTAGTCTAATCTTCACCCTCGGCCCTAAGGCCACATGGGGCGAGCTCAGGCACGTGCGACCGCGGGACTGGATAAGGAAAAACTAACGCACGCTTTGCTGTCTTGTTGTGTCTGGAGTTGAATCATGACAAAGTTGCATAGAAACTCATGGAGAACAAGCTAAACCAAGGCTCCATTAAGTGGATGTGACCCCAGTTCAAGAAGACCCCATGATAAAGATTTAGCCCCCAATTAAGACTTCACAAAAATGTGACGGTGTTTCGAATCTCTAATTATGATGAACAAGTATTAAAATATTTACAAAAGACCTGTCTTTTAGTGCTTGTTGAAATTAATGACTGACTGACTGACAAACAAACTGATAAAACTACTACCAAGCAACCAACCAACACTCTAACTACCGTATTTTCCGGACTATAAGGCGTACCTAAAAGCCTTTATTTTTTTCAAAAGCTGACCATGCGCCTTATAATACAGTGCGCCTTATATATGGATCAATATTAAGTCGCAAAGTCTTGCAACTAAGGCAAGCAGCCGCCGACTAGATTTTTCCCCGAAGGCGAAGTAGTCCGCGGTGTATGCTGGGATATATATACCGGAGTTTCATTTCCTAACCAATGTGTCAATCATCATTTGAATCAGTCACTATTGGCTAAAGTTATTCAGAGGTAAAGGGGGCGGATCCTATATATCATGTACAGGCTCGCATAGGCTAAAGGGGCAAAACAAAGCCTGCAATTGGCCGAAAAAGATGAATGTGAATCACACGTTGGGTTGCACTACGGCATAGAGAAAACATTTTTTACTATTCTGTATTTGTAAATATTTTACTCTCCTTGATTTACCACACTCACGGTTGTAAGAAGACCATGGTTACGTATCATTATTGAACGTGATGGCTGCAAGAGAACTTAGGTGAGCTATGCGGCTTTATATTTTCCCGGTATCTTGTTTTAGAACAATCTTGACGTTTCTGTGATGAGTGTATTTTTAAACTAAATTCAATTCAAAGTGTTTATCGTCATATACACAGTAAAGAACCCTGTTTCCCTGCACGATAAAATTATTACTTTGCTGTCCACACAGTTGCCAGCAAAAAATAAAATGGAAACTAAGAAATGATATTTGGAACGATGCATTTGAGTGATTGGTGACATCGTACAGACACTGTTACCGTACATGTCTGAGACACGTGTTTGCTTCTTTGCCAGCTTTCGAAATGTTAAGGGGGTAATAAGTTTGACTAAACTATCTGACTGTTTTGTCGACGTTCCCATTGTAGCACCTTATACTCCGGTGCGCCTTATGTATGGAAAATATAGTACCAAAAACTATTTTTTGGGGGTGCGCCCTATAACCCGGTGCGCCTTATAGTGCGGAAAATACAGTAACTAACTAATTGGGTTGCTTTGCTGCCTTAGTACCAGGACAACTTACTGCGATCAGCGTAATAATGAATTCTGGTGTTTACCAGAAGATCCTAAACGTCAGGCCATCAGTTTCTCCCCTCAACCTCTCATGGATCATGCAGCAGGACAGTGATCCAAAACACACTAGCAAGTCAACTTCTGAATGGCTCCAGAAAAAAATAAGATGAAGGTTCTAAAGTGTCCAAGGCAAAGTCCAAGGTAGTTCATGCTAGAAAACCATACAATTAGTCCGATTTGAAACCATTTTGCAAAGAAGAGTGGGCAGGAATTACGGTGTTTTGAAAGACTCATTACTAATCATTATAAATGTTTGATTCATTTTATCGCTACCAAAGGTTGCCCAACTCGCAATTAGGTTCAGTAGGCAATTACTTTTTCACACAAGTCCAGATAGGTTTTATTATTTTTTTATGACTAAATAAATGGAATCACCATTTCAAAACTGCATTTTGTATTTCCCTGGGTTGTCTCTGTGTGATATTAAAATTGGTTTTATGATCTGAAACCTTTGTGAGTGATACTTATGCAAAAAACACATAAATCAGAAAAGGGGCAAATACTTTTTTACTGCACTGCAACTAATAAACTAACCAACTAACTAACTGGTTGTTCAACTAAATAAAAACAGAGTAACTAGCTAACAAATTAACTGACTTGGGATATTATTGATCAATCTACTACCGCGTCGAGCTAGCCAAACAGGCAGTCAACAAAGCAACCAAAGAACCAAACAACTGACCCACTAGTGGAGAAACTATTGGCCCCACTAACAAGAAATTAATCAGACTTTGTAAATAATCGAGACACCTACCAAGTAGTGACTAAGATGTAAACTACATATTCCTCAACCAGAAATTCAGTACTTATTCACCAAACAGCTGACTAGTGGTCCGACAAAATACAATCATAACATTCTACTCAAACAAACCCACTAACCAAACCAACTAACAAAAAGTAAACTAACTAACTAACTAACGAATAACTTGGGAAAAACAAAGCGTTATGTCTAAAAAAAGACATATTTTAGCTTGTAGACAAGATGAATACAAGAACACGGACTATGTAACTGGCAAGCTACCTAGCCATTTGAGTAACTACCTAACATACCTGACCAATTAATTAACTAGCATGAAAAACAAACTGACAAGATAATAACTAATAATCCAACTAAGTAACAAATTCAGTACTGAGTGCTGTTTTGCTCATCGATCATACGTGTTGTCATATATGGAAACTAGCTAATTTAGCAGTACAGGCTCGATAATTGATTCAAACACATCTACCACCATACTTATTTTGTTCGCTGAAGAAACCACGGTTGTGCAACGGTGCCCATTCTATTGCTCAAAGACACGCCTTGCCCAAGCAAGTTGTGTGCTCATTGAGGCTGAGCGTTTATCGGGTCTCGAACACGCGTCCCTTCAGTCCTGCAGCAGATTGCCCGCAGCCGCTGAGCTGCTGCCAGCCCGATTTATGCAAATGTAGCATGATGAGCTCGTGTAAGGCCAGCTGCTCTTGCCTTATTAAAGGAGGGCATTATGCACACCGGGACTATTTTTAGACACCTGACAAAAGATGACAACAACAAAAGTCATTTGGTCTAAAACTGGAAACTCATAGGGGAGTGTTTGATTCCATTTGCGACACAGCCTGAAAATGACTGTTTCTGAAGTGTTGATTTGGGGCAGTGTGGTGATGAGATGAACAACGGGCAGTGAACTCACCTCCTCCACCAGAGCCAGCATGCGACGAGTACTCTCCAGAGACTGGAACACAACAACAGCAAAATTAACATACGACACATCAATAGGCTTATTGTGACATGATTATTATTATGCTTGCCACTTCCATCCTTTTGTCCATCCATTTATCTATTCATCCAACAGCCTACCTTTGGTCCATCCATCCATCCATCCATCCGTTCTATCATCTTGCACTGCGTCAATCCATGCATTTGTCATCAACTTTCCAGCATCCCTAAATATATCCATTGGTTTGTTCCACCCATTATATTGTTCACATTGAGTTTACAGATAAGTCTTTCTGACGTTCATCCTTCCATCGTTGAAGTCATCATTTGAACAGTGCCTTGCAAAAGTATTGGCCCCCCAAGAACATTTTGACATATTGCCATATTTCAGGCTTTAAACTTATTTAAACATATTCAACTTTTTATATTGTGCTAAAAAATACAAAATAAAATAAAAGTAGGTGTTGCAAAAAATATTTTGAGGTAATACTTTGTGCAACATCTTTTTGCTGCAACCACAGCCCCAAGACTTTTCGGGTCTGATACGCCTCCTACCACCAGAAGGCCCAAACTGAGGTTTGAACTGGATACAGATATGTTCAATACCCACCTACCTGTGCCCAATCATTCTGAACCCTTTATGAGGACATTTTGAACATCACAGGTCGTCCGGACATTTTTTTTCCTTTTGACTTCCAAAACCACGCCAGGTTTATGTTTCTGGTTTCTCTGTTACTTTGCTCTATACATTTTCCATTCCCGGTTTTGGTCTTTGTTTTTGGCTTGGACATTTCCTTGTTTTGTGAACCCATGTTTGTTTGTACTTTGTACCACCTTTTTCATTATTAAATGCAATCTCTCTTTTAGCGCACCCCTGCCTCCAGTTTTTTCTTCACCCCAAGTGGGTCTATCCACCTCTAAAACGTAACATTCTCAGTGGTTTTATGCTCACACCATTTTGATATTATTGCTTGCAGAGTGCCGCAGGAGATGTTTAAATGTTGCAAACTTGTTTTGTATCCCATTCCTGCTTTGAACTTTTCCACAACTTTATCCCGGACATGCCTGATGCATTCTTTGGATTTCATAAACTTCTGAGCCCATAAAAGAACAGGTGCATTGAAAGTGAGACTTAATGACAAACAGATGCATTTGTTTGTCATTGTTAGTCATTTAGGTCGGCATCGGATCATTCAGAAGTGATCAGGAAAGTTCTGAAATAGGTTGGCTGACCAGAGAGAAGAGAGGGACAATTTTTTTGCAGCACCTACTTTTGTAATGATTACTCATTGAACTCTTCTGTGCCCGCTCGTTTGGTGCCAGCTGCTGCGGGTTACCTGATTGTTTCCCCATCCTATTTCAGCTCAGTCCTTTCACTCGCCTGTTGTCAGTCCCTCAGCGAAATTCTGTATTTACAAGGCAAGCATTTTTGACTCTGACTCCCGTCCACTTGTCCGTTCCTGATTTACCCGTTTGTCTCCTGCTACGACCCGTTTTTTGACCCCGACCACGTTTTGATCTCCCATCCCGGCTAACGACGCTTTTTTTGACCCCGACCACGTTCTGTTCTCTAGCCCCGGCTAATGACCTGATTTTCCGTCTAACTATGCTACGAACTCCCGCTCCGGAAGATCCACTTCCGCATTTGGAACACGTTCCGATCCCGTGAGCGGCTTGCGTCCCGCGTCCAGCGAGCACTAAATCGCTGGCGCTGCCTTTCCTCTGTATTTCTATTAACTTGTGAGTAATGTTACGAATCTGGGTCCTCCTTCGGTTCGTGACAACTTTTCCTTTTTTCTGTAAGTATAATATTAAACGTTGACATAATTTGGTTCTACTTCGTGATTTCGTCTCAAAATATTTTCTAGTTAGAAGTTTGAAGCCTGAAATGTGGCAATATGATATAAAGTTGTTAGGGGAACAATACTTTTTCTAGGCACAGTACTTCCTTCTTCAACAGACTAATATACTGATCCATCTGTTCAACAATTAATGTCTGCAACCATTTCTCAATCCATTTTGCGATCATCCTAAATCAAGGTATTCTTCCTATCCTCTTCCCACTAATCCATCCTTGCACTCTTTCTATCACCACATCCATCCAATAACGCTCCCTAAGTTCCTCTGGTTCAGTATGATGTGCTGTTAATATTTAATAAGTTCATTTGAGCCGCTCTGCTATTCCCAGCTCCTTTCAGCTGGCAAAGAGGACCGAAGGGTGTCGACATTAACGTTTTACCTCATCTGCTATCTGGTCGGCGCGAGTCTGCAGGTCGGCCAGTTCATTGCGCATGTCCGCTTCGTCAGCCATGGTGGGTGTTGAACCTTGAACTCGACGACCACGAAACTGGGAAAAAAATACGAGACAAAAGGTCACAAGTTGCAGTCGCTGCCAAAGAAAATGCAAGCTAACATTTTAATGATAGCAAAGATTTTTAAAGGTGAAAGGTTTAAAATTGATCACAGGTGACGTCACATCCTTACTGTGTTCACTACATAGATTTAGCAAGTAAAACAATCAACTTTCTGAGTAAAATTGTATTGCTTTGCTGGGAAAATAATCATTTTCCCAACATTTTCGTCATCACATCTTTTTAAATGTATTTAAAATAAATCATTGTTCCACCAGTTTGAAATAATAATTTATTTTTAAAATAAAAAAAATACAACTTAAGGGTTAATACATAATACAACTGTCATGGTTGCCATGGCGCCCAATTGGCCCCGCCCGTGTGGCGCCAGCTGCGGCTCGTTGACAAATTGGCTTTACTTCTATTTAAGCTCAGTGCTCTCAATCACCTTTTGTAAGTCCATCAACAAAACTCTGCTCCGCAAGACGTGGGTTTTGACACGGTCCTATTTCCTGTTGGTATTTCCTGTCCGGTATTGTTCCCGTTTATTTTGTCCTGTTTAATATCGGTTTCCTGTTTCGTTCCCGTCTAGTTTGTCCTGCATAATTTCGATATCCTGTTTTGATATCAATCCTGTCTGTCCCGTCCTGTCCGGTATCGACCCCATCCGTCCGATATCTGCTCGGGCAATTGGTATCGATCTCGTCGGCCTCTGGCTTCCTATCATTCCACGCCAGACTGCTGCCTAACATGAATGACTCCATTTCCAGTAAAATAAAAGGCTTGTGTGAGAAACATCACGCATTTGGGTCCTGATCTTGTTCCGGTTCTTGACAACAACTTAATGAAATCTAACTTAAGCTAAAATTATGTGCAGCACTCGGAAATGTTGGTCGATTTAGTCTTTTTTTTAAATCTAAATAAAAAATAAATTAAAGATAATGTGAAAAACATATCTTTGTCTTTACATTTTTTTTAATTATTCGGCATTTATCAAATGTTAACAATGTGAAATTTATGGAATGTTTATAATGTAAAACTGTAAAGAAAAATTACCAAAAATAGAGAAGTATTTTTCACAGGACAACCACGATATAATACAATTCAAAAAAATTTTCCTTTTCTAATTTAATATCGTTTTAATTAGTATTATTTTAGGGGTGTAGTTTTGGGTACTTTTATTAAACAACATTTCCAAAGTAAGTTTACAAAGAAAATGAGAAACTGATATATTACACAAATATATTTTCCCCTAAATTTTACTCGAAAAGTTCAAATACAATAAAATTAGAAAAATAATATTAAAGTTACTTTATCAAATACTATATAGGTCAAATAAGAAGTATAATTTTCAAAATTATCTGCCAGCTAGAAAAATATGTAAACAAGATAAAATAATACTATCATTATTGTCTCTTTTCGCTGTGGGCTCTGATTGGCTCCAAGTCCCTATTTAATCCCAGTCCTGTTTCTCCCCGGTTGTCAGTCCGTCTGCGAACATCTGTTTTTACAAGGCAAGCCTTTTTGACCCCGACTCCCGCCTGTCCCGTTTTTGCTCCCGTTTGTGTCCGGCTACGATCTGTTTTGATCCCAACCACGTCTGCTCTCCCGTCCCGGCTTACGACCCATTTTGATCCCGACTACGTCTACTCTCCCGTTCTGGCTCACGACTTGGTTCCAACCTTGACCACGTTTTTGCTCTCCCTGTCCCAGCTACCGACCTGTTTTTTCCGTCCCTGACACTGCCATCGCTCGCTACGGAAGACCCACTTCCGTACTCGGATCACAATCCTAATGCGAGAGCAACTTGCTTCCCGCGTCCAGCGAACACCGGATCGTGGGAGCAACCCTTCCTCTTTCTTTCGATAAAACTTGTGATAAACGTTACGCAATTGGGTCCTGTTTCCGTTTTGGTCTTGACAATTATATACAAAATATTGCTTGATATTCTACTAGAAATGTTATATTATGGTTAAATGAGAAATTGAATACTAAAAGTGATTTCAATAAATATGAGAAAAGCTGTACACATATTGTCAAATAAGAACAATAATACTTAAAATGAACAAAACAAACACAGGCAGAATTAGTTTTATTCTTTATTTGCTTTCCTTTTTTAAAATGTTATTTTATTATTCTTGTCAAAGCATTATTGATAAGTGAAGCTCGTGTGTGCTTCTAACACCCAGAGTACTAAAGAACAGAACCCACTTACTCAAACCATTCATCCTGATGCATCCAATTTAAAGATCAAAATCAATTCATCCCCAGCTTGGTGCAACAATAGCTGTTTAACACAGTTTTCAGCACATACAAGTGACATTTTCTGCTCAGGAATTGTACGCTAGGATACCAAAACATGATTTATAGTGCTGATCAAGGAAGCCGGCACAATTTTGGAAACCTAATCTGACATAATCATGAATATAATCCCCCCTACAAAATAGGCTTCTTTATGTTGCTAATTTCTCGTCATGTAATATTGGAGTCTCAGATCGCTTAAACTTGCAGCTTCCTCTGATGTATCTCCATCCTGCGCTCATCTTCTATTTAATATTTCATCACCCACTTTTTTACACTCTAAAATATTTATGTTCATATTTTACATTTGCAGCAAGGCAAGCGATGCCAAATATATACAAGTGATTTGATGTCCATGATTAGGGGAATGGTAAGTGTCTTTTCGGTTCCTCGCAGGGCATTTTTCCATCCGTTTATAATTGATCATGTTCTTATCTTAGTGCGGGGGTACTGCTTCCTGTCTGACAGAGGCGTCTTCTTTTAATTTCCCCCCGGGGCGCCTACTCGTCTCCCTATGACATTTATAAATGGAAATTGGCGACAGTGTTAATCAAAGTAAAACTGCATTTAAAAAATGTAATTATGGTATTAAAAGTTCTTTCTTATGATTCATAGATTTAATTTTGTTAATTTACAATGACTTTACCACATTAAACCGCATAAATGATCTCATCTCATCTCATTAGCTGCACCGCTTATCCTCAGTAGGGTCGCGGGGGTGCTGGAGCCCATCCCAGCAATCATCGGGCAGTGGGCAGGGGACACCCTGAACTGGTTGCCAGCCAATTGCAGCCGCATAAATGATATTTTTCAAAATTAATATTCGAAACTTTGGGCCTCGCACTTCATTCAACAAAAAGCACAGCCTCACTTTGCAAATGAGTTTTTATTTTAGTATTTTTTTCACTCGAGCACATCATGCCATTTTGACAACCATGTTCTAATGCAGCTACGCCTAACCAATCAAAGCTGCTCCCTTAATTAAATGAATTTCTTGATTTTAGTATTTTGCTTCACTGGAGTAAATGGTGGCATTTAACACCTACTGTATATTGGATGGAATGCAGCCAATTCCTGATCAATCGAAACGGCTCCCTTCATTGCAAATTAGTTCTCTTTATTTATCTTTTTTGGTTTACCGGAGTAAATTGTGGCACTTACCACTCTTGTTGAGTGGAATGCAGCCGACCCCTAACCAATCGAAGCGGCTCTCTTCATTTCAAATTACTATTCTTTTTTTAGTGTCTCGCTTCTCTTGAGTAAGTCATGTCATTTTCACACCTTTGTTAACAGAAATGCAGCCAATTCCTTACCTATCATAGTGGCTCCTTTCATTGTAAATGCGTTTTTTGTTGTTGTTGTTTTTTTTAAATATTTTGCCTCACTGGAGCAATTTTTGGCACATTTACACACATGGACTGTAATGCAGCATATTCCTTCCAAATTGAAGCGGCTCAAATGAAGTCATGTTTATTTGTATAACCCCTAATCACAAAGAGTTTCAGAGGGCTGCACGGACTACCATGACACCGTCCCCTGATGTGAAACCTACATGAAGGCAAAGAAAAACCATAAAACCTCAGCATTAGGAAAATTAAGAAGCCTTGGGAAGGGGCCGCACATGAGATAAACCCCGTTTCAGGATAACCATTACATTCATTAGAAATTATTCACTCATTCATTTTGCTATCCTCATTAGGGTTGTGGACAATTTTTTTTTTTAATTTGGGATTCTTTCTTTAAAAAACGCACTATGGCCTTTTATCCCTTTATTAGATGTAATGCAGCCAGCTCCAAATAGTTCCAAGAGACTACCTTCATTCTTTTTCAAATTTGAGGGCAGTCGACTTTGCAGAAGCTAAAAATGACTCGCAGGTTTGGATGTGTTTATTTGTATAGCTGTTAATCACAAGAGTCTCAAAAGACCTTACACTTTTTGAGCAGTGTAAACGTCAACTTTAAAAGGCACGAGTCAACCTTTTTTTTTTCCCAACTATACCATCAGAGCAGATTTTTGTAAAAGACATTAGAAAACAAAATGCCATCCACTGTTGAGGAAGAATATTAATATTAATCAGATGATCTCTTGCAGACCTAATCAAATGGACAGAAATTTGAACGCCATCTCCCTCGAGAGGGCACCAAACTGATAGGAGTGGCAGAACTGAGCACACCTGTGCTTAAAGGTGTCACAATTGCCATTGCGCCCAATTGGTCCGCGCCGTGTGGCGCCAGGTTCTGTCACGGCTGCCACGGCGCCCGATTGGCTCCACCCATTGACACCAGCTGAAATGCGTTGACAGATTGCTGCCTGACTACTTAACGCTGTCTTGTGAGTCGCCTGGTGTCAGAGCGTCTGCGAAACTCCTGCTAGACTCTTTGTGATATGCCAAGTCCTGTTAATTTGCCTGTGTTTTGATCCTGTTTTAATTTGGGCCCGATCTGTTTGATTTTGACCATTCCTTCGTTCTGATTTCAATCTACTTCCGTGACCATCGATCCCTGGATCGAGTTGCGCTCATTCCTCCTCTCCTCAATAAATTGTGAGTACGTTACGCGATTGGGTTCTCATTCCTGTTTCCTGTCCTGGTTTGTGACAAAAGGGATACCCAAATTATAAAACATACAAAATGTGAGAAAAAAGGACATGTCTTTGCATAACATCTATATAGGTGTCATTGGTATATTCCAATTAGCTTCCAAGATGATCCATCTTGTAGACAGTCTGCCTAGATGGTAAGGCGCCCGCTTTGAGACTGGGAGGTTCGGGTTCGCGCCCCGGCCGAGTCATTCCTAAGACTTAAAAAGTGGTCGGCGGCGCCCTCTGTTGGCTGCGGCTGCATCGGCTCGCTACAACGGGTCAGGTGCAATCGACATTTCGTTCTGTGTACATTGTTACACAGAATGACAATACAAGGAAATTATTATTATTATTATTATTATTCTCTTTGACTTCCTGAGCTGTGACGTCATGCTAAGAACACTAGCACAATAGCAAGCCAGTCATCATATTGGTTTACGTGTTATTTAATCAAAAACGTTTTGTGTTTTAAGCAAAGTTTTGGTAGTTTTTGTGGATAATGCCTAGGCGTGTCGCAGGTGGGTGCAAATATGGTATAACAAATGATAAGCAGACAAAATAGGATGACCTGGTAAAAATGACACACAGAGAACTAACAGTGGCTAAAGTGCCTGGGACACAGCCGGCTAGCCAGTCTCTAAAAGAAGACTTACCCAGACCGATTGGCAGAAAAAAAGGAGGCTGTCCAACCAAAAGCATGCCGTGGGCAACCAGGATAAGCCGGAGCCAACATCAACAAAAAAATACAATGGCAACAAACACGAACCCAGCCGTAAATATACCAAACGATCACGGCAGGCCAGCCTGTTGCTATAGAACAGGGGTGGCTAACCCGGTCCTGGAGAGCCGCATGTCCTGCATGTTTTGGAAGTTTCTCTGCTCCAATACAGGTGATTCCAATCACCTGAAACGTTATCAAGCTCTCACAAAGCCTGCTAACAAGCTGAAAACTGGCGTCACCTGTGTTGGAGCAGAGAAACCTCCAAAACATCCAGGACCAGGTTAGCCACCCCTGCTATAGAGTAAGACTGGGGCAGGGTTGGGTAGATTTACTTTAACTGTATTACTTTCAATTACTTTTGGATTACTCCAATACCAAATATGCTAATAAAAGACAAAAGAAACTAAATGTGAATAAAATTATGAGTCACAACACATGGTAAGCTTTCTCTCCTGGCTTTGATCTCTTGGATCTCCGGCAAAACTAACATAAAATGCAACAGAAACAAAATGAAAATAAATCCAAACAGCTTGCCAACATAATTTTTGCCGTTCCATGTATTCCGTTACTCCTCAAGCCTGCACAAAATTTAGTAATTTTATTCATATTTAGTTTCTTTTGTCTTTTATTAACATATTTGGTATTGGAGTAATCTTAAAGTAATTGAAAGTAATCCAGTTAAAGTAACCCTACCCAACCCTGGACTGGGGACCCATCGGCGAGAAAAAACGGGAGGCTGGCTGACCGAAAACATGCAGTAAGCAGCCAGAAAAACTGTGAGCCAACAACAAAAAGCTACCATAGCAACAAACACACACCCAAAAGGGAGAAAAACCAATAAGCATGACAGGCAAGCCAGCTAGCCTACCTGGACCATTCAAAACTGGAAGCCTTCAGGAGCCCGCATACTAACTGCGGACAATATTATTTTAATTTCAAGACACGTGGCGAAAAACACGAAAGTTGAAGGCAAAAAAAAGAAACACACTCTACACCACTCAGCTTTTGATGATCAAAGCACGCAACTCGGACAAAACCAGCATATATCCTCCAGTGACATGGTAAGCAAATTTCCAATTGGTCCACGCAAAAATAAGGGCTATGCCTTTGCTGATTAAGACAATCGCCATCTGTTGTTAAACGTGACCCGCAATTGTTTTGAGTCTGAATTGTCATCCGGTGACTTCACAGTAGATATGAAGTCAAACTGTCATCTTTGAGAATTATATTCTCGAGATCCACAGTGCATGGAATATTTTGAAGCATATCTGCATGATTGTGGGGAGGAACACTACATGTTCTGTGCCTAATTGAAAAACAAATGGTCTTTTGTAATCTCTTTAAACGGTGTCCGCACCTGCACCTCATTTTTCTGGCTCATTTCACACTACTGCTTCTAGGAAAATGGGTGCGACACCAGATCCTAACACAGATATCAAACCATCTCCTGCAGCACACCAATGTCTCGCGAAAGACTTTAGAAACAATGGGAGTCTGTTTTGCTGCAGAATATCATAAACAAGCTAGCTTATTGCCAAAGGTCAGTCACCTGATCTTCTTCATCGATGTGGACATCACATCAAGGCCCGACATCCCATTCTGGCGTTACCTACTCTCGCCCAATCAGCCGCTTTGCCGGACAGCGAGCGTCAGGCTCAAAGGATTAAAGTCGGAGCGAGGAAAAGAGGATTTGCTTCTGCGCTACACTCTCTCCTCCAACTGTGTTTCCTTCCTTTGTCTTTTGTACGCAGAAGTCAGCACTTAGGTTTTAGACTGATTCTGAATTGACGAAAAAACAACATGACAGAACGGTTCCAAAAACCATAATAGATGCTCTAGTTTGTTATGACAGACGGTGTCACACAATTACTAAAATGTATTAGCCTCTATGGCTAGTTATCCACAGTATGCTAAAACATACAGTTCCTTCTAAAAAAAATTAGCATATTGTGACAAAGGTCTTTATTTTCTGTAATGTACTGATAAACATTAGACTTATGTATTTTAGTTTTATTGCACATTAACTGAAATATTTCAGGTATTTTATTGTTTTAATATTATTTATTTTACGGATAAAAGCAAATTTTGCATGTCCATCATAAATCAAAGTCCAGAGTCAGGAGGAAGACTGGGGATATGGAAAGGCCAAAATGCCTGATGTCCAGTGTCAAGTACCCACAGTCCGGGATGGTCTGGGGCGCCTTGTCAGCTACTGCTGTTGGTGCACCGGGTTTTATCAAGGGCAAGGTCAATGCAGCTTGCTATCAGAAAATTTAGGAGCACTTCATGCTTCCATCTGCTGAAAACTTTATATAGATGAAGCTGCTTACAGTGCCAAAACCCCTGAAATGGTTTACTGACCATGGTGTTACTGTGCTCAATTGACCTGCACACTCTCCTGACATGAACCCCATAGAGAATCTGTGGGATAATATGAAGAGGAAGTTGAGAGACACCAGACCAAACACTGTGAATGAGCATAACGCCGCTGTCGAAGCATCCTGGGCCTCCATAAGACCTCAGCAGTGCCACAGCCTGATTGCCTGCCATGCCGTACTTCTGCAAAAACATACCCGACCAAGTATTGAGTGCATGACTGCACATAATTATTTGAAGGTTGACCTTTAAAAAGAAAAAAAAAACTTTTTTATTCGTCGGATGAAATATGCTAGTTATTTGGGATAGGGATTTTTGTTTTTTCCTCAATATTTTTTTTGCCAAAATCATCAATATTAAAGCAATAAAAGGCTGAACTAGTGTTCAGTTGTGTGTAATGAATCTAAAATGTATGAGAGTCTAATGTTTATTGGTAAAATACAGAAAATAATTAACTTTGTAGAAATATGCTGATTTATTTTAGAAGGATCTGTAGTTTAATGCAGAACAATTCAATAGTGTTCCCCGAGAGCAGGAGCCACCAACATGGTAGCCATGGGTTAGGAACAACTGAGTTGCCTGCTGACAGGTTCTGAAAAAAGCCCACCAGTGATGGGTTATTAAAAATTTCTAGGGCATTTCTTTTCCAACAGGAAATCATTGACATGTGTCCATAAATACATGATCAGGTCTTCCCAAGTTTTGAGAAAAATGAGGAGATACAATGCTATAGGAAATTCCTCAGCACCAGCTACACATCCTGTTAAATGAAACATTGGGCAACACCTTTAGAGGGCACATTGGACACTACGAAGAACTGTCGTCAACTGTGTGCAAACGAAATAGGCAGTGGTATGGTCACGTCAGAAAATCATCAGGACTGGCCAAGATAATTCTCTGAGTCACAGTCCAAGGGGGCAGGAGGAGATGAAGACAGAAAAAGAAAAGGGCTGACAACATCAAGGAATTGACAAGTGCCAACCTTGCCACAACCCAAACTCAGGCCAAGAACCATCAGCAGTGGAGAAAGCTGTCCAGAGTTGCGTCTGCAGTGGTGCCTGATGACCCAGGCGGTGAAAGGATCCTTAAAGCCTGAACCGATATGTGAATCACACAGTGCCCTTATATAATGCAGATGGAGCCTATTTCAATTCTAACCTGGTAATAACATAATAATAACCTATTAACAACATAGCAATAACACAAGTTATTATTTTAGAAATGCATAACAAACTAATATTACTTTTCCTTTCCTCATTTTTGAAAAGGTTGGTGATCTCTGAATTAGAAGACAAAAAAACTACATGCTAGATTAAAATTCTCCCAAAACTGTCCCATATGTACAATTGTAACTTATTTATCAATTCCCCCCCCCCCTTAAAAACGTATAATAATGAAAGTGAGAAATTAAATCAAGTATAAAAACTGAATTATTACTTTGAGTTTTTGGTGTTTAATGGCCATTTTGGAGGGTAAACGTTTTGATGCCAGCAATTGGATTTTACTTTTAAAAATACCCACTGATATTGCATACCCTTGCTGACATGCGGAAAAAAAATCATCTCCCCCACATTTGCATCTCAGAAATTAAATTTTAGAGGTTTATTATCCAACTCTTTCCTCAATAGTTTATTTGAGAGTTTTTTTAGCTAAATGGATTTCTCAATATGTTACTATTAACGTACCATTGCTTTCATGTGAAAAAAAAAACATTTCCCAAATTATTTTGGAGGGGGGGAATTTTTCAAAAAATGGAGAAAAAGTGTTATGGGCCAAACTAGGACCATTCTAACAATTCATTCAAATCAAGTTTTCTACAGCGTTTATTGAAAAAAATATGGTGGTTAAAGATACAACGATTGAAATGAAAATGGTGCGAGTTCTGCAATTTTTTTCCAAATTGACAGATGGTTAGAATATTACACACATTTTGACCATTTGCTCTCTTGATATAGCACACAATCTTCCCCGAGAGTGAGCCAACATGGGGGGAGTAATGGAAAATGCATACACCTAGATTCAATCTCCCCACACTTGACTTTCATGATTCCGAGCCTTTATATTGACTGTTCCAACACCATAGGCTGTGAAGACATTGTTATTGTTACAGTCACAGCTGGTTTGTGTCTCTTTTTTTATTTTTTTGTTTAGTATTACACCTATGTTGTGTTATTAAAGATCTAATTTGAGCTTGCCACCCTCATTACCCGCTTCCCAGCATATGGGTCTGTCACTAGTTCATAACATTAGCATCAAAAACTCATAATGTATCCAACAAACAATTATAACACCACAAGTAATGCATTTTTCTTGTTATTAGAAAGATATATTCTCTCACTAAAAAGTTTTCTTAATTGTTTTATCAATCACTTTTCGAAAAACGTCAATAGCTTATATGTTGGGAGCTTGTTACAGGAGTGCTATAAACAGAAGAAGAAAAACAAGCGAGAAGTGCAACGGCTCCGATATGATCTAGCAATTAATATCGGCGGTAAAATGGCCTAATGGCAGCCTTGCTGCACCTCCTTGATGATTGTGTTTTGTTCAGTTAGTTTTGGTGCTTGGGGACACATTGAGTTTCCAGCTTAAAATTAGATGAATTCATTAGTTTGAAGCGACTCTTGATGAAGTCATGCAATTGGGGATAACATTGCTATACCGTGCAAGACTTGGTGTCGGGAACCTATGGCTCACGATCCATAAATGACTATATTTATGAGTACATATGGCTCAAAGATAAAATATTCCTTGCACAATTATATAATATATTGTTTCCACCGGTGTCGATCGTCTCTCATGCGGAGTCACGACACCAATGACTGCACCAAGGTTTTAGTCCATTGTCTACAGTATATAGGAGACAATTTTAACTACAGTTTACAGTCAAGTTGTCACACCAACGGACCCCATTTTGAGTGTAAATCACTAATTAATTCTTTATATGGAAGCTTATTAAACAGTCCATGTTCATTGTTGTGACACTTTATGATGAAAAGCAACATAACAAACTTTAAACAGCCAGAAGCTCTGGAAAAGCACCCAGAGCAATTTGATTGGGCGAGCGATAGGAATGGGCAAGCTATACACAGGGCGAGCGCACTCCTACTCCTCACCCAGTGACATTTCTAAATAAGAACTTTGCTTGTACCTTGTTTTGAAAAAAATATTAAGGACATAAATGACGAAATGAGCCTCAGCTTTCCAAAATAACTGCGGAAGGGAGACCAATTTTAAGTGGTCTTTTATATTGATACGGGACACGGGCTCTGGCTTTATCATTTCATTGATTTTAATCGAATCATCAAACATCGCACAGTGAAATAAAATATGCTGAAGAACTAACTTTTGTCTGGAGAGCAGGTTTGCTGGTTTTGTTCAATTTTGTTTTAAAATATATGGTGTGGCTTTCTCTATCAAAAAATGTTTGCTTTTATGGCTCTTTGGGTCAAAAACGTTTCCAACCCCTGCTCTAGATTCAACTGGTCTGACCCACCATTATACCTAATGACAAGCTGCAATCAAAATCAAGAAAACATTTCCACTTCTCAAATGTATTGGATGAAAGGTATTTTGGAATATATTCATGTTTAAAGAAAAGAAAAAGATAAAGACCAGCAAATTCAAAATGGGGGACTTTTTTTGCGGTTCTATCCACTTAAATGTGAACTGCACTTGTGCGGCTGCAATCTATTCTTCCCAATTGCATTTTGCTGCAAGCAGGACCGGCAGTGTCAGGAACCAGGAACGGAGACGGGAACCCAATTGCGTTAGTTTCTTAGTTTTATTTGAAAAAGAGACGTAAGCTGGCACCCACGATCCAGTGATCGTGGATTGTGGGGAGCAGGTTGCTCGGGACGCGGAAGTGACACTTCTCTGGCGGGCGATAGCGGTGTCGAAGAGGGAAAATTAGGTCGGGTTACTGGGGCGCAGGAGCAGAGACGTGATCAAAGGGAAACAGGTCGAAGCCGGGAAAGGTACGGGAGTCAAAAGCAGGGATTTAGGTTCAGAAGGCTTGCCTTCGCGGGAGCTGAAGGTTCACAACGATCGGAAGCCGGTAACGAGGAGCCGGGGGGTTTAAAAACTGGCAAGGAGCCAATCCGCGTCCAGGGCTGTTGGCGCCACCGGGGCAGGCGCAGGTGCCCCGAATCAGTAATCATGGCAGGCAGAGCGTACTTTTGCCAAGCTTGGCGGCTCTTTTTGTGACATTACTGTATTGCTGCCTAAAATGAACTGCACTTGTGCGACCACAATCCATTATCTTCAATCCCATATTATTGCTAACGGGGACAGCACAAGGAAATTTTGTTGAGAGGCATATCGTTCTTGACCGTCCAAAAACAAAATGCATGGTTGGGGTTGCGATCCGTTATCTCCAATCAACTGTTGCTGAAAGTAGGAGCTGAAAGGGCAACTTTGTATCATGAGAGGCGTCTCTTTTTATCAGTTCTTTCCACCTAAAGCACCTGTGCAGTCGTGATCAATTATTCCAAATCGTTTTTTGCTGTGAGCGGGAGCGGAAAGATCAAATTTGTGTCATGCGTGGCGGCTCTGTTTTTTCATTCTTTCTGCCCTAAATGAACAGCTCCTGTGCAACCATGATCCAATATCTCCAGGCAGCTATTGATGAGAGCGGGCTCTGGCACAGCTGATGTTAAAAAATTGTGTTTGAAGGGGCTCCCTGTGTATTTTCGCACATCACAGGGGGTTCTGGTCCCAATTAACCGCAATAAACAGATAACAATATCTGAGTGGACAAACTACTATTTTTTTTGTGGTGTGAAATGGCGGGTGTCAACTTGCATTCGAAGGGCAGTGTCACCACCAGTAAAAAGTGTAATTGGTTCGGTTATTTTGGTTTTCTTCACAACTTTTTGCCATGACAAAGGCCTGTGACCCACTAGTTGAGAAACACAGCTCTAGACACCCACTCACTTTACAATTCCCACCTCGGAACAGATTAATATCGTATCCCAGGTATCTACTGTGTATCCATCTATCCATTTTCTGTGCCGCAAATCCTCAGTAGGGTTGTGGGAGTGATGGAGCCCATCCTAGCCATCTTCAGGCAGTGGGCAGGGGACACCCTGAACTGGTTGCGAGCCAGTCGCAGGGCACACAGAGACAAACAACCACTCGCTCTTTCACACATAGAGACCATTTGGACTGGCCCATTAACCTTTAGTAACGGAGGAAAAAAACACGCAGGCACGGGGAGAACATACAAACTCTGCACGCGAAGGTAGAGGTAGCTGGAATTGAACCCTGGACCTCCGCACCGTGGGTTTTCGCGTTAACCACTCAACTTCTAGTCAAATATCAAACTATCCTTACAGTGAAAAAAAGAGTCTAAAAACTACACCTGAAGGAAATAACCCTCTACTTGCACAAGTGATCTATAAAAGCCAAATTAAAAATTTAAAACATCTCAGTCATGCTTAGTTAAATCATTTTTCATGTCATAAGATTACGCAATCACACCACTCCTCCCATCAGGTAGCCATAAAACTGTAACCGCAGTCTTGCGCAATAGATTTTTGAATATTTAAATTTCATACATGTGTGCAGCATTTATAGTGAAGCTATCCATGTGAAACACTTCACTGCGCCATACGGATTAAAAGGGCGTGACCATTATGTGTGATGCCACTAAAACATCATCATCATCCTGAATCAGTGAAAAGGGCACGCATTAATTATTGAATGTGATAAAAGACTTTGTTGAAGAGGCAGAACAAAAATGCATGTTGCCAAGAAGGAAATCTAGCAATTAGAAAAAAAAAAACATCGATTTGTTTCTTGAATTGAATTGTCCTTTAAAATGTCAAGGTTGTGAAACAATGTATGCGGCGAGATTGGACATGGCACTCCAGGGTAAACATGTAATAAAGACTTTAAAGAGGAAAAAAACATAAGAGGCAGAAAATAAATATTGTCAACATAGTACTTTCATGACTGGCCCAGGTCATAATAAGAGTGATTTGTTCGTGAAAAAACAGAATAGTGCGTCGGAACAATAGTGTAATGGGAAGAATTGGAATGATATTTAGCATTAACAAAAAAAAAGTTGCAAAGTATATAATGTATTTTCACACTTTTGAGCCATGACATTTAGAAGCACAAAAAAAATAAAAGAGTAAGTCGCAATAAATGTTTTCACAGTTTTGTGCACTCATTTCGGGAAGTTTTTTTTGTTTTATGTTATTGCTTTAAATTTAGTACCATTTCTTATTCATGTAATTTTTTATCAATTGTAATTGATTATAGGATATTAACATTTTTAATGTATTTGATTTGGGGTTCTTTTTTTGTTTAAGTTTTTATTTTGTAACATATTTGTATTATTAAAGCGAGGTTAAATTACTTTGTTTTAATAATTACTTTTAAATGTTTGGCATGTTTGTTTTACTTTGATATTGTTTTTAATAAATTTCTTATTCATTTTCATTTGTGTCAGGACCAGAACAGAAACAGGACCCAATTGCGTCACGTTTCTCCCAAGTTTTATTGGAGAAAGGAAAAAGGGCTGCGCCCACGATCCGGTGTTCGCTGGACGTGGGAAGCAATTCGCTCTTGTATCCGGATGGTGCTCCGAACGCGGAAGTGGATTTTTCATAGTGAGCGATGGCGGTGTCAGGGACAGAAAAAACGTGTCGGTAGCCGGGACTGGGAGAGCAAGGCGTGGTCGGGGTCAGGAGCGAGTCATAAGCCAGGACGGGAGAGTAGATGTAGTCGGGATCAAAAATGGGTCGTAAGCCGGGACGGGAGAGCAGACGCGGTCAGGATCAAAACGGGTCGAAGCCGGAGAGAGACGAGAGCAAAAAACGGGACAGGTGGGAGTCAGGGTCGAAAAAGGCTTGCCTAGTGTTCACTGAGGTTTGCAGACGGACTGACAACAGGGGACTGACAGGACTGTATATATATTTTTTTTCTTAAGGAGAGGATTTTATATTATCCTTGCTGCAAAAAATGCATTGCAAAAAAATATTACAATTAGGTTCACATTTTTTATGTTTTAGTTGTGTTTTGTTCTCATTTGTTGATGTTTTAATATTTATATAACTTCTTTTTTGATCGTCCATTTTTGACATTTTCTCAAGTATTTTTTCTAGTTATGTTTCTTCAGAATGCTTTTAAAATGTTTAAAGTAAAAAAATTGATCGTGCTTCTGTATTTCCATGTTTTGTGTCTAATATTATTTTCTAAAACCATGTTCAGTTTTTGTGTTGTGTTTTGTTATTGTTTTTAATTATAATTAAGCTTTATGATTTTATTCAATGTTAATTAATGTTATAAATGTATGTATGGATAATGTATGTTTTGATTTTCTTTTGATTAAGGGCTATACAAATAAACATGACTTGACTTGGCTTGACTTGAATTTGTGATATTTCTGGATTATTTAACAAGATAGTACCTTAAAATTTATAATTTAATGTTTTACCTGATTTGTAAATGTTAAGTGCATGCAGTATCTTCATGGCAGTTTTCATTTTCCCATTGTTGGAAATATACCATTCAAGCAAAAAAATATACAATGAAAAAAATGGAGATAGAACTGCAGCGACAATATCTTCTTCAAAAGCATTGTCTTGGGGATTTGACTTGCGCCCATAAAAAGCACTGAGGAAAAATGCAGTGTGGCGCAAATGCAAGATAAAGAACACGTGCCGGCGCTGCATGCTGACCTATAAACAGGAAGCACACGCGTGTGCCAGGATAAAAGCGGGCCACAGAGCATGATGGCAGCCTGGAGCACAGGCAAAAAAATATAAAATATAAATAAATAAACCCTATCTACTTTCAAACTTCTACTTAGCTGCTTTATGCCTCAAGTTTGAGACACACGCATTTACAGCAGTTGAATATACTAAATACTTCTCTAAATTCACCTCTGCTTAAGTCACTCATGTCAAAATCATGGCTCATGGGGCAAATCTTGCCCACCACAGCATTTTATGTGACCTGCAAGACAATCCCGCAAGAAGCACAAGAGATAAAGATCGTTATATTGCAGGAAACAATTACTGAAAACTTTAGATGTGTCAAGTGGATGTCGCCAAAGCCAGGTGCCAGTCATAACAAACCCCCCTCTGAAACTTTACCGGGTCTTCCAGGGTGTGATCCCATTTTGAAGGCCAATAATTTTGACAATTTTTGGTTGGAATTACCTCTAATTTTCACCACTTTGCTAGAAGAAGTTCAAGATTTTGTGCGTAACGTTCGGCATTACAATCTTTTAGAAAAGGCTGCTTATGCGAGTTTGGCATGAGTGTAAATACCGACTCGACTTGTGCAGTCACAGGCGGTGCTTACAATATGTTGAACAAAGTAATCCCTAAACAAGCATCAAAAATGGCTGACCACTGTTTTTATAGAAAAGGGATGTGGATTGACAAAAATGAAAAATGAAACTTAACTGAAATAGGATTTTCAACCCCAATCCAATGTTGTTTTTCTTCAAATAAAAGCACCTGGGTGTCTTTGTAGAAGTTTAAAGAAGCTTTAGCTACTTTCTATAATATACAGTATATGAATTCCAACAGTTAAGTTCCAGTATTCAGGTAAACATTTTCATTAAGAAAAAGTAAAATAAAAAGCAGATTTTTAAATCAATAAATGAAGCATTTGATTTTCATTTGGGCGGCACGGCTGCTGGGTAGTTAACGCTTTGGAGGTCCAGGGTTCAATTTCAGCTACCACTGCTTCCCCATGCAGAGTTTGGATGTTCTCCCTTTGCCTACGTGGGTTTCCTATAGGGAATGTGGTTTCCTTTCACATTCCACAAACAGGCATGTCAGGTTAATTGGCCGGTCTAAATTGTTCCTAGGTGTGAATGAGCGAGTGAGTTGTCGGTCTCTGTGTGCCCTGTGATTGGCTGGCAACCAGTTCAGGGTGTTCCCTGCCCACTGCCTGAGGATAGTTAGGATACCCCAAGGGACACTAGTGAAGATAAGCCCCGCAGAAAATAGATGAATTTTCATTCGTTTTTGTATGCTATTTTTGTCACTTTCCAGTCTGCATGAGTTTCCGAGAGTTAAATGAACTGTAGTGGAAATGAATTAAATTGTTGTTTTACTTTTTTCACAGAGTTGATAAACACTGGAAGAGATTAAAATCTTAGGGAAGGAAAAATAATATTGAGGGGAAAAAACAATTAACGTTTTATAATCAAACCTAAAATCCCTAAATCCTAAAGTAATTGTAAGTCTCCGAAAAGACCCACAGCCCTCCAACTAAGGCACACGTCAATCCTTTGGCAGTCCAACCCAAATGATAATGTTTTTTCTGCCATGTGGGCCCCCCTAGCTAAAATGAGTTTGACACCCATGACCTAAATCATACACACTTGATCTAAACACATTACTAAACTTCAGTTCAGAGAGCATCAAAGTATTATATCGCTTTCTATTTTTCACATGCAGGAAACCAGATTAAATCCAGGACCTAACCGTGAGGCAGACGCTCCCTGGTCTTAAAATGGACGTTGTTTCAAGATGGCGGATGAAGCGGGAAGGAGACCCCCACAGGGAGAAATCTGCTGTCGCAGCGGCGAACCTAAAAATACGACTTTGGGCTCTATTTGTGGGGAATAACGTCATCACAGGATATGAACATTTTGTTTTATATATCAAGACTGTAGGGAAAGATGACAGCGCAGCTTGAGTAGTTGATGTTTCTTCCTGTTACATAATGGAAACGGAAGGGAGGTCGGTGGGGGGCGGAGTTTGACTGTATCATTTATATGAAACTGGCGTCTGACCTTTGGAGCGGAAGGGCCATGTTTAGGTTCTGATAAAGACAGATGTTCATTTATTTTCTCACGCAAACGGGGGAAAAGGAGCTCGTTTATAGGACTGCGACAGACGGTTAGAACAGAATTGTTTTTTTATTGTTATTAATTACAATTAGAGAACATTGTCTACAATAAAATCTGACGTAGCACCCCAGGATAAACATGGTATAAAGACTTGAAGTTAAAAATAAGCTAAATAAAAATATCAGGATAGATTGGTAAAATGTATTAATCTGTTTACGACAAATTTGGTAAACGAAAACAAAACACATATTTTAATTTCAATTTGTATTCTAAAACAGAAGATTTGTTTAAATTAACACTTTATAGACACATTCTTTATAAAGTGGCTTATTAAAGAGCCTGAAAGGGCGACCATTATTTTGAAGGTGGGGTACGTCCTTTGAGGTGTCCTTAAAAAAGTTAAGTTAAATATTTTCTCTATTACTCATCCAATGCCAGATGTTTCTCTCAAACGGGATGGGCCGGTGCCAGCCAATCATCATCATTTCAACATTTTTTTAAAAGTGTACAGAAAATGTAATTCTGTAGCTAAATAGGCATATTACATATAAGAAGAAAGCTTCAACCCTGAACCCTTTTCATTGGAAACAAAGTGTGTTCCTAACTTTTACCATTATTAGGTAAACAACAGTTGAACATGTCATGATTACCCATTTCCCTCACCTGTGCCTGCTCGTGTGGTGCCAGCTGCTGTTCGTTGCCTCATTTGTTCCCCTCCTATTTAAACTCAATGCTTCCATTCACTCTTTGTCAGTCCGTCAGCAAACCTCTGCATACGCAAGGCAAGCACTTTGACTCTGGCTCCCGTCGCTCCAGTGTTCCTCCATTTCCTACTCGTCTGTTTCTGATTTCCCGTTTGTCTCCGGCTATCGACCCATTTTGCTTCCCGTTCCGGCTATCGGTTTATGCCCCTGATCTTCCATTCCAGCCAATCACTTCCGCATTCCGATCACGCTCCGATCCCGTGAGCGGATTGCTTCCCTCGTCCAGCGAGCAACGGACCACTGGCGTTTGTTTTCCTTAAAATCCCAATAAACCTTTGAGTAAACGTTACGCGTTTAGGTCTACTATTTGTTCTGGTTCTGACAGAAAATAGTATGTGCTTGTTTAAAACTTTTAACAAAATGGAAATCTAATGTGATCTTTGGAGCTGTTTATTCACGCACAAAGTCTTGCTTGTATTTAGTCTTGTAAAAATAAAGCGCGCCATAAATCTACCGCTTTTTAATGTCAAAATAGTGAAATGAACGAGTATGTAAATATTGTGTTTTGTAGAGTTTATATTTGCTTAATAAACGGAATCGCAATCATTAATAAGGGCAGCAATCGGCTGAGGTTGACAGGTATGGCAAATTCAGTTAAAGAAAACATTCAAGACTTAATAATGTCATTTCTTGGTGGAATGGATTAAAGCGGACATATAGGTCCCACAATCCATTTTCCGCTTCGATTTCGAGAAGAAACAAACATTAATGCTTTGACGTCTTAAGTCGGAAATGAGGGAATGTTTGGAAATGTGGGACAAGGGAGAGACAGCGGAAGATTCAAAGCAATCAGCAGTGGGATGCTTGCCTTTCTGCCTTCCTTTCTGCCTTTCTGCCTTCCTTTCTGCCTGCCTGCGGGGGATAATCACCGTAAAGCTCCACTGTCCCATTCATTGAGGATAAAACCCGCTGGATTACACACATACACACAAACACACACGTACTGTACTCTTATATAAGTCACAGAGCACTTTCCCTTGGTCCATACGCGGTCCTTTTCCATTTCACTTTGTTTCATGGACTCATTCTATTTATAGAACACTTATTTGTTTACAGACTCAAAACCTTACGAGCGCATGAAGTCGTTGCAGCCTCATTTTGTCACTTTTAGTTGTCGGTTTTATGTGTTGACATGTCGTGAGATAAAGAGATGGTCTGAGTACAATTTACTTCTTATCTGTGTTTATTCGAGGGCTCTCAAAATGTGATTATATACTCAAATAATCTACAAATTTGAATGAATAAAATCATATTTATGTCACAGCCAGAGCAGAAGGAGGACCCAGATGCGTAACGTTACTCACAAGTTTATTGAAATATAGAAGAAAGGCAGCGCCAGTGATCCGTGTTCTGAATGCGGAAGTGGATCTCCGGAGCTAGAGACCGTAGTGTAGTTAGACGGAAAAAAATAGGTCCTTAGCCAGGAGATCGGAACGTAGTCGGGGTAAAAAAAACGAGTCGTTAGACAGGACGAGTGACCAAAACGTGGTCGGGGTCAAAAGACGGGTCGTAGCAGGAGACAAACGGGGAAATCAGGAACGGACGAGTTGAAAACGGGTGACAAAACGGGACTGATGGGAGTCAGAGTCAAAAATGTTTGCCTCGTGAAAACAGAGGTTCATTGACGGACTGACAACAGACGAGTGAAGGACTGATCTTAAGTAAGAAGGGAACCAATCAGGTAACCAGCAGCAGATTGCGTCAATCGAGCGGGCACAGGTGAGTGTAATAAGTGATCATGACAAAAAGAAAAAAAAAAGAATGAATAAATAAATAAACAAACAAACAAATGGGACACTTGGATATTTCTTAAATCTTTTTTCCTGTTAAAATGAATTTTTAATTGAAATAAAACAATTATGAATTCTTCAAATTATTTAAGCAATTTGGGCATGTATTTACTGCTGTTGAGGAGTTTTTGAGGACATTCTGAGGATTTTGCGTTTTTCCAATAACACAAACGATTACTCCAGGGTTGTTCATTAATTTGATAGTCGGGAGTTTTTGACTCAATTCTGTGATGGATGATTTTGATCCAACTTATGTTAGCTCAAACTCTATTTTTTGACCGATTAAAACTTTAACTTAAAAAATATTTACCATGAAAAATATCCACCAAAAACTCAAAAGTTTCCTGAGGGGATTATTTACTTGTTGATGAATTCATTTTAGCATTTACTATAATTACTATAAGGATTTGGCATGGCACCTCTCCCAAGAGGGCTCCAACCAGGGAGGAGTGGTCGAACTGCACACACCTGCATCCAATCCCTACACTTTATATCGACTGCTCCGACAGCATATGCGATCGGGTCATTGCAATTGACTTGAATTGACTGATTTCTTGTTTGGACATTTTCATGGTTTGTTACTTTAGAGCTGGGTTTTGTTGTTCAACATCTTTTTTGAGCACATTAGCCTCATTTCCTGCTTCCATGCATGTGTCCACCAACAAATTACAACAAGTGCTATAAGAAGATGTTTCTTAGACTGACCATTCCATTATTATCGCCATGAGAATAAATCATGTGGTTCTGAGGCTGTCAGAGCCAGAACAAATGGTAGACCCAAACGCGTAACCTTCCACTCAAAAGTTTATTGGGATATTGAGGAAACAAACGCAAGCGACCCGGTGCTCGCTGGACGAGCAAGCAAGCCGCTTACGGGATCGGAGCGCGTTTGGAATGCGGAAGTGGATTTCCTGAGGCGGGAGATGGTCAAATGGGCAAAACGGGTCGATAGCCGGAGCGGGGGATTAGAGCGTGGTCAGTGGTCAAAAATGGGTCGTCAGCCGGAGCGGGGGATCAGAGCGTAATCGGTGGTCAAAAACGGGTCGTTAGCCTTAGCAGGACATCAGAGCGTGGTCAAACGGACAAAACGGGTCAATGGCCGGAGACAAACGGGAATCGGGAACAGACGAGTGGTATACGGATGAAAATGGGACTGACGGGAACCAGGGTTAAAGTGCTTGCCTTGCGTATGCAGAGGTTCGCTGATGGACTGACAAGGAGTGACTGGGGTACTGGGTATAAATAGAAGGGGAATCAATCAGGCAACTAGCAGCAGCTGGCCCCAAACGAGTGGGCACAGGTGAGTGCAATGAGAAATCATGACAGTGGCCCCATACAGAGAAAAGTGGGCCTCATTTCCAACACCCGCTAAAAATGACTAATTATGGATCCTTTTTGCAAAACACATTAATAAAAATATACACACTTGCAAAATACATGCCATTGACATGATCACAAACAACATATTGATGCAGCACAAATCATATATTTATTGGAAGCGAATATAATGCCTCAGTGCAGTTTAACTAGGAAAATTGCACAATTATTAACAGTTTGATTAATTGTTTGACTACTGTAAAGGACAACAAATGATCCTGCACCAATGAATTCATGCACACACATGCGTGTGCGCGCGCGCACTTGCCTACATGCAGACACACACTGATCTGCATAAAAATATTGCCCTCTCAGCTATTGGATTTTTGCTGATGGTATAAAATAATATACAGTGGGAAGAGAAAGTATACACACCCCTCTTTCTGTCTCAGGGTTTTGTGGATGTCAAGATAAAACATTGTGAAATGTTAGTTAAAGGGGGGTGCGTAGTTTGTGATGTCCTTAAAAAAGTTGAAATTAAATATTTCCTCTATTATGTGTGTGTTAACAATGCCCAATTAAGTTCAAAGAGTCTGTACAAAAAAAATTCTCATCGCGCCTCTCTGCTTTTATCTTACTTTTATCTTCAGTGTTCCGACCACAGAGGGCATTAGGCGGGAAGAAGGGAGGCAGAGGGATGGGGGAACCATTTCACACGCGTGCTCGAGGTTTTTTTTTTCTAGGATGAAAATGGTAAAAGTAGGAAAAAGACCATTTCAAGTCTAAATGTCAATCCAAAGATGAAAAAGGAAGCGCTTACTCAAGCATGTTCGTGTATTCGCCATACAAGCAGTCTGAGCAAGAAGATGGCGTCAGCAAGCAGAAGTTACAGACCCCGCTTTTAAGGTAAATATCACCAATGATACGCAAACATAAATTTTAAAAATAGTTTTGGTTTCATTTTGGTCAAGTAAAAAAGGGAATGTTAAAATATTGGCTTATTTATGAGAAGACAATAGCCCATCTCATTCATGATATACAGAAAGAATACTGTTTATATACTTTATTTGAAGTAAATTTAACATTTATCTTAGGGAAGTAAAATAATGAAGATGAAAAAATGGTAATAATATGCCAACTGAAACATCAAAATAAACTGCTTATCTATGTGAGAACAATTTTCCATCTTATTCAGACAGTACAGTAAGCCTAATAAATCTCGGTTAACTTTATTAATTTTAATAGCAGGCTGCCAAACGGTTTTCAATGTCATTTTGAGTGTAATACATGCCTAGATAACAATATTTAACGTTAATTACCACAACAGTGTCATGATTACCGATGTGAATCACCTGTGCCCGCTCATTTGGCGCCAACCGCTGCGGGCTCTGATTGGCTCCCTGTCCCTATTTAAACCCAGTCCTGTCAATCCCCTGTTGTCAGTCCGTCTGCGAACCTCTGTTTATACAAGGCAAGCCTTTTTCGACCCTGACTCCCGCCTGTCCCGTTTGTCTCCGGCTAGGACCTGTCTTGATCCCGACCACGTCTGCTCTCTCGTCCCGGCTTACGACCCATTTTTGATCCCGACTACGTCTACTCTCCCGTTCTGGCTTACGGCTCATTTCCGACCCCGACCACACTTTGCTCTCCCAGTCCCAGCTACGACCAGTTTTTCCGTCCCTGACACCGACACCGCTCGCTACGGAAGATCCACTTTCGTGTTCGGATCACAATCCGAGTGCGAGATCATGGGCGCAGCCCTTCCTCTGTCTTTCAATAAAACTTGTGGTAAACGTTATGCAATTGGGTCCCGTTTCTGTTCTGGTCCTGACAAACGCAAAACTGAGTCCTCATTTGGAACCTCCTGTAATTAATGTTTTTTACATTCCGAGTTGCTGAAATGTTGCGTATTAAGCTCGGTGACTTTCTCTCTTTTTTAAACTGAATACAAAAACAAAACTCATGCATAGTCACTTTTACAAGGGGGCAATAATCCGATTAAAAAACGACTATTGTCAGTATTCCAATTATGTACAACCATGTGAACGCGCATAGAAATCCAATTAGGGTCTGAGTCAGTTCATTTTCCTATTACTCTTGCATACAAACTCAAGTAACCTAATTGCTTGTGCGCACGTGCACTTTTCTTCGTTCTCAATGTTTTGAGACACAATTCGTTGTGAAACTAGTAGTACAGAGACAAATTAAACACGTGAACTCCACTTTACTTGCAAAAACACTTATGTTCTTTGATTGTGATATCTACAGGACATTTCCGTTTTATTTTCTGCTCCTCCAGCAAAAAGTTTTTTTCCATTCATATATACTGTAAGTCTAAAGTTTTGGCAAGCCATGTACAAGCACATCTTGTGAACAATGGAGGAAACAAGCATGGTACTTTGTTGAATTTAGTGAGGGTCCTGAATGAATTCATCCTTTTTTAATGTAAAAGCAAAATGTGGAAACAATGTCTATTTGTATAACGACAATGCTCTTGCCTCTCCCTTGTAATCGAAATACTCACAAACGCTATGTACACATGGTTTTTTTGTCTTTAGGCAGGTAAACGTTTCAAACAGATTGCTCAAAAAAATCCAACTTCTGATCCCAGTCCCATTCTCTGCATGAAAACGTAAAAAAAAAAAATAGTAGTTTCATATACAGGTAGCCAGTTCAAAATCATAACCCTTCTGTCAATAACACTCAGTTTGTATCTCACACTCAACTATCTCATTCTTGCCATACACCCTCTCTCTGAAAATCAATCTGGCAAGTCTATGGGCTCTCTCCCTCCCTTTCGCAAAATGGTTCACGACACCATCGATTGGCCCATCTCAATTTCTGCTTTAATGTTTTTTTATCTTCATGGTGCAGAAGTCACACTTCATATACTTGTTTTTCTACCTTGCTAGAAACATTTTAATACACCAATACAGTAGTCACTTGCTATGACGTGGTTCACTATTCAGGGTCCCTGCTTCACAGATTTATATCATGTAATGTATTTTGCATTTTGATTGGCTTAAGTTAAACAGTCCCTAAGAGAGTATTTATCTTCCAATTTAAACTAAAAATTCAACTTTTTAGACTTGTCTATCCATCATAAACGGTTTCACTTTGCCCCAACCCCTCTTACTGTACATTATTTTTATTGATATAATTGTTTTATAGTCTGTGTACAGCGACCTTGTGTGTCCTGAAAGACATTACTAAATAATATATATTATTATTATTATTATTACTATTATTATAAAAACTGATACAAATAAGTTTACAGGTACAATAAATCGTATTTTTATTTGGTAAACAAATGTTTGGGCCTGTAAAAAGTTTTTCTCCTTTGATTTTAATGTAGAGTTTTGCATAATGATTGTAAAAAAACAAACAATGGTTTCTATTTCACAGATTTCATCCATCACAGGTTCTTTTTGGGACGTAACCCCTGCGATAAACGAGGCTTCACTTTTTTGATATGCAGCCGGCTAATAATGCAGGGTTGCTTGGACACTTTTGAGTTGTGTTTAGGTATACTAGTTAGTAATTAGGGTTACTATTAATATGCTTTAAAACCAGATCATTCCTAAATTACAATTAGTTGTGATTATTTAAGCAACTAAATTATTGCTTATCATGCTTTTCTTTTTAAATGAGAAAGGTTACAGGTCACATTAAAGCTTAGTAGCTCAAGAGGTAGAGCACTCGTCTCGGGATCGAGAGGTCTCAGGTACGACTCCCAGCTCCTCCATGTTAAATGTTGAAGTGTCCTTGTGTAAGACACTGAACCCCTGATTCCCACGATAGGCAGGGAGGTGCTTTGTATGACTGCCTCTGGTTATCAGGGTGTGAGTGTGTGTGTGAATGGGTAAGCGTAAAATAAATTGTAAAGCACTTTGGGAAGTCTTCAGGGACTTGCGCGCTATATACATGCAGACCATTTACCATTTAGTTAGTTTGGAATATTTTTAACTATACCGTATGCTAGTCTGTTGTGATTTGCCCTAAACTTACAAATACAGGACGTTGTAAACATTTTAGGAGAGGAAAGTGTTTACTATTCACAATATTTGGCTTATGCTCCATCCCTAATCCTCTCGAATAGGCTGACAAGCGAACACGGAGCTGTCCTCGGTTCTGAAATCCCGAACACGGGCAACAACCAAACACGGCAAATGATACTACGTATACAAAAATATCATCGATATTATTGGTAATTGTATTGTATTTATGATAAGTCAAGGGTAACAAGACACCATTCACTCGGAAATGATTACAAGTTGTCTTGTTTAAACGTGAAATATGACAACGGACAGGAAGTAGCGTAAGGGATGAAGAAAAATTGAATCAAAAGAGAAAAAAATTGGAAAAAAAGAGACAAACCTGAGCAGATTTCCTCCTCGCGTCTTTTTCTCAGCGTGCCACGATTTTGCTCAGGGATTTCCGCGTGCACGTGAATACGGGAGCGCGCGCCACCCTCGAGTGGCGATTGGGCACTACCGGTTTGAGATTCTCCAAAACAAAACCAAAGACTGTCATTATAATCTTCCGTCTACATTTTTAGTGTCATCTCGTTCTTTATTGTACTTAGTATTTTATTAATTCGATTGTTACTTAAAATAACATCTGTTATAAAATAAAATTAAGATAGTGATCGGCAACTTAACACGCGGTACGGTGTAAGTGAAAACCCGAGCATTACCTTATTGCTCTTATTTTGACGATTTTCTAAACCCACTTCCTGCTCGAACACACGAGTTTCGGTGATAAAAATGGCCGCGCCCTCCGACGTAAAAATCACGAACCAGGCCGATGTATTATGTTTACGATTGTACTAATAATAACATTAATTTAAACTAAAATTATGAGAGACACAAAATTAGGTAAATGCTATTTCAAACCATGGGGCTGTGATAACCTGACAACCGTACAAAACCACTCCCACTAATTATAAAATAAAGCATTATCTGAGCAGATTTGCATTTATGTACTTCAATATTTTTATAGAGCCTTACATTTTGATCAGATAAATTGAAAATAAACGTTATCTTTAAGAGAATTACAAAAACAATTCAATTTTATCTATTTCAATCAATATAGAAAAATAATGGTCCTTACTGTCATTGATTAAACAACACATTCTACTTTGTTTACAGCGAGATTCGACGTGGCACTCCTAGATGAACATGAAATAAAAGAAAAGAATGTAGACAATATTTACAAGGTGGTGCTTGTAGACCTGCCTAAGTTGTATGTACATCAGAAAATAATTTGATGATAGAGTAATGACATTGGCAGCAATATTCTGCAAACATAATAAAAACATATGAATGAATATAAATGTTTCTATCCCTATGCAAGATATTTTTTCTCCACAGTTTTTTCTTGTTCAGGGCAGTGATGGCTTTGGGGGAGAAATGGTCTGAGCAAGTCAGACTTTGTAGCTGTAAAATAAGATAATAAAACACAGAATTGTTGAAGATTTTGTTTTATGTACTTTGATATTTATATTGCATCTGAAGTTTGAAGCAGATGAATGGAAAGTAAAAAGCACACTTGAGGGAAAGGTAAATATTTACCAAAGAAAGTAATTTAGTCTGAAGCAATCGATAAAACTGAAAGCAATATAACTCAAAGCAGGAGGCTTAAGAGGGAGGAAAGTAGAAGTTTTAAATTAAGGTGACCAATTGGGACATGCATTATGTTAGGAACAAAAAGAAGATAGGTAAAGGGAGTCTGAATAAAATGCAAAACAAAACAAAAAATTCTGAAATAGAAAGATGAAGCAAAAAAACTGAATGAGTGGGTAATCAAAAACACAGAGCAATGTAGTAAGGAAGATAAGAAAATTATTTAAAAAGGAGAGTATGTTTTAAGATTATGCATCAAGAACTACAGGAATGAGATTTTAGAAAATAATTAAAATTAATTTAAAAAGAGGGGAGCACGGCAGCGCAGTGGTTAGCGCGTGTGCGGCACAGTTCTGAGGTCATGAGATCGGACCTCCTGTGTGGAGTTTATATGTTCTTCCCGTGCTTGCGTGGATTTCCTCCAGGCACTCCGGTTTCCTCGCAGATTCCAAAAACATGCATGTCAGATTAATTGTCCAGTTCAAATTGTCCTTAGGTGTGAATGAGCGAGCGAATTGTCTGTCCCTGTGTGCCCTGCAACTGGCTGGCAACCAGTTCAGTGTGTCCCCTGCCCACTGCTCGACGATAGCTGGGATGGACTCCACCACCCCCGCGACCCTACTGAGAATAAGCGGTGCAGATAATGGATGGAATTTAAAAATAAATTTGAAGAGGGTATTATATGCGAACGTAGATTTATTTTTAATTTTATAGGTCGGTTAATGCAAAGGAGGCAAGCGTGTCTAGTAGCTATAGATGTGAGTGGCAAGGGATAATTAATAATGACTGATATTGACACATATGATGCAGAGGGGGTAAACCAGTGTCTGCTTTTGGGCCTCTCTGTTGATGAAGGGTTGCATGGCACTGCAACTCACCCATAGTTGTGCTGTGTGCTTATTGTTTGGTGTCAGGTTGGGAAGAGTAAAGGGGAATGAATGTTTGGTGAATGCAAGTGTGTTCTTGACTCTAGCCATCACCCACCAGGAGGATATTGCTTCGGGATATAGAGATAGATATTGTAATTAAGCTCATGTGACAACCAGGGGAATCAAAGGAAAGTTTTACACATGTAGCATACACAACCAAGAGACAGTTTTCCCGGTTTGACCAAAGCAGTTCTTCATAAAAAGTTTTGCTCCAAAAACTGACTCAGGTTTCCCATGGTCCAAGAAGCCTTTGCTCAGAGTTATCAAGACACAAAACACGCGTTGTGTTTTGTTAAGTTTATTATTTAGTCCCGCTTCAAGATAAAGCAGCCGTAAACTAAAATACCAGTCTCGAGTAGAGAACTTTTTGAATGTTGTTCGAAAATGAGAAAGCAGTATTTTTTTCAAAATCAGTCAATGTTTTTAGGGGGAGAAAAGCAGAAGCCAAAACGCATAGCATGGGAAAATTGGTCTAAAGCTCAAAAAGTAAAAGTTAACAGGAACAGTTCTCGACAAAAGGAAAAAAAAACATTTAACCATAATAGTCAAACAATTTATTCATGCGAACCGGCATGATCAAGTCACGTGGTCCAACGGTACCATGTTGGAGTGGAGGCGAAAAATGAGCTGTCAATCTCACTCCCATCGCCTGTCACTTTGCGAACATTCGACACTTCACTTCACACATCTGACTGCTCATCTCGTCTTCGCCGTCGCCCGCGTCTTTTCTGGGACAAACACGACAGCATTCCTGCACGGTACACAAAATGCACGTCACAAATACTGAATTCTTAAAGGCATTGCCAAATTCTTAAACATGCCAATTGTGAGGAAATAGTACGTGGTTTCTGCAAAAGATCCATTTATATTTCATCCGTATATTCCAAATATTTTCCGAGATAATGCATTTTGAAAACAGCCTGTCTCGTCTTTGACTTCCTGAGCTGCGAGGTCGTGAAGAACACTGACATGCATGCAAGTCAACATTTAGGGTTACGTGGTAATTCGTCAAAGAGGTTACGAGCGTTTCAAGGTAGAATTTTGGAGTTTGTGGAGACTGCCAAGGCTGGGGGTCGGCAAAAAGCGGCTCGGGATCTGCGTGCTTCTTTTTAGCGCTTCTGAGTGGCTCCCTGGCGCTTTTCCAAAAATGTTCACAATTTGAAAAAGATGGGGGGAAGGAATCCCATTTTTTGTTTTGCTCTCCCTGGTATTGAGTTATAAAAACATGGTATGCTGGTTGTCACCTCAAACGCAGCAACATCACTTGTACATTACTTGTATTCCTACCTGGAGAACTTAACTGCATTGCTAAAATACGGGGCTGCTCACCTCAGATTGTTTTCCTCTCTCTCCATTATCCTTTGGAGGTGCCTCACATTTGTGTAAATTGGATTCGTCATTTTGAAAGTGCTGGGTTCCTTCCATCACAGAGGAAACAAGCCAGATGAGTCAACTTTGAAACTAAATTTCTCGGGTCCTCCAGCGTGTCTACTCTCCCGTTCTGGCTTACGGCTCATTTCCGACTACAGGGGAATCCCACTTCTCAGCCTCCCTGGTAAGGTCTATTCAGGGGTACTGCTCCTCCGCATTGAGAGGAGCCAGTTGAGGTGGCTCGGGCATCTGATAACATATTTGCGTAATTATGGGAAGGAACACTACTCTTTCTGGGCTTAATTGAAAAAAAATGTCTGAAAATACCTTTTAACACCACAGAAAGCCAACTAAAAACTGACATCGGCCTCTTAAATCTTGGTTATTGTGCCATGACGTGACATTTGGAGGCACGTTATCTCCGGCAGGCCGAGCATCGTGGCCCCCACCCAGCCAGCCAGCCTGCATGACCCACAGGCAGGGAATTACTTGGCCGTAACATGGTGCATTAGCACACACGAGCACACGCACGTGCACGGCCTCCTGTCATGGGCATTGACTCACTCACACTCAAAAAACTGCACTGCGGGCACATGTGTAATATAGACTGGATGTCATTTATGTAATGCTTGTGATCTGACATACACTAAATTAAAAAGGGAGGGAGTGCGTGGAAAGTAATAATATCAAATACATAATACATTTTTTTCTGCAATATTAAAATGCATAAAACAGCATTTTATCCCTATTGAAGCCGATTTTGCTTCTGGCAAAATGTAATTACAAAGAAATATGCATCAAACTAAGCTTAGATATATAAATGTTCAAGCAAGACATTGTACCATGTCGTCTGAGCTATTTTTAGAACATTACCCATAATTTTAGTTTTCAATGCGCACAAACTGCAACTTATAGTAGACATTTTTCTCCTTCAATGTGTGAAGCCAAAGGAAGGGACGAGGTCTCTCTTATTAGAGGACAATTCAAAAGAATGTGGTTAAGGGTGATTCTGAAGGGTTTTTGGGGCGTTTAACCCAAAACCCCTGTAAACTGTTTGAACAGAAGGGGCTAGGGGTATCACCCTGGTTAGACACTCTGAGGACAATTTAAAACATTCTTGACATTTAGAAACGTCAATGGCATTAAATGGAAGACGTTTTTGAGAAGTGATGCTCCTTGATCCCTTTAAAGAAATGGACCAAGTGGCTATGGGGGATTCTGAGCTTGTTGGCTTGAACTAAAACACCCGCAATTAAACTTGTCTAACAGTAATGGCTCAGGGATCTTAGGGATCAGATTGACTGAACAATATGAGAACGAGCAGGGCATTACCAAGATCTACCGTTAAGAGGTAAGTATTTTTTCTTCTTTTTAGTATTATTTTGCCAAGGCAAAGACCGGGACCCACTGAAAATGGGTCTGCGGCCCACTTTGGGGTCCCAACTCACCATTTAAGAAACAATGTTTTAGAGAAACCATGCCTCTAAGGCAGGGGTCTCAAACTCAATTGAGTTTTTAGCCGCTGAAGATAGGACCCGAGTAACGTTGGGCCAATTATCTGCTGGTCTTAAAGGGACAGTGTTTTATATTTGTCCACTAGATGTCACTGTAAAGTGCAATAAATATGACTTAACTTGACGAGTGCAACTAAAATTTAGTCCAAGGAAGACTACAAACTACAGACTGAAAGTCAGCAAAAAGGCAAATAAAGCTAAACATTTTTTTAAAGGAATAAAATATACGAAAGAAATACAAAACAGAGGCAAGAGGGACAACGTGATGAGAAAGAATATTTCAAGAAAAGAATGCAAAATGGATAAAAAGAAAGAAAAAGGGAAGAGAGAAAAAGGAATTAAAAAGACAAAAATTAACAAAACGCATTTTCTCACTTTTTGCTTGAGTTTTACTTTTTGCCTTCTTTTTTTTCCTATTTCCTTTTATAGTCTTTATTTATTTTTTCTTTTATTTGCTTATTTCTCGTCTTTTGAAAAGTAATAAGGTGCTTTATGGTTACTTTGAGTGTCCGTATTTTGTCTTATTTCGTTGTGCTATTAGCACTCATTTTCGGAGGCATGACAGAATGCAGGAAAATATCCTGTGGGAAAATAATACGCACTGTACCTTCAACATTTACATTAAAGCAGTGAGTTTGTTTCCCTTGCTCTAAGGTGTTGCAGGGACACATCTGTATCCCTTTGAAGAAATATCTATATACATAGATATTCACTATGTATATATATATATATATATATATATATATATATATATATATATATATATGTATATATATATATATACATATATACATATATATATATATATCCCCTGCCCACTGCCCGGAGATGGCTGGGATGGGCTCCAGCCCCCCCGCGACCCTAATAAGGATAAGCGGTACAGCTGATGAGATGAGATATATACATATATATATATATACATATATATATATACATATATATAGTGTTTATACAGGGGGGAAACCAGACGGATAGGTGTTAAGGAAAATAGTCTTCTCAGCTACATATATTTTGTCCAGATTTTCCCAGTATATAACCACAAATTGGCTGCATTTCATTTGAATGATTATCCACAGCTACAGAGAAAATGGGATTTTGAATCCAACTGATTGTTTGGCAAGTCAAAATGACACCCCTACACTCAGTATGCATTTTTTCTGAAGTCAATCAGTTCCCAGTATAAAAAGAAGTTATATAAAAGAGGGATGACATCAATAGCATGTTGATAATGGGACATAGAAGTGAAGAATTGTTCCACATTCAAGCGAGCTACTTAGACCATGACTGTAAATCACCGGCAGGCAGCAAGGATATTGCTGTGTGCCAGCAACAGCACACTCATAGGCCATTTAGGGAGGGTGGAACACGCCATTAATGAGGCAAGACAGTGTGCTCTATTTTTGCTGCTAAGATTTTATATATTAACCATATGCCGTATATGGGTGCTAATTAATGTATTTTAGCTGGTTTTAATCCATACTAGATTCTTGACCTACTCCCCAAAAGACAACCCAATTAGTGTTTAGTCCTAGTGCTGACACAAAATATAGAGAAAAATTGATAAGATGTACTCTAGTGAATGAAAATCAGTTGAAAATCGCTTAAGGACCTTTGCAATAAATATAATCGGTTCATATGTCAGTCGTCATCGTGTTTACAGTTTTTCTTACCGTTGCTGCTTGATAGTGATCTACCTTCGTTTTCATCCTTCCTCATTCACAACAAAATGCATAAGCCAGGGAGTTTCTCGTTGTTCACATGCAGGGGCATTGTAGTTAATTAGGAAATAAAAGGGAAATTATTAAGTCAAGTTACCATCATTTATCATTTCTAAAAAAAATCAATGCTGAAGAAAGTCCAGGGTGATATGTTTCAACAACTAACATAGGGTAAGGTAGGGTAACTAAAGATCATTCCATAAAAGTCAAGAAAAAGGCCACTCATTTTCTTCAAGTTTTAATCAGAGGTCACATTTATGTTGAGAAAAATACTAAAAAAAATAAAAATAACTTCAGTTTTTTAAGGCCATATCATGAAAGCCCAATATTGAAAAATTGATTAAATGTACGAAATAATTACATTTGTGCAGCCTTCCTTTATTTAGGAAGCAAACAACAAAACAAAAAAGATGGGTGGAAAAAGACACCAACCAATCTCTCCGGCCGATTATTACACATCTTTAAAGGCCTTTCAAGTTCGTGCTGGAACACATAATTTTCACCTAGAAAATAAACCGGAAAATTAGTGGAACATCCGTTTTGCTTGTCATGGTTTAATCATTGACCAATGTTGAGAGAAAAGATGGATAAAGACTGGTTATCAAACGAGATTTAAAATATATGAAATTTAGAACAAACGGCTTAAATGTTCTTACTATCCATTTTTCAAGTAGAAGAATCCTTTTTGCCCTCATAAGAACAGTTACATTTCTACACCTGTTGCAAAAAAAGCACACGGTCTTGAAAAACAGAATGATCGTATCTAGTGTTTGAACAGAACATAGATGTCAGATGAGAATGCAGTGTAGAGGTAAGAAGTTGTAAAAATCACAGGAACACATTAAAGGACAAAGGTCTTCCTTAAAAAAATCCTGGTCATGAAAAACAACTAATCAAGGATGGCTAAATTTAGAGCATATTTAAAGTTCAGTCGATGTTTACTGGCACGGGGGAAACAGGCTCAAGTCTTGCATGAAAAATGTGTCGAGACGCCATCTTGCGTTTGTTGACACATGCCTGCCTGTAGAAAAACAGATTCTGTGAGCAGGAGAGAAAAAAAAAGGTTTTAAAGTGCTTACTTTACATGTCCATTTTTTAAGTCATTAAAAAAACATTTTTATGAGGTGGCAAATAGTCACTAGAGTTTTCATGACATCTTCAAATTTGAAGTTCAGCCTTGTAGGTTAAAAGTCCGAAGGCAGTGGCTGGAGCAGCAGTACGCCACAAAACTGACCGTGCTCCTGATATGGAAGACAAAAGCAAAAGAGAAAACAAAACATTATATATGTTAAACTAATTACAGTAAAGCTCCTCATCAATCCAAAATTAGAAAAAAAAAGAACTGTAAAAATGACTTGGTGAAGGGTGTATGAGGATAACATTTTAGATTTGGGAGTATTCTATTTGCATTGCTTCTAGAGGTGGAATGTGGATTAAGTTTTAATCCGTTAATGAACATTCAAGGTTAGATTAAACATTTTAAAATGAAACTGTGGAACATCAATATTCTGAATATTAGTGACATGTAGATCTTGTATTTTATGAATAAAATCAAATGTGGCGGTAAACAAAGTGGGTAAAGAAAAAAGACACCAAAAAGTTGGGTCACAAAAGTAAATCGAACAAAAAATGAAAATAACAAAAACGGGTGTGTCTGAAAAAGAAAAACACGTGTTTTCTTCCCACTCTCTTTTTAAAAATAGGTTACAACCAATCCCTAAGACGGAACCAACATTTCGTAATTTGAAATGAAAATACATTGAAATTAAAAAAAATTAATAAAGTGCCATCATTTTAAAACACTTAAATAATTTATAGAGTATTGCATTGGGAAGTTCGAACAGTACGTCTTGATTCCATTTTTTGTGACGTAAAAATACAAGCTAGAGGAAATAAAATATATTCTTATAAAATCAGTGCAGTCAAAGTTACAGCTCCAGAAGTAAAGAATTTAGGCTGCTTAAACTCAAAATTTATAAATTTATCTTTTGACAGTATAAAACTGTGTAAACTGTGGTACCTCTTACGAGCACTTCTACACAAAACAATTTTGATACACGACTTCTTTTTAACAAAAATCTAACTCGCTATACGGAGGAAAATCCAATTCACGAGCAGTCCCAGAGGCTACCGCTAGAGGCCGCTCGTGACTGCTCACTGCCAGTATCAGCTTGTCTGCAAAAATATATTTGAAAAATCGTGCTGTAAAAATGTTGTGTAAGAGGTAAGATCAGGCCCTAAAAAAAAAAATCCAGCCCGACCCGACCCTGCCCTGCCTGTGGGTATTAAAGGCCGAACCTGTCACGGTTGCCAGGGTGCCCAATTGGCCCCGCCCGTGTGGCGCCAGCTTCTGCTTGTTGAGAGATTGGCTTCCTGTCTATATTAAGCTCAGCGCTCTCTTGCTCTCTTTGTTAGCCCGTCAAACGAACTTCTGCCCCACAAGACATGGGTTCTGACTCAGTTCTGTTTTCCTGTTGGTATGTCCAGTCCGGTATTGTTCGTGTTTATTTTTGTCCGGCTTGATTTCGGGTTCCAGTTTTGTTTCCGTTTGTTGTTGTCCTGTTTGTTATTTTCTCTAGGTTTTGTTCCCGTCTAGTTTCTCCTGTTTATTTTTCGATATCCTGATCCCTTATCTTGTATTGTATTTATGTATTCAGCCAGTATAAACCATAAACATGATATATACAAGAAATCAATCTTGTCCCGTCCTGTATCGACCCCATCTGTCCGGTATCAACTCAATTGGAATCGATCTCGTCGGTCTCCGGCTTCCTGTCTTTCCACGCCAGACCGGCTGCCGAACGAGCATGACTCCCCATTTCCCGTAAAATAAAGGCTTGTGTAAGAACGTCACACAACTGGGTCCTGAGCCCGAGCCTGACAAATTCAATTGATTTGATGGACCAAGTTCGGAGAAAACCCAAATTTTCACATTTTATTTGTGAGGACTATTTTTTGGGTTTGTGTGGAGTTTTTTTTCCCCTGACTTATTTTCTCTAAATTACCCACGAGCGTGGATTATTAAAAAAAATAGGCAACGAGAGAGAAGACTGTCCCAGCCTGGATCCGAACTAATGATTAACATTTTATGCCCGATCCAACCCAAACTTCGGTTTGGGCTCGACTCGGGCCTCAGATATTACCTCTGGTGTACGCTCATTTTAAGTTACAGTAAATCTGGCAGGAAAATGGGTCGGCGGTTAGAAAGGTGAGAAGGGTGGGGAGGAGATATGTTCTGCTAAATTGTATAACCCCAAAAGATATCAATACGTTTATTATCAAGGCTGAATTTAGCCTCAAGACAGTTGAAATCAGGTGACATTTAGGTATTGGGATTTAATCTCTACAGCTAGCTTGCTACTGAACAGGGTAACAACTAGGCTAAGATTATCCACAGGGATACATCCGGCACTCCTGTCTCGCGAGTGAAAAATTATAGGGTACAATGACTCCCCATACCGCCCTCAGAACATTTAATCGTTGGATCAAACCATTCTCTTCAAAAGGGCGAATTTCTCCAAAACGTGAGAGATTTTCATGGTGCAGTAACTTCAATTGTAAGAGTACAGTAAGTACTTACGCATCATTAACAGTCTCTTGATCTTATACCTGTCAACTTCTGCCAATTGCTCATCTAATTAATGATTGCAAATCCTCCTTATAAGGCGATAATACACCTTACAAACACAACACGGCACCTATTTACTCCTGGGAAGAGTTTGGCGAGGCCATGGAAGCCGACTTCCGAACGGCTTCGAGGAAATTCTGGTCCACCATCCGACGTCTTAGGGGGGGAAGCGGTGTGCCATCGACACTGTGTATAGTGCCGATGGGGCGCTGCTGACCTCGACCAGGGACGTTGTGAATCGGTGGACTGAGTACTTCAAAGACCTCCTCAATCCCACCGACACGTCTTCCTCTGGGGAAGCAGAGCTTGAGGACTCTGGGTTGGGCTCTAGTATCACTGGGGTTGAAGTCACCGAGGTGGTCAAAAAACTCCTCGGCGGCAGGGCCCCGGGGGTCGATGAGATCCGCCCAGAGTTTATTAGGGCTCTGGATGTTGTGGGCGTGTCATGGTTGACACGCCTCTGCAACATCGCGTGGACATCGGGGACAGTGCCTCGGGACTGGCAGACTGGGGTGGTGGTTCCCGTCCTTAAGAAGGGGGACCGGAGAGTGTGTTCCAACTACAGGGGAATCCCACTTCTCAGCCTCCCTGGTAAGGTCTATTCAGGGGTACTGGAGAGGAGGGTCCGCCAGGAAGTCGAATCTCGGATTCAGGAGGAACAGTGTGGTTTTTGTCCTGGCCGTGGAACACTGGACCAGCTCTATACACTCTGCAGGGTCTTTGAGGGTGCATGGGAGTTTGCCTGTCCGGTCTACATGTGTTTTGTGGACTTGAAGAAGGGTTTCGACCGTGTTCCTCTGGAGGCCCTGTGGGAGGTGCTTCGGGAGTATGGGGTACCGCACAGTCTTATCCGGGCTGTGCGGTCCCTGTATGCCCGGTGCCAGAGTCTGGTCCGCATTGCCGGCAGTAAGTCGGATTCGTTCCCGGTGAGGGTTGGGCTCTGCCAGGGCTGCCCTTTGTCACTGATTCTGTTCATAACTTTTATGGACAGAATTTCTAGGCGCAGCCTTGGCGGGGATGGAGTCCGGTTTGGGGGCCTCAGCATTGCGTCACTGCTTTCTGCAGATGAGGTGGTGCTGTTGGCTTCCTCAGGCCATGACCTTCAGCTCTCGCTGGAGTGATTCGCAGCCGAGTGTGAAGCGGACGGGATGAGGATCAGCACCTCCAAGTCCGAGAACATGGTACTCAGTCGGAAAAGGGTCGCAATGCTCCCTCCGGGTTGGGGAAGAGATCTTGCGCCAAGTGGAGGAGTTCAAGTATCTTGGGGTCTTGTTCACGAGTGAGGGTAGGATGGAACAGGAGATTGACAGACGGGCCGGTGCAGCGTCTGCCGTCATTCGGACCCTGTACCGGTCCGTCTTGGTGAAGAGGGAGCTGAGCCAAAAGGCAAAGTTCTCGATCTACCGGTCAATCTACGTTCCTACCCTCACCTATGGTCATGAACTTTGGGTCATGACCGAAAGAACACGATACAAGTGGCGGAAATGAGTTTCCTCCGCAGGGTGTCTGGGTTCTCCCTTAGAGATAAGGTGAGAAGCTCAGTCATCCGGGAGGGACTCTGTGTAAAGCCACTGCTCCTCCGCATTGAGAGGAGCCAGTTGAGGTGGCTCGGGCATCTGATAAGGATGCCTCCTGGACGCCTCCCTCGGGAGGTGTTCCTGGCATGTCCCACCGGCAGGAGGCCCCGGGGGCGACCCAGGACACGCTGAAGAGACTATGTCTCTCGGCTGGCTTGGGAACGGCTGAGCTGGAGGAGGTGGCTGGGGTTAGGGACGTCTGGGCTTCCCTTTTAAGGGTGCTGCCCCCCGACCCGACCTCGGATAAGCGGAAGATAATGGATGGATGGATTGATGGAAGAAAGACTACGTATGCAGAATAACACAAAAATATTAGCCATTTACAACAACATTGTAGTAGACTTAGACCAGGGGTCTTCAACGTGGTGCCTGAGGCTACCAAGGGGGCACCTAAGCACAGCTTAGGTGTGTTAGCTCACCAGTGCTGGGTAACTGTGATTTTCTTGTATAAGTGTTTTTTTAGAACTTGACTTAATCTGTTTAACCCTACTTCCAAAAATCGACATGGTAAAAATATAATAAGAACAAGATAAGTTATTTCATAAATGCATGTCAAACTGGGTGCCCTTTGCCCTAATTTATGACAAAAAGTGGCACTCAGCATGAAAAGGATTGGAGACTCCTGTTCCGTATGATCCGAATAAGAGCCGAAATGGGCATAAGCTCGTATGAAGAGGTAACACTTTACATTTCATTTCCATCAAACAGCGAGTTACAGGTCTCTTTTGTTTTTGTTTTGAGTTTTCATGCCATCCCGTGATTGAAAAACGGTGGTGTCAAACCTGCGGTGCACGCCTGCCAGGGCAGTGTGTCGCAGAGGGAAGAGTTTGGGGTAGACGATGGTGAACATGGCTTGAGTGCAGCGGTGACAGTGACCAAGAGGAAACTGGAACAGATCCAGGAGACTCTTTGGCAGCAGAGGAAAGTTCACATCTGCAGATACAACCCACTGTTCAAATGATGATCCATTGGCACACTTTATTTCATAATTCACAGAATGTATTGAAAAACAGGTTTGCTGAATGTTATTGCACAAATTTTCATTGCACTATTATTACGAAAGAAATTACATTTATAAATCAGGCCAGTCTCCAAGCACTACCTTGTAAATATTTTTACTTTTATCTCATTTTTCTCTTTCTAGTATTTATTACGTGATTCGTTTGTTTATTCTGGAGTGCCATAACTAATCTTTTTGCAAACAATGTTCACTGTGTTGTTATCAATGACAATAAAGACTGTTCTAACTACAAAATTACCATATTACATTTTAATGAATCTTTCTAAGCAGCAATGAGCAAAAATCACACCCTGGGCCGTTTGCTATGGGGAAAAATACATAAATCGACATCACCTGCAGGATGGCGTCGTTGTAAGTGGTAAAAATTGTGCAATGTTCTCATGGCGAGCTCTTCCAGGGGGACAACATCGGCCTCCGAGGCCACCTTTTTGACTTCATCCGTCAATCCCAAGAGAACTTTGCTCAGTGCATCCTCTTGCCCTTCCTGGCCTGTCTCGTTGCCCTGCGGAGACACCCCGCACCTGTGGATACCCAATGTGCAGAGTACATCACGTAATTTAATTTTATAGCACTTTCCACACAATTAAATGCAACTCAATATGCTCTATAAAAACATCCAATAAAACAAAACACATTCTCTCCATCAGACCGTAGATGCTAAGGAAAAGGAATATATTAAGAGTTTCTTAAGCATGTTGTAGGAGTTACTAGCGGTATCATAGCAGGCCAGAAATTTCTTTTTTCCCCCTTCTCATTTTGCTAAATAGGGTTTTGTTTTTGTTTTCCTTTTTCTTGTTTTTTTTGTATTTTGAGTAGAACTTTCCTGCAAGAAAAAATAAAATAGAGGTAGGCACTTAAAATCTCCAGCCCCTTGAGAACACAGCTATGTATTTTATTGTTGTATTTTACAGCTGATTGTGTGCAAATGTTTTGTTGTTTCCTTTTGTTAATCATTGGTTGATGTTGTTTTTGAGCTGAGGCCAAATAAAAAGCCACAAACATGCAAACTGTCATACAACAAACACACAAACAATATAATAAAAACCTGGTAAGTCAAAGATCAACCGTGTGAGAAAATAGACCTAAGGGAAGCTCAACTGCACTGATCGAGTAAAGCAGAGTGAGAAATGTTCCAGGACTAGAGGCAGAAAAATGACAACAAACACAAAGATTTTGATCAAAAAACAAGGTAAGACAGAAATCAATCAGTTGAGGAAAGGGGCCTAACCAAGGTGTTAGAAAAGTTCCAGAACTAGTGCCGGAAGAAAGATAGAAACACACATAGGTTGTGATCAAAAAACATGTCACAGGTCAACCATGTGAAGAAAGGAGCCCAAAAGAGACTAACCATGCACCGATGAAATCAATGTATGATAAAAGTTCTAGGACAAGATTAGCAAAGCTTCAATGAATAAAGCAAATGTTACCCGCTGCATCCAATGACCTTGTTGTACAAATAGGATGGAAGGCCTTTCAGGTCCAAATTGTTGTCCACAAACACAAACTGCAGCTCCCGTGATCCTCCCAGATCTAGAAGGAAAAACAGCAACACAGAATTGTTATGCCAAAGAAAAGAAAATACAAAGGAAGTCGACTGACCTAGCGGCAAGAAGGTGAGATAGTTGGCGGCCATGGAAAGCTGGGTGAGGCGAGCCAGCTCGCAGAGGTGGCGTGGCACTTGGCACAGCAGGTTATAGTCAGCGCTCAAATGCTTCAGGGACGAACAGCGATGCAGCCGATCCGGGAGCGTCGTCAGCTGGTTCATAGACACGTCCAGAGTTTCCAAGAACTGCAGGTTGCCGATTTCTGTTTACAAAGAAGATGAATCCGGCTGATTAAACCTTTGGGAGCTTTTGGCCTCTTCAAAATACCAATTACTCACTGAAAACACAATTAAGGTGTTGCTTTACTCTTGAGCTATAACAAGCACCCCTTCAATATTCAGGATGAAAATGGGTCAGGGCTTAAAAGGATGAAAAGGGGTGTGTAGGAAATGCCATCTTTATTTGTGTTTACTTTTTTGACTTTTCTCAGCTCAAAGTAAGCATTCAAAGTGACAAATGTCGGTAAATACACGCGGCCGTGATTCAAATAAATCATTAATAACTATGAACACTATACCAACAAAAAAAATAGAATTAATTTATTTAATATCCTTCAAAGTCCATTTCATCATCTGATACACCAAAGAGTGGCTTCCTTATTATGTTTTTTTCTGTTTATTTATTTATTTCAAGACAACTTTCTGTTTACTCAATTCTTCAACATTTGCCTCTGGTACTGTGAATAAAAATAGTGTGATAAAATCTAATGGGTGTTGCACACATGAATGAATACATTACTCCTGCCCATACAAAATTCATCACCTCAAATGCCTGATTCACTCTGGAAAATGTCACAATACCCTCCACCCCACGAAGAAAACATTTTCTTCTCTGATCTATGCTATTTAGGTAGGTCACACTGTTTGACTTCAAAATGGTGAATTTCTCCTAAATGTGAGAGATTTTTATGCCTGAATACGGTAGGTAGGTGGGTAGGTAGGTAGGTAGATAGTTTAAGATGACCAGTTGAGTGAGGCAATACACGGCCTGGCTCATCCTGGCAGGAAAGCATCCATTAAGCTAGTGGCCCAGAAGTTTGTGTGGAAAGGGATGAGAAAGGACGTCCGGGACTGGGTCGACTCATGCGTGGCATGTCAACGCGCCGAAGTGCACCGTCACATCAAGGCTCCATTGGTACCATTCGCCATCCCCGAACGGAAGTTTGACCACGTTAACATTGACCTGGTGGGCCCACTGCCCCCTTCACATGGTTTCACTTACCTCCTGACGATGGTGGACAGGACGACCCGTTGGCCTGAAGCAGTTCCGCTGACTTCCACCTCAGCTGTCGATGTGGCCCGGGCGTTCATCGGCACATGGGTCGCCCGTTTTGGACCCCCTGCAGATCTCTCATCTGACAGGGGCGCACAGTTCACCTCCGAGGTGTGGAACACGGTTGCCGAGAGCCTGGGAGTCAAACTTCACCGCACCACTGCCTACCACCCCCAGGCTAACGGGTTGTGCGAGCGGTTCTACCGCTCGATGAAAGCGGCCCTGCGCGCCAGCCTGACCGATGGGGACTGGGTCGATAAGCTACCCTGGGTCATGCTGGGACTGAGGACCGCTCCCAAAGAGGACCTTCAGTGCTCTTCAGCTGAGTTGGTTTACGGTCAAGTGCTGCGGGTGCCAGGTGATTTCATCCCAGATCCAACAACACCCTGGGCTGCATCCAGGGAGAAGTCCATCTTGCAGGGCACTGCAGGAGCGTTTGTGCCTATCCCCACATCGCGACACGGCAGGCCAGTTTCACGGGTTCCCTCCAACCTGCGCTCGGCTGGTTTTGTTTTCATTCGCCACGATGCCCACCGCGGACCATTGCGCCCTCCTTATGATGAACCGTTTAAGGTCCTGCAGCATGGTGACAAGACCATGGTCGTGGACATTGGTGGTAGGCCAGAGACTGTCTCCGTGGACAGGGTTAAGCCTGCCCACATGGATATGTCCAAGCCATTGGAACTGGCCCAAGCCCCACGGCGCGGCCGTCCTCCTGCGACACGACCCTCCGGCCCCGTGGGTACCCACTCTGACCCTCCGCCCCCAGCACCTGTGGGCTCTCCAACTGAGTCCACAAGCTCTCACCCCCCCCGCTGTTCCAGCTCCTTGTACCCGCAGTGGCCGGGTCAGCGTCCCAACCAGGCACAGAGACTTTGACTATGGGTGAATTCTGGGGGGGCTTGTGTAGTGGGTTTTACATAATTCACCCACGGAACCATTGTTTAGTTAGCGAGTTCCTAGGGGGACTCTTAATTCGGCCGGCTCGAGCCGCTCTCTTGTTTTGTTTTGTTATTGCAAGTTTAAATGTCATTAAAGCAGCTTTCGTTGGCACCTTTGTTTGACACCCCGCCTACGACTCCCGTCTCTGCTCGCTACAATATCAATTTTATCATTTAATCACGTTTTTATCATCACATAAAACATAAAGTGTATTAATAATAATAAAATCATTACATTAAACATAAGGTGTTTATACAAGTAACAACCAAATGGATAATGTGCTGATTCAATAAAATATTAAACAATAACCAGGAAACCCGTACAATCTTGACCAAACACTGTAATTATTTGACATATTCCAATATTATGACGATTTTTAGGTGCAAACATGGATTGGATATATTTTTACTTTTTACTCACACGCGTTCAATGTCAAGAAGTGAGTTTGTTAAATGTAATAATGCTTCCCTCTCCTGGCCTGACAACATTTTGCAGTTTAAAATGAAACCTAGCAAATCTTATTACCTCAGCACAAGCTAAATGATTAAATGAGAATGTGACCAAACCTGGAGAAGATAATAATCGAGAATATGAAAGGTATGACAAAAGGGGCAGGGTTTTACCTGGCGGCAGGCTTTTCAGCTGGTTGTTAGACAGCTGCAGATGTCTCAGAGATCGGAGTCGTCCGACCTCGGGGCAAAGAAGCTGCAAGGCGTTACTGCTCAGGTCCAGGGATTGAAGTCGTTCCAAGTTTCCAATTGCTGGATAAATAGCCAGAAATGAGCTCAATTTTGTTTGTGTAAACTATTTTTGGGCTTAGTTTTAATTGTTGTAAAACGAGAGAACTCACTTTCGGGAATAATCATAATATTGTTGGCGTGTAAATACCTAAAGAACCACATAGAAACACTCTCAAAATGAGCGATTTGAGTTTTCATTTTGTTGCTTGAAAATGAGCCCCTTTTTTTGTTGGGATAAAAATGAGCTAAAAGAAAAAAATGCATAGTTTGGTAGACATAGGCATTGAAAATAAGAATACTCACAGCTCTATTAGATTTGGTAGCTTCTGTGCAAGATCGTCAGGCTGAAAGCATAAAAATAAATTGGATAATTATGACGTGAGTGAAAACTGTTTTTTTTGTTCAGCAATTCAACTTTGAAATTAACTATACCAGTGTGGTAAGCAAATTCCTCTTCATGTAAAGCCTCTCTAAGAACTTCAGGCCTTCATCCTTGAGAAGTTCTATAGGGAATTTGTAGAGATTCCTGTAGTTGAGGAAGAGATTCTTGTGTCGCTCCTGCTTTGCCATGAAGATGGTCTCATGGAGTTCATTGGCCATCTTTGAAGAGTGTGTTTTTGTCTGTCACAGTTGGTTTCACTTCTTTTGTCCTGTGTTTAGCCGTGATCAACTTTCCGGAAGTAGGAAAAAAAAACACAAGCTTGTTTTGTTTGTTGTTTTACTGCAAAGAAAATGTGTTGGTGAGTACAAAGCATACTATACAACCATGTGAGTAGAACAAAGGCGGAACAAAAGAAAGAACCTTGATGAAGAAAACGAGAGTTCATGACAGAACACAGAGGCAAAATGAGAAATGTTGTACCATTACTAGCAATGTAAACGCAAAATGCAAAGATGTGAAAGTCTATTTAAAAACATTTTTAACTGTTTTACTTGTTTAGATTACCAGAAACATTTACAATGGCTATATTTCACATTCAAGCACATCTTAATATTTTAAATACAACCTAACCAAAAGCATACAGGACTGTCGCCGAAAATTTAAACATTGTTCTAAAGTTGTTTTTTTTTTGTGATACAATTACAAAAACAAATTCGTCATAAATTCTGGATTAATTACAAATAAATTGAAATATTGCAAACCTTTGATTATTTAAATATTGCTGATTAGGGCTTACAGCCTACCCGTATACTTCTTTTATGATATTCTGATAGTTGGAGGTTGAATATTTGAGTTTTCGCCTCAATAGCTAAACTTTGAAAGACTCGCAATATTTCAGTTGATTTGTAATGAATCCAGAATATATGACGTTTTTGCAGGAAATAAATAACTTCATTAAATGATTCAAATGTTCTAGAAGGTCCTGCATAATAGACACGTATTTTTTTTTTTTTTTTTTCACTCTGCCTTGTTCTAAAAGTTTACAATTTTTCACAAATACGTTTACACTTTACAGTCACCGTTAACTTGATAAATGCGGATTATTTTACTTTTGTCTCTTTGGTATTATGAAAATTCTTAATGCTCCTGAGAAGTTGCAAGTTCGATTCCCGGCTCCATCCATCATCTGCACCGCTTAATTTTGGTCGCGAGGGTGCTGGAGCCCATCCCAGCTATCCTTGGGCAGTGGGCACAGGGCACCCAGAACTGGTTGCCAGCCAGTCGCAGGGCGCACAATAATAATAATAATAATAATAATTTCCTTTGTATTGTCATTCTTTGTAACAATGTACATAGAACGAAATGTCGATACACCTGAACCGTTGTAGCGAGTCGGTGCAGCCGCAGCCAGAGGGCGCCGCCATTATACCAATTAGGTATGTCTCGGTCGAGGCGCGAACCAGCGACCTCCCAGTCTCAAAGCGGGCACACTACCATCTAGGCTACTGAGCTGGTACAAGACGATTCACTCGCTCATTCACACCAAGGGACAATTTGGACTGGCCAACTAATCTGGCATGCACATTTTTGGAATGTGCCTGGAGGAAACCAACGCAAGCACGTGGAGAACATGCAAACTCCGCACAGTAAGGCTGGAAACTGAATTTGATCCCATGACCTCAGAACTGCGCCATGGACGCACAAACCACTCAGCCCGAAGATAGCTGGTATGTGCACCCTGCCAAGGATAAGTGGTGCAGGTAATGGATGGACGATTCCCGGCTCCTTCAATTTAAATGTCGAAGTCTCCCTGGGAAAGACACTGAACCCCTAATGCGCCTGATAAGCAGGTAGGAGCCATTGAAAGCGGTCGCCGCTATCGGTGTTAGAGTGTGTTTGAATGGGTAAGTGTGGAGCACATTGTGAAGCGCTTTGGGAGGTCCTCAGTGACTTGTAAAGATACGTGTGAATGCAGATCATTTACCAAAGTATGTATCCAAATACATTAACGAAATGTTTAACTGCGCAGTATTTTGTCTCAGATTTAAACATTAAAACTCTTATTTATAGAATTTTTTTTTTTTTTTTTTTCCAAACGTGTTTATTCATGTAGTTTAACATGTTATATTGTACATGTGTCTGACAAAAAAGGAAACATATATAAATGATTTTACTGTTATTGACTTGAAGTAAAACACTATGTGTGAACATTTAGAACATCACTAAAACGACAGTCTTCTATGTGTTTATGAGTAGACTGTTCTGTATGACGTGAGCATGGTCAAGCTAAGCTAAATTAGCTTATACAGGTCTATGTCCTCTTTTCCACGCAAATAAAAGAAGGAGCAACAACAGAAAAAAGGACAAATTGCTTACCTGAAGTGCAACGGAGTTACATCTTTACAAGACTGACGTCAAAGTCGTAAAAATATAGATATGCATCAAAACATTCAAATTTAAGCTAGGCTATATCAGCACAGTTCACTCGACTGGTAAACAACGTGACGTCACTAACACTAGCTATGTTTTATTATTTTTTTCAAACTCAATTCAATAAGCTACATTAGTTTATTTATTTTTCTTTAAGTGTCACCACTACTCACAAACAACTCGCCTCACAAAATAATTCAAAACATTCTACAATGATAATAATACGTTTTGGGTGACGTCACGTCGGCTCTTCAATGTCTTTTAAACGTCATTAAGCATTAAAATGTCATGTATATTTAAATAAATTACTAACAAAAAGTGTATTATTTAAGATATGCACTTTTTAAAACGTCGTCTTTTTCCTAAAGACCTGACGATAAAAATTGTTTGTTTTGCTGCTGTTGGTGTCGGTGGATTTGTTCAGACCGAGGACAATCGACTTTGGCCTGGACGGATCTATTGACACTAACAAATATGTTATATAATGAAATTGTGAATATGCTTGATTGCTAATAAGATTTTCGAGAAGGGTTGTTCAAACATCACATTGTGTTTGCTGTTAAAAACGTCATATTGGAATATAATATTGTGAATGTGCTTAATTGCTGTTGAGATTGTCATGATTGTTTTCTGTTATTAGTGTCAATAAATTTGTTCAAACCAAAAAAAGTTGGGAAAGAGAAACGGATCTATTGACACTAACAAAGATGTTATATAATGAAATTGTGAATATGCTTGATTGCTATTAAGAGTTTCGAGAAGGGTTGTTCAAACCTCACATTGTGTTTGCTGTTAAACGTCATATTGAAATATAATATTGTGAATGTGCTTAATTGCTGTTGAGATTGTCATGATTGTTTTCTGTTATTAGTGTCAATAAATTTGTTCAAACCAAAAAACCTGACGATAAAAATTGTTCAAACCTTATATTGTTAGGATATGATATAATGAAATGTGTTTAATTGCTGTTAAAAGTGTCAATAAAATTGTTCAAACAAAAAAAAAAACACTACCTCAAATGCCTGTGGATAGGCTCTCATTGAGTAATGGATTTTCATTATATTTTTTAAAATGGTAGACCTGGTAAGGAGGTGCAGGCAGATCCCCCCCATGGCTGTGCTCCGAATGGCTGCAGATACCATACAATCTGCGAGCGGCAAGCCTAGAACGCAGGCATAAAGAAGAGTCGTCTGCACCCACCCGGAGGAGGGAACCGGAGGTCCACTGTGGGGTTCCCGGCAGCAACGGCCTGGTTATTCGGGTGGTTGTGGAAAGTAGAAGCAAGAAGGGAGAGGACCCATCTGAGCATCCTGGGCAGAGGACTGGATGCTGCTTGGGACGGTGGGAAGAAATCCCACTTGAGAGGACAGAGCTGTGGCCCTGCAAAATAGTATTTCCCTTTACACATTGGTTAACTGCTCTTAAAAGTGTGGATAAAACCTCATATTGTTAGAATATGATATACTGAAATTGTGAATGTGTTTAATTGCTGTTAAAATGGGTGGGAAGAAATCCCACTTGAGAAGACAGAACTGTGCCCCTGCACAATAGTATTGTCCTTTATACATTGGTTGACTGCTGTTAAAAAGTGTCGATAAAAATTGTTCAAACCTCATATTGTTAGAATATGATATATAGAAATTGTGAATGTATTTAATTGCTGTTAAAAGTGTCGATAAAACCTCATATTGTTAGAATATGATATAATGAAATTGTGAAGTGTTCTGCTGGTTCGAGAGCGTTCTCCATCCGGGCATCGGTGTTGTGGAATGCTCTTCCCCCTGAGATCCGATCTGCAACCTCAGTGGAAATGTTTAAATCTAAGCTTAAAACTCACTTCTTCTCTATAGCATATGAATAACCTATACTTCTCATGTGTAATAACCTGCGAAGCCCTTTGAAACTCTTTGTGATTAAGGGCTATACAAATAAAAATGACTTGACTTGACTTTAATTGCTGTTAAAAATGGGTGGGAAGAAATCCCACTTGAGAAGACAGAACTGTGCCACTGCACAATAGTATTGCCCTTTACACATTGGTTAACTGCTGTTAAAAGTGTCGATAAAAATTGTTCAAACCTCATATTGTTAGAATATGATATAACGAAATTTTGAATGTATTTAATTGCTGTTAAAAGTGTCGATAAAACCTCATTTTGTTAGAAAATGATATAATGAATTTGTGAATATGTTTAATTGCTGTTAAAAGTGTCGAGAAAAATTGTTCAATCCTCACGTTGTTCATTTTCTGTTATAAGTGTCAATAAAATTGTTCAAACTAACCCTTTTTAAACAAGTGACTAAATAAAGGTCAAATACAATTTTATGTGACCGATTAAATGTTCTGATTTTAGCTTTTATTTGAATTGCAACATAAACAAATGAGCGAGCCATCTTTATCATAACTGTGATTTTCAACATTTGTTTTAACATTAGGTGCAACCAGTTAAAAAAATACAAATTCAATATAGATAATATAACTGTATCTTCCAGCTGCTGATGATACAGTATACTTAAACACAAAAGGCCCTTTTTTTACATAAAAGTTTACTACATAATAAATGTCTTTACTCTTGTAGTAGTAATGCTGAGAGCTAATGTTTTGTTACGAATTAGCATGTAGGGTTACCACTTTGGTATGAATTTCTATAATAAAAACATAAAATCTTATTACCAGGATGTAATTTTAAGAAAAATTAAAATTTAGATCGGTAAAGAGTAGGATGCTTTTAAGACGAATCCTGATCACGTCAATTTCTCATCCAATCTAGAATAAATTTTTCCTTGAAAAACAGTGACCCATTACTGGTTATCCATTCATAGAATTGGTCCCCAGGCTACTCAGGTGTTTTATGTGAAAGAAGACAGGCAGTCATGACTTGCATACATTTTTATTTATCTTAAATCTTATGTAAAAAAACAAACAAAACCAAGAATTAGAGAAACATTGAAACATTCTCATTTTCCTACAGCCAATCATTTTCCACATGTTGGCTTATATTTGAAAAAAAAAGAAAAAAAACCTCATGTACAAAACAAAAACTGGAGAAAAAAAACATCCAAAACAAAAACACCTTTCTACCTTTCGTTTATGATTGAACAAAATGTACAAAACTGTGAATACACAAAAATGACAAAACGAAGTTTGAGGCCATCCAGTGGTAAATGAATTAACAAAACGTCCTGATCCCTTATTTCGGTTGCTTCTGCACTTAAAGCCAAAGAACTATCCGTACCTTGCCGCCATTGAAAGCTTTTTTTTTTGGCTGCAATTTATTTTTACCTTTGAACACGTAACCGAACCGTTCCACCGGAAATCCTTCTCCTAAAACTTCCCTAGAGCAAACTAAATATCTGCCTGAAATACACACATAAGACAAATAAAAACTGGCTTCAAAAGTGTAGTCTGGTATGAATGTGCCTCCACTATGTGCGAGGAAGAAGCGGAAGATGATGGGAGTGCTGTAGTGTTTTGGCGACCAGCGAAAGAAACATGGGCAGGAAAGGAAAATCGATGTGTGGTATTGCATTATTACATTTTCACAATAAATAGCATTCTTCTTTCCACCTTTTGTTGATATGTCAAAAAGTATATAGGCCACGTTGAAAGGAGGGAGAAAAACAAGATCAGTTTGTGTAATTCACGTGAAAAGTCGTTCATTATAAAATATGCGAAAACATGTTATATATTTTGGACAATGAAAAGATTATTTTTGTGGCAAATTTCTGGGTAAATATGTCAAACAATAATAAATTTGGGAAAAGCAATAATACAAAAAACATGGAAAAGGCAGAATATTGCTGTGATTTTTACCAAAATAAATATAAAATATTAAACTATTTATCGATAAATGTACACAATTGTGGTCAGCAATCCAATTATATTTCTGGTAATTCAATGCGTTTTAAATCTTCCCATACATTTTTTCTTTAAATATTTTAACTTATGCACACAATATCATATTTATTTTGGGCTTTTAATGCCACTTGGATGTTTTTACACTCCTTTTACAGTTTACAGTCATTCCAATTCCCCTGTTCTCATTGGTTGATTATGTATATGGTTAGCAAAAATCTTATAATAAATACAAAAAAAATCCCCATGTTTCTGTGCTGCAGTTAGGCTTGTGGTTTGTAAATACAAACAAAAGTAAAGCTCCTCCTTATCATATTAAGAATAAAAAAAACAGTGAGGTAGATGGATGGTTGAATGAAATAGAAAAAGAGAAAAACGTACCCCTTTCCCAAAAGTAGCAAAAACTCTCGTAAATGTATCAAAACAAATAGAAAAAAAGTCTCCAGCTATTTCTGTACAGTGATTTACAAACTCCCCCCAAAAGAATAAAAAAACAACACCCAACACAAATAAATGACTGGGCTGGTCGATATTCCATCAATAAATTGTATAAATAAATTAATTCAGCTTTCTACTCAGGGAAAACAATCATATTTAGTGTCATAGGCAGAGCATTTTGTAGATATATCTATTTATAGTGAATTGTAGTGATTGAAGACTTAACTTTTTAATCTAAGCGTGAATTCAATATCAGCTGACATGCAATTATATGAAATTGTCTATTTGCTTCTATTATGTCATCATTACCGTAGTCCTTTAAATCAAATTTGTTGTCTGTCTTTCCCCATTTAGTGAGCTGTCTTTAAAAATATTTAAGCTTGGACAAAAACAGAAACTAATGTACTGTAATTTTATGCTTTTTTGATTTTTGAACTAGCACACCAGTCAATTATAGCTTGGTGGATATAACAATACACAAGGCGGAATTTAAGCAGAATTTTTTTTTTTCGAATGCGATTGTTAAGGACTTTTGTTGAAGACAGGTTAATTTTACTCTATAAACAAATTGGAAAACGGGAAAAATTGGCAACATGTTTGTGAACTGACACCGTAATTTGGTGGCGAGAATTGAAGGCCATTAAACAGAAATGCATTTTTGTTTTTACATAACTAAACTTTAGATCACAATTTAAGCGACCTGTTTATCTTAAGCTACACTGCTAACAATAGTAATAATTAACGCCAAAAGTGGCAGAACAAACCTGAGATTTACTTGGGACTCATGGGAGAAAATATAATAATTCTGAGATCTTCTTTGAAACCAGCTCAGTTATATATAAAGAAACAATATATAAACCCCCCACCCGACCCCCACAAACATGGCAAAATGCAGTGAAAACGCTCTTAAATTCAACCTGAAGATCTCATATACTCATAAAGTCATAGATATTTATATAGATCATCTATATTACAACCACAAGAGAAAATAAGGAATAGCAGCTTGTCTTTTCTCTGTACAAGATGAACATGGGGACCATAGAAAAAGGTAGAAAAAGTCACGCGACGCACAAGAGTGGAAAAAAAAAACACACCATAAAATAACCAGGCGTTAAATGCTATTGAAATCCATAAAAATCTGACTCAATAACACCACCATAACTTAGTGTTTGGATGCCAATTTAGATGCGACAATTCCGCATTCGGATACTGGCTCAGACAAAATTGAATCAGTATTTATCTGTTTTCCCGACATTTTTGTTCTTGTTGTACAACCAGGAAAAAAAATGGAATCACACGACCATGACATACGTTTTTTGACGGGCAATTTAATTACTATGTCCAATTTGAGTAGGTTTTTATGCAGTTTTCATTCTTTGGCGTACCAAAAAACACTATGGCCATCGTTTGGTTCGGATGCTTCTGAAAAATACAGATTAAAAGTCATTATTGAGATTTTAATGCCAATTTACAATAGTTTTGAATTATTCATTATAATATTTGTATCTCAAGTTTTTATTATTGTGCATTGTTATGTGTGAACAAATACATTTTCAGGAACAAGGATGACCCGAGGAGATTTTCAGGGCATGTGGCAACACTTTAAGCTTAAATTTAGCTGCTGACTCAAAATGGAGTGTTAGAATGGAAACCAAAGGAGTGATTTTGGGAAGCCCCTTTTTATTGCACACTATGACGGTCACATTAACTTTTCTTAGTCACATACCCAAATGTTTTACTCTTCAGGTTCTATGACTTATATTGCAGCCAAAAGCTGGTTTTCGATATATATTTATTTGTACCGATTGGCATAATTTTCACGGCATCTTCATTAGAAGTTTCAATGAAAAGTCATGGCCGTGTTATGAAGGTTTTGCACTAGTATTTCAATGCCGATTTGCAAAAGTATGCGATAATTGTGGCTCAGGTTTTGATGTCAGTACAAAATGAATCATCAAAATAGAGAGACAAGTATATCAAAATGTTTTTTTCAAACTTGTTTTTTTGTGTGCCTCCTCATGTTTTTACCATACCAACCAGCACAAAGGCAACAACATGGAGGATTTCACTTATAAAGAGTTTCTTCCCCCAGTAAAATGGACTGAAATCCTCAAATAAAGCACGTTTTCTTGTTTTAATCTTCAAAAGAAGAACCGTTTTAAAAAGAAAAAAGCAACTCCCTCATTGGTGTTTTCTCGGCAGCAAAAGGGGCAGTGTCGCATCTGGGGGGAAAAACAAAAAACAATAGGCGGCATTACAGCAGAATAATTTTGAGACTGTTCCATCCAATCAGCAGGCAGATGACTGAGGAAGGGGCATGGCACGCTGGTTTTTGCGGCCCCCGTTCATGTGGGCGTATGGCGGAAGTTCGTCCAGGGTGGCCTGCATGGCGGCCAGTGAACCGGTCCCATTGGGTGGGGCTCCCGCAGAGGACGCCGATGTCGATGACGTCAATCCGTTAGCCGCTTGGTGCCCGACGGGCTCTTTGTCCGTGGAGGGATGGGTAGGGGATCCGGGGTTCAGCGAGGGCCCGGGTTGGGGTTGAGAGCCGGGCGAGGGCGGCGTCTGTAGCGGCGTGTCCAAAGGGATGTCGTCCATGTCGTCCAGGTGTTGTTGGGGTGGCGGTCCGCTTTGAGCGTCTGGGGGTTTGTTGTCAGCGCTGTAGAAGAAACTAACCTCGCAGAAGGACGGCTCCAGCTCGTCCTTCACGCTGCTTATGATCTCCACGAAAGACGGACGCATCTTGGGGTTGTACTGCCAGCACATGCGCATCAGCTCAAACCTGCATACACACAATCAAATCAATTTAGGCCTGACTGATATAAAGTCATCCCTCGCTGTATCGTAGTTTACTTTTCGCAGTTTCGTACATGCATTGTGTTCTGCATTCTGATTGACTAAACAGTCGCCCCATTCCTTTACTGCATTTATCTGCCTGTGCGTAAATTAACATTGTTGTTGTACACATATGTAAAAAACCTTGATGACCCTAAATTGCATATGCGCTAATCTTTTTCAATGTCAGGTTGCACTAAAAGCTATCATGTCAACAAAATGCTGTTGATACAATGCAACCGAGCCCAAAAGGCGAAGGAAGATGCTTTCTATTGCCAAAAAAGTTGGACTACTCAACACGCTAAATACCAGCACACACCTGATGCCAACCGCATGGGGAATTTGGCGTTAATGCCTTTAGCTTTATAACGCCAACAACGTCATGCCCCGCACACCAGACGGCATTTTCCCCTCCATCCTTATTTGCCCAGGTCACGTTTTTTTCTACCGCAGTGTCACATTGCAATTAGAAAGACATGCACAAGTGGTGTGATTTAAATTTTATTATAGTTAACTCCAATAAATTGTATAGTCGCATTGAAAATGTGCGCCATGGCTAGTTTGTGGAAACGACACATTTTACGACATGCTGCCGAAATTCTGTTTGATGTTATCATGTTGGTTTTATCTTAAGCTACTTAATAAAAACGAAGAGTTCATATTCCATTCTGTGAATTAATGAGGGAACATACTTTTGGACCAAAAGAAAACGCAAGCAAGAGCTGTGTTATGTAAAATGTGAGCCATATGTTTCTAGACAAGAGTAGCAGTTGCCGCCGCATTTGCTAGTCAATCCCAGAGAATAAAAGGAAGCGTGTGCAGGGGTTAAAGGAAGGTAAAAGCAGTTTTCCATAACGTCCACATGATGGCAACAAAATATCATCTGAAGTAAAAAAAAAAAAAAGTGTCCTGAAATCATTTCTACATCTAAGTCCAAAAAAATATCACTATAATATGTATTATATTTTGACAGTACAGATGTTATTTATCTTAAAAAACGTTTATGAGGTACAGTTCTTGTTAATCCATTTTTTACGCCGCTTATCCTAACTAGGAGCGCAAGTAATGGATTCATAGTTAAAAAAAAAATGTTGGATTTCAAAAAATTCCCCAAATCCTGAAACCATTAGTTTCAACAACAATTACTCGTCAATTTTAATCGTCCTCCAAAACAGAAGACTGATTATCTCAGGAATGAACACTCATAGGTAACAATTTGGTAAACTTAATTTTAAAAAAATAACATATTTCACAGTCAGTTGTTGTTGTTGATTACACTAAATATTCATCAGTCTTAAGTGTGAAGCTGTTAAGTAATTTTTGGTTTATTGCTTCAGAGTAACTAAATTAACTACTAAGAAGGATTTCAAAATAGGTAATTTGCTTTAACTTTGATGATAAATAATGATAAATTTGCATGTTTTTTTTTTTTACGTATTATTGGCTCGGAGAATATATAAATTCTATTCATCCATTTTCTTCCGCTTATCCCAGGTCATGTCGCAGGGGGCAGCAGTCTCAAAATGGAAGCCCAGAACTCCCTATCCCATCCGATGGGATGCCGAGGTGTTCCCAGGCCAGCCTAGAGACGTAATCTCTTCAGCGTTTGCTGGGTTGTCACCGGGGCCCTCCTGTCGGTTGGCCATGTCCGGAACACCTTCCGAGGGAGGCGCCTAGGAAGCATCATTATCAGATGCCCAAGCCACCACAACTTGCTCCTCCCAATGGAGAGGAGTGGCGTCTCTACACTGAGTCCCTCCTTGATGACCGAGCTCCTCACCTCATCTCTAAGCAGCGGAGGAAACTCATTTCAGCCGCTTGTATCCGAGATAATGTTCTTTTGGTCATGACCCACAGTTGATGACCATAGGTGAGGGTAGGAACCTAAAACGACCGGTAAATTAGGAGCTTTGCCTTTAGGCTCAGCTCATTCTTCACTATGACGGACCAGTACAGGGTCAGGCTCTAGGGAGATGTGAAGATCACCACTTGAGGAAGCCAACAGCACTACATCATCTGCAAAAATCAGAGATGCAATGCCGAGGCTTCCAAACCAGAACCTTTCCTTGCCAATTCTGTCTATAAAATATATGAAGAGAGTCCAACTCCCACTTGATACGGATCCGAATTACTGTTGATAATGCGGACCAACCTCTGGCACCGGGCATACAGGGACCACACAGCCCTGAAAAGACGATACCCATACTCCTGGAGCACTTCCCACAGGGCTCCCCGAGGGACACTGTCGAATGCATTCTCCAAGTCCACAAAACACATGCAGACCAGACTCCCATGAACCCTCAAGGCCCCTGGAAAGTGTGTAGAGCTGGTCCACGGCCCAGACAAAAAACACTGCTTCTCTTGGATCCGAGATTCCTGACGGACCCTCCAGTACCCCAAAATAGACTTGCCATGGAGGCTGATACGTGTGATTATGTATATAAATTGTATTTCAATTCTTCCACAATGTTACTTTAAATCACTTCGTATAATAGCAAATAAAAGTCCATTGCATTTCAAGTCGACCCCCTAAAACAGCAGCAAACCAAAAGAACTACAGTACAAAATATTGATAAAACGTGTACCTAAACAACAGTTGTTAAGATACAACTATTTTTAAACCATTTATGGTACCTGTAAATAGAACTTTGATGGCACACTCGTACAACATTTTCGTATTTCAAAATATTTTCCTTTAACTTGATCCTTGTTCTCAATGTTTCTACCATTTCTTCCCCTTATTACTAACTTTCTTTCAACCCATTATTATCGTCAAAGAAAGGCAATCGGACACACAAAATCACAATAAAATGAGATGCAGTCCCTCTCAAAAACAATCAAGGCAGCTGCAATTGACTGAACAGGAAGAAGAGGGGGAAGCATGAGGACACGGAAAGGTCATGGGCTATTATGGACATAAGATGGAGGCTATAATATAAGGGTAGGAGTAACACCTTAGTGAGTGCAATTTGCTGACCTGAGCGAATGGACTTTATTGTTGTTATACAAGTAGAACATTTGAGGGCTTTTTTTCAGTGCAAGTAAAACAAATTGAAAAGGTAATCATGAGCGAAAGGATAAAAACGTGACTGGAGTGGCTCTGCTTGTATTGTATCTTATAGTTATAAATTTGACTTAAATGCAAGTATATACGGTAATGTTAGGTTTTAGAAGCCATTGAATTAAAAAAAAATTAAATGTATTAAAATAACTGCACTTTCCTCCCTAAGTCCAACCCTCATATATATACAACAACCTACTTTGGAATTACTTTTCTTGTATTGACTGCTGAACAAACACACAATAAGATTTAGTCCTGGCATTGAGACTGAGATAGGTACTATATGTCACTTGCTGTCCAGCACAAGACTCTTTTTTTTTAACGACAGGGCTAGCATACTGGATCTGGAAGCAGCATTTTTAATAGCTGTGCACTTCATCTTTAAGTCAATTAATCTTAATTACTCAGAAATGATGAAGAGCCATTTAGTTGTGACTTACAGCATGTCAGGACAGTTCTGCGGCTTTTCCAACAGGCCTCCTTCCATGACAAAGCGCAAGACCTGCTCATTAGAGAGGCCCTGGTAGGGCTGCTCAGCTAGCGTGGCGATCTCCCACAAGACAACTCCGAATGACCTAAACAGAGACAGATTTTGAGAGATTAGGTGGGACACTGCATGAATGTCAAAGAAAACAACACATCTTTGTCACCAAGTCTTGTGTTTGGACACTCACCAGACGTCGGAATTGGTGGTAAAGACGCCGTCCTTCAAAGACTCGGGTGACATCCATCGCACGGGAAGCAAGCCCTTCCCGCCTTTACGGTAGTAGTCTGTCTCGTAGATGTCTCGCGTCATTCCGAAGTCTGTGTAAAAACAACACGTTAATCAATTATCTTATAAGACAGAAAATATATTCATTTAATATATTTTGATATACACTAAAACTTCAACATTTCTAAGAAACCGAGTCCCATCCCCATCCCACCTCCTATCTTGACGGTGAAGTCCTCGGCAACCATGCAGTTGCGGGCTGCCAGGTCACGGTGCACAAACTTGCTAGCGTTGAGGTATGCCATGCCATCTGCGATCTGGCCAGCCATCTGAAGCATTTTCTTAAGGGGCGGCAGGGAAAGACTAGACCACTGCTGCTGCAGGAAAGAATATGGATGTTTTGCAAAAACTACAAACAGTAGAGTACAACATTGCAGTTTCCAAATTTTTTGACTCAAAACCTTTGACAGAATTATACGAAATTTCAAATAATGTCTCACTTCCAGCAACTTTCTGGGATATAGAGGGCTATCTCAGAAACTTCGATAATTTTGATGAAGTACTTTATTTTCTCTAATGCAATTTAAAAAACAGGCCAAGAGGCAGATAAGCAACGGTTATAAATTCTGGATTCATTAAAAATCAACTTGGAATATTACAATCCTTTTATTATTTTGATATTGTTGATTATAGAGAACACTCAAATATCCCATCTCAAGATGCTACAATATCAAGCAAGGAAGATACAATCAGCAATATTAATAAAGGCTAGCAATATTTTAGTTGTTTTTTTTAATTAATCAAATTGTGTTAAGTTTTTTCTTTTTTTAAAAATTACATTATAGATAGTAATAACCAAAGTAAATTGTTTAATTACTAAAGAAGAAAAAGAAAAATATAAAAAAAAAAATAGTTCTAAGAAATACAAATCTTATGGGTTCACATTCTTAAGACATTCAACAATTATACATTTAGATGCCAATTAATGGCTCTATTCTCAGAATAATTTAGTCAATGCCTTTTAAGACTTTTCAAGGATCTGCGGGAACAGTCCGATTACAATTTACCACTTGTAAATGGTACCTTAATTTTTTTACATGGCCCTTAATAAATGTTAATTTTTGAAACATAATCCTCACACTAATGCACATTTATTAGTGCCCTGTTTAGGTGTAGCATGTAGCAAACCGTCAGCAAAAAAAAAAAATTGTGGTTAAGCTATTCATCTCCGTGAGTTACCTTTGATATGACTGAAAATTGCTGGCTCTCCCATTGTGAATAGTTGTTTCGTTTTTTTAGAGGCATGCTGTGCCTGATTTGTTCCACATTTTGACCATGGTTTGTAATTTGCGTTTTTCGAGAAATCCTTCGTTAAAACGGCACCCGCCCTGTGTCTCGGTCTAATGCACCTGTTCCTATGCACCCGTTGGGGGCAGTGACGCTTCACACTACGATTACAGCAATTGCAGCTGCGGTGTTGGCGTCAATTTTGAGCCAAATTTATTATTTTTCTTTGGTTAATAAATGGTCTGTCGAGTCAGACTGCAGGAAACATTGCAAGAATTGCAACCTTTTTCAGGCATTTCACCCAAGATCCAAGCATTTACCTGACCTTAAAAACACAATATTAAATCTCGAGCATTTTCCCAGATTTCAAGCACCTGATTGAACCCTGTTCATCAGCAACCAACATTCTTTGTATTGACAACCAGTTTTCAGGAACACTGTTTTTTTTTATTACCATCAATTACTTCTGCTTAATTTATCTTATTACCTCTTTTGGCCGTAGGGAGCGCAAGTAGCTCTTAAGGTCTCCTCGTGTCATCAGCTCCATGATAACCAGTGTGGGCTGGCCTTGAGACACCACACCCAAGAGACGCACCTACCACAAAAATACTATGAAAAATGCATTCAGAATAATTTGTGGCTCTATTTGAGTGCATGCATACCACATGATGACAGTTGAACTCTTTCATAACGGAGGCCTCGTTGAGGAACTCAATACGCTCCCTCATGCTGGCCGATTCGTTGACCGTTTTGATGGCCACTTGCGTCTCAGGTTCGTCCTTGACCACGCCCTTCGCGGTGCCCTCATACACCATGCCGAACGAGCCCTGGCCCAGCTCGCGACTTAGGGAGATCTTCTCACGTGCCACCTCCCACTCGTCTGGTACATACACTGAGAGAGGGATTGCATTTGCAATTGCATTAAGCTCCTAACACCCAAGCTTCTTGTTTGATTTACATTTATGTCTAAGCTTGTTGATGCCCGGTCTTAGGAGTTGAAATTAAGTTTGACCATGGGTCCCTGAATTTTCCCCCTTCAAGAATTCATGTGACTATCTCAATTTCCGATGATGACATCCAGATGCCAATTCGATCGCAAGAATTATCAGTTATCATTTGTTACACCACCAATCTGTTAAACTGTATCTGCATCAATAATCCTTACTTTCAGCTGCACTGAAGTATTCAGGGTTGACCGAGGCGTACAAGACTCCGTTCCCAAGTCGATCACTGTTCCTAAAAGCGAAAATAAAAGTAAATCGTAAAAAATCCTGTATCATTATTCAAAAAGAATATTGTAAAACATGATTTTAATATCTAGGTAAAATGTAATATCCATTCCTATAGTTCTCATCATTACATTTTCTACCTTTTTGAGGGAGTATTTACTCTCAAATATCCTCAATTTAAATAAAAATGACAAGGTCATCCCAGCAACCTACCTTTTCCTGTTCAATGCGAAGAGCGCTCCGGCCAAGAGGCAGATAAGCAAGATGATTAAGATTGGTGCTAATATGATGGCGTAGAGATAGTTTTCATATCCTGATGGGTCAATCAGATTAAACATTTCAGATTATGCTGTGTATTAAAGCGCGTGATAATATATGTGCCTTACGTTCAGCTACATAGAGATTGATAGGAGCTGTCCAGGATCCATTCCCAGCCAACGAAGTCGCTCGGACCCTCACAGAGTAGTTGCCAGGACTTAGGTTGGTCAGACGGATGCCGCGCTGTGTCCGATACAGCTGACCCGAAACACACTCATGTTTCTCAGTCTGACAAAGAAAACGGAAAGACATCCACGGGACCATCAGGTACATGCATAAGTGCGGACAATTATTTGAAGACACTGTTGTTTTTTCTAATTGTACCTCTGTGCCCAGTTTGAACTTGATCTCATACATAAGGATGAGGCCGTTTGGGTGATTTGGCTCCGGCCAGCGGAGAAACACAGACTCCTCTTGGCCTTCCCAAGATACTGGGCCGGGAATGTCATCTGCCTTTTCTGCAATGCAAAGGAGCACGGATACTCGGAACTTGGATTTATTGGGCCAGGAGTGAGTCAGATTTGGCACTGTCCTTACCATTGGACATAGATGATTTACACGAATCAAGAGACACATCTTTCATAGCCAAATTTTCCACATTAATAGGGTTCAACGTAATATAATAATTTTGAGTGTCCTATCACAAAATAGGCAAATTGCATATTAGCAAACCTAAAATATTAAAAACGTTATAAAGATTATATTAATCTAATCGTATTTTACTTATATTATTGTTAAAATAGAAACATTAAAATTAATTGAACTAATATATATTTTTAAAAATTATTCAAATTACCAATGTTATTCTGTTGATAACGACTCAATCACTCTTTTCTGGGGTTAATTAATTAACTAACTAATTAATCAAAATTTGAATTAATTGACAAAAAGCAAAAAATTAAAAACGGATAAAAACCCAAAACAAATATACACATATATACATATATATATATATATTTATTTATTTTTTTTACATGAAAAAGTATATTCTATTTATGTTCTTAATTGATTTTTTTACATTTGATTAATATTGCTTCACCAATTTTTACAGCTGATCACAAATTTTAATCAAATAAAAAAATCTGACTTTTTTTAATTGCACGCGTACGCCGCTTTTACCTACTTAATTTTAGTATACTGTGAAAACTCGACAAACACAGCAATCAACTCAAATTAGTCATCCTAGCAGAAGGGGAAAGTGGCTGACCTTATAGGACTAATAAGAAGTGGGATTGGTGAAGTAGATGGTCCGGTGTAAAATTATATGATCTGTTAAAATTGAATAATTACTAATGAAATACTAATAAATTAAAGAAAAGAAAAAGAAAAAAATAAACATATTTAAGCATTTAACCACATTTTAACTTTATATTAATATTACGAGTGTCTGAAACTCGTGACAAAAAGTTACAGGACACCAGGGCGGACAACTCTGAAAAGTTGCCTGCCCTATTTTTCACAACTTGAAACACAAAAAGACGACTAATCGAGAAAAACCCATTGTTGCAAAGTAAAAAGGATTGATAATCAAAATATATAACAGAAAAACATTTTAAATTTATTATAAATCTACTTATAACATTCATTGCATGCGTATGGCATCGCTGTTTTCCATCTGCCATCGGTATGTACCTGTATTTACTCATCTTCATTCATGCAATGTTTGCGTTGCGTCGTCTGCAGTAGGTCACGTGAACTCCTCTTTCCACTATGCTTTTAATGTACGTTTACATTTTGTAGTGTCATAAATTTTGCTTCTTTTGAATATTTCTTCTGGGGCTGAAGTTTTGGCTTGATTCCTAACCACTTATTAATTTTTCTTGTGTTCTCTAAGCGTCCACTTTGGAAAATGATATGCAAATGCGCGACCTTATAACACTCGGGAAAGCCCGAAAGCACGAAGTTATTTGATGCAGTCTTCATCGGCTTCAGAGTATGCAAACGCTAAACGAACCGACATTCCAAAATTTCCAAAGATTTCAAAATCAGAATAAAGCAAACATTTGATTTGAAAAAATCTTTTTTTTTTCTTTTTCTTAAAAAGTTGTCGTTTTATAAGTTGTACGCCCGACGTAAAAGATGCACGCCCCGGACGTCCGGGCAGACGTTATTTCAGACACTGATATTACAATAATAATAATAATAATTACAAATATTATAACTGCCATCAACCGTTATTATTGTCATTATTGGTGACTGAATGATATTAAGTGATTGCTAGCATTATAGAGTTAATAGATGGGTAAAACTGAATTAATCTGTTAGTATAAAAACAGTGATGGAAGTAGTGATGGTGATGATGTTAATGAAGGGACTGCGTGACCGCAGAGTCAATGTAAATATGTATATTCGAGAGGTGTTTGTTGTTTGTAAATACACAGAAGAGCTAACAGTGGGACAAAATGATTAATGAAGTCAAAGGGATAAGATTTAATAAGCATATGCTTCTTCTTACTCCCTTTCGACATGTACGACAAGATTGTATTTTTTTTGATTTGTTGTTTTTGTTTTGTCATGTTCGAAATAAGTTTCATTAATTCATTCAACTTTTGTTTTTAACCTCATGTACAGATGAATGGCACTTAGTTAATGAAGCTCTACAAAAGCATCAATTTTCCTACAACCTAATCAGACAAAAGACACCTAATTATTTTCCACTAACCTGCTGGTTTAGTTCTGGAGAAAACAAACTCTGCAGCGCTGCAACGCTGCACCTCTCGATTGCAGGCGTGGACGTCGATGCGGTACACAGTGAACGGCTGTAAACCGAAGATCTGCAGCTCACGCTCCGTCACCGCTTGTTCAACAAAGTCAAACTCTCGTTCCGTTAGATCCGGGTCTGCGCCGCTACCGTTGGCGGCAGTGTGCAGTGGGGGGATGGTGGTAGCATTGGAATGTGGCCTGTGCTGGCGTCGAGAGTAAGTGGCGTTGGCAATGTTGAATACGTCCCGACGGCGACGATCGGGAGGCCTGCAAAAATCATATATCATAAGTCTGTCTTCAGATGTCCTATAAATCTAAGACTAAAATGTCAGGGTGTTCTCAGTCCAAACCGCACCACTCGAATTTGTCACAAGGGGGTGCTAGTTCATCCCTAATAGCACATTTATTTGATTTGTGACACTTTGATGTTGTTTGCTAGATTTATCATGGTTTTTATAAGTTTGTTTATAGCGTGTGGGTGAAGGAGGAGGGGCAACATCTTTGTTGTTATGCCAAATGGGGTGCGTGGGTTTAAACGTTTTTAAAAACTTGATCAAAAAGGCAAGTTTCTTGTTTGTAATATAAACGTCACAAGTCTGCGTCGGTCTCACACTGCTCTTTCAGTGTGAGTGAGTGTGTGCGTGTGTTCCAGTGAGTCATAGTTGTTTTCAAAGCATTTGAACCTCTGGGGGGGAGGGAAACTAGTGAGCTTTTTTGTAAAAAGAGTCAGCGAAACGGCACCAGTTTTTTTTCGGTTGCAGTCAACTTTGACCAAGAAAATAACATACATACATCCTCTTTCAAGGTCACAGATGTGATCTGTAATTGGAGTACATTGTTTAAACACTCACCTGGGTGTGAAGATTGAGTTGTGCAGGAAGTTCTCAAATACTTTTCTGTATGAGGCATCCGCCGCCTCTGCCTCCAGGTCCTCAACCGATTTGGGGCAAGGGCAGCAGGGACCCTTATCTGGGCCGTCTGGGTCTGATTTTGTGGGCTTGGCATCGTCCTCTGGGTCCCCTACCCCGATAGCTGCCATCCTTACAGGGATTTTCAACTCTATAGAGGGAAGGAAGTTAGCAAGGTAAAAGTGTGCGCCTGTTTCATTTTTAGCAGTACAAGTTACAGGCTAAAAATAACATATGACACATGATTGCTATTGAAGAAATACTTGAGCCATTTTAAACTGTAGGAGTCTCTAGTTAAACTCTTTTTTGTAGAGCCCTTATTTACAAGAATCTATAATGACTTTACTGATATGAGAAATGATTGAGGATTTAAAACAAGTAAGCAAGAAAACTAAGAACAAGTATGCATTAGAAAAGAAGGCAACATCATTTTTACAGCCCTGTATACCTGAATTGGTTTATAGAATTGTTAGATAAGTCATAAAAATAAGTATACAAATAGGTATTTACCTTTGGAGCAGTAGTTGTGCTGGTATAGTTCTCTGTCTTCAGCTTGCTGCTGCCAGCGCACCAAGTAGTAGGTTTGATTGCCGTTAGGGGACACTGGAGGCAGCCAGCGCACTACCAGCTGGGTGGAGGAGTTGGAGTAGGCACGCACGTCCTGAGGCATGGAAGGTGCTGCGGACACAAAACTAGCATCACAGTTCCATTCCACGAACCTTTTTGTTTCTTTCAGGTTTGCTATTACAGCACCTCAAAGTGGAAAATTGCATTAGATATATTCTTTTAACACACACACACACACACGCGCACACATTCTGTTAAATCATGTTCATTTGTGACACCCTTAATCACTAAGAGTCTCAAAGGGTTGCACAGACCACAGATTATTGCAAACCACAGACTATAATTACACCATCCCCCTGATCTAAAACCTACATGAGGGCAAATGAAAAAACCTTAAGAAGGGACTGCACATGAGGCAAATCCCCATCTTCTGTTGAAGAATGCACTTCATCATACACAGTTTGGTTCTCCAAAAACAGCTGGCTGTGTGAAATTTTTTTTTCTTCGACTCAAAATTAATTATTATTAATTATTATTATTAAATTATTAATTATAATTATTAAAACACACACTTAATATCAGTGCCAGATCCTTAACGCTTGGAGAATACTCTGGTAACAAAACATTATTTTGCATCATTTACCCTCATACCTTTACATGGTTTTTCAGCATTCATGTATAAATACTGTATATCAAGACTAGTGATTGACGCCCGATGGATGCCAATTTCTTTAGTCAAGATTGTCCTGATCAAGCTTTTCTTTTTATTAAGTACATGATCACGACACATTATCTGCTTATGGAGGACCAAAAATCGAAATCGTAATATAATTGTAAATAAATAACATGTATATAAAAAAGAAGAAAATATATTTTTTAAAATGTATACAAATCAAATTAAAAACAAGACAGTTTTGAATATATATTTTTTACTTTAAAAACATTTAAATTTTGTTTTCAATTCAATTTATTCATTCAAATATTTGCGTATTTTGTTGTTTTATTTTCATAAAGATTATATTTGGTATTCCATTTTCAATTGATTGATTAAGGGCGATACAAATAAATAAACGTGATTTGATGTAGACGTGATAATATTTTTACCTTTATTCATTCTTTTATTCATTTGGTTGTTTGTTTTTAATTTTGACATTTTGGTGCCCCCAATCCATTGTTTCAAAGCAAAAAGTATTTCAAAAGCATATAAAAAAACGATTAAATAAACATGTATTTATTTTGTTCATGGTATCACCTTCTCTGTATTTAGATGTGCATTTTATGTTAACACCTCTATTTTCAAGTGCTCAAAACTATCTGGAAGACTGTTTTTTTCCGGAGTATACATTTTCAGGCGCTCACAACTATTTCAAAAGCCATTTATGCCAAGTACCTCAACATTCAGGTGCTCAACATTATTTGGCAAACTATATTTAGGCTTACTACATCTTCAGTATTATTAGAGGCAATTGTATACTGCTTCCCTTTAGAGTAGGTTTACCTGAAGGACTGGTTCGGATGTAGACCACCTTGCTCTTGGCACTGGGCACCTGTTTGTCATCGACCATGAGCGTGATGGCCTTGACAAAAACGGCGTACTGAGTCCATGGCTTCAGGCTGGACAGCAGCACGCCAGGATCTGTGTCTTTGTCCTGGTGCAGCTCCACATCCACCATATTCCAGCTATTCGATCCACAGCCATCCTGCCCCTCGAACTCAGTGATGTTCTGATAGGGCCTGCAGCAAGAGTTTTTTGTCGATAATTAGTGCACTTACTGAGTGATGTGCCGAAGGAATCACATCTGTGATTAAGAGAAGGGGGGTACTGCGAACAGAAACATACGCCTCTTTGTAGTAAACGATGAAGCTGATGAGGTCTCTGTAGTCTCGGGGGCGGTAGCGCTGCCAGGTCAGCTTAATCCTGGTGCTGCTGGTGGTGTTGGATTTGAACTGCAGAATAGTGCTTTCGCCTGAGGGGGTAAAATAGAAGAGCTTGCATCAAAAAGCAGTTACTCAAGGGTCTTTAGTTTTTGTTTTTTTCCATGGCACCGTGCCATCTGCGGCTCAGTTTAGACGTACTCAACTTCCTTAAGAGAAAAAAGTCCGTCAGAAAATGTCAAAATTATTGAAATTTTACAAGGGAATTACAAAACAATGAATAGAAAATAATTTCAAGACTAAAAAAAATACATGCAAACCATGCAAAACAATCTTTAAATACCAAAATTACTCAAAACGACAAACTAAACTACAACCGCCCCAAGAACTGAAGGAAATATATAGACTCTTCTGACACGTACAGCTTGCTCGGTCGCCGTTGTTTCGGAAGTCACTTTCGTCAAAGCGCCCTGCAACGCCCGTCTGCTTCCACATCTTTTGGATTTCCGACAAACAGAGCTTGGGGTTGGCGCGGAAGAAAAGCTTCCCGTTCCCGATGGTAAGGTTGTGCTGCTTCCAGTCCCACAAGAACTGAAGCTGCTGGTTGTCAAATGCCGAGAAAGCGTACATGCTGTAAGGAACAAATAAGAATATATTTATTATTGAATTCCATTTTATGTCAATTTGTATTTACTTCCAGTTCATTGTACCGTAAAATTCAGACTATAGGGCGCATCTGATTATAAGCCACCCAGTACATTTTTAAAGAAAAAAAACAAGTACAGGACAGTACTGTAGTGCTTCTTTTCGCCGCTACTGGCATGTTGGGCAGTGAAAAGTCACCCAGCAACCTCTAAGAATAAATCCGCTTCCTCTTCGTAGTTTGTGTGTTAACATACTACTGTTTACTGCATCTCTAGCGCGCTAGGAACTTTGACGTTTTTATTGTTTAATATCTTGTGCATCAATTCAATATGCTTGGTGTAAAGTGTAAAGAAGAGGCAAGCCATTTCTTTTGAAATGAAAGTGGAATAAGAAAGCTTGATGCTGTTGAGAAAATGGTTGGCTTGCTTTTTTTTGGCCACTTTCTACCACAGAGGAGGAAGTTGCCTAGCTCTTGAAGCTCATCTTCCAAAAGTAAGTTAAACTTAACTTTATCTTTATAGAGCATATTATTTTTATTTTTTAGGACAAAACAAGACAGGTTAATTATAGAAGCCTTAAACATAGTTATACATACCTTAAACATTCAAAACATAGCACTGAAGCAACTTACGAACAAATTCAACTTACGAACGATCATCCGCTCGTTTGTAAGTAGGGCAGTGTCTGTACACATAAGCCGCAACTGACTATAAAATGCATGTGCCCGCATTGAAACGCGAGATATTTACAAAGAAAGACGGTACACAGAAAGAGTTTTAATAATTTACGGTACCTTAACCACTTTATATTTGACGGCCCGCCGGTGGGCCGCCAGACTTTTGATAAACAAATAGGTGTGTGTAGGATGTCACCAGTCACTGAAATACATCCTGGCACATATCATTGGAATGCTTAAACTCAAGATTCAAGATATGATAGAATTTTAAAATATACTCATCAGAGAAAGATCGGGATCAATCTAAAACTAAATACGTGAAAACCATAAAGCCTGGCATGACTTACCATCACGCCCCCTGGGCCGTCTTCAACTTTAATGTCCATGAAAATGGCTTTGTTACTTAAAGGACAATCCATGAAATGCAACCGTGTAAAATATTGACTCCAAAACACACAATAATGCCAACAGATGAATAGAAATCCACCTGGAACATTTTTGCTTTGTTGGATGTTGCCTCTTGCAATCCATTCTTTTTGCCACAAATAAACAGACTTGTAAATGAATTACAAATATGGTAGTTAGCACTCCCCTTTCAATTGTCACCTTTTTCATGATAAGGGTTTGTTCATGTTAGCGCTTTGTGCAGGGAAAAACTAAGTTACAATAAACTTGTGTCTTCCTCAACACATATATTCCACCTGTCTCACTCTTACCTTTACTGCTCGGACGCCCCTGACGGCTATTAGAAAAAATACATAGCAAGCCACATCGTTGCATAAGCCGCATGGTTGAAAGCTTGGGAAAAAAGTTTTATGGTAATAAAATAAATAATTTTTGGAAGGGTACCTTGATTCTTTAATGTCCAAGACTTTTTGCGTAGTCATATTTAGCAACTTGTATCTTGGCAACTTGTATCCAGGCATCTTTGGTATTTACGTTACTTAATTTATCGACTTGGCCAATCAAAATAATTTGGATGTCCATGGTTCAACAAACCCAGAGAAAATATATATTTTTAAAAAGCGCGTAAATTAATTGAAAATAAAAAACAACATTGAAATACATTAAATTTAATTATCAGTAAATGTTTTACATTGACTTTTTTCTAGGCTGTGCACAGGTGCTCATTAGTATTTAGGGAAAAAAAAGTCCAGTCATAATAAGAAAATGAGAAAAACATACTTGGTGAAAATAAATTCTGCAGTCTTTATAAGTAAAAGGGACTAAATTACCTCATGCACGTCACGGATTTAACATCAATATTTGAATTTCTCAGAGAGAAGTCTTTCCCTGACACTACAAAGCCACACTTTGGGAACCTTTTAAGGATGTGTTTTGGATGCTAAAGAATAAAGTCATGTGGCAGCTTCACAGAGCTCTTGCTTATTACCAGACACATTCCAATCCGAATTAATCATCGAGCGCCAAAGGGAAAATAAGATCCAGAGAAAAGGGCAAGGGGAGCTTTTTTTATGATAATGCTGGGTACAGGAAAGACTACAATGTGGAGCCTTGAGACGGCGAGATTCTTGTGAACTCAAGGAGAAAAGAGAGGCGATGAATCAAGTGTTTTTCTTGAGAGTTATGATTCTTGTAAGTTTGTTGATTAGATTTAGCACTGTTATGAGAAACTCAATTCTTAAACTGTTTAGGTCTAATAACAAGAAAAATCTCACCTTTGTTACAGTAAACCGCTGAACTTTTCTCTCTATTGAACAATAAAGTGTTCCATGTGTGCAAAGCCATTTTAGGTAACTTTTTGAAAAAAGTAGTGTGAAAGCAAAACATTTATTTTGAGTTTAAATAAGACAATTATATATTCTTAATTGCCTTGCAAGTTTAAATGAAATTGTATTAATTTAGGTACTTTTGTAGAGCTTCCAAAAGGCCCTGCATAATTTCTGTGATCTTAGCAAAGTAAAAAGCTCTGCACAAAATTTGAATATGAAAAAAATCAAGTGTGTTCTTACTCGTCTAGAAGTTCCTCGCCATCGATGTATCTCAGGCTGCGCAGAAACGCTAACGAACTGAGCGTATGCGAGTGCCGAATACGCACGTAGCCCGTCACCCTTTGGATCGAACCCGTAAAACTCTCCAGCTCCGCCACCATGTTGTCTATTGAGACGTAATCAGAAAAGGGGAAAACACATATAATACATTGCATGTAATATTTACTTATGCAGTATATTTTTTATTTATGGTTATAACTTTTAAAGCTCAGGATATTACACAGCTCTCAGATTTTCCAAGGTCCTGGGCTGGACTCTGTTACGTCACTGGGGATAGTAAAAATTGTTTGGACTACCACGAACCCAACTGGATGAGAACTCGCCCCCCCTCCCTTGAAGGATCACATTTTATTTTATGTTGCGACCTAACACACCATTCTGAGAAGAAACACTTGTTGTCGGCACTGCATGCTATCGCTTCTCCCTAAAAATCTGGGGTCAGTTCTGTGTGTATTTACCTGAACGTCTTCAACTGATCTTAGCACATGCCAATGCTACATGTATTCACTACATGTCCTTAAATCCTAAAAATCCAACATTCACTTGTTGTACTCACGGCCTCTTCGAATGTTGATGTGAAGGTTGCCTTTGATAACCGTACAGCCTTTCAAGGACTGTGCTGCATCCATAGAGTCAATCACCTTCTCCTCACACACTTTATCACACAAGCCATCGCAGGCAGTGCAGGACATGCTGGAGAGAGAGAAAAAGACAGACAATTCTGCTTATAGATCAGGCATATGTTTGACACTCATTCATTCAGTCCCATTGCAGACAATTGCAGAGAGTTCATGTCAAATGACGTCAATACTTGTCAATGGCAGTGTATGAGTTTAAGTCTAAAAGAAGTGGGGATCCCTTGCAAAATAATACAACTAGGAAATACTTACTCATTGTCACAGTTTGACATGCTAATGTATATGTTTTCACACTAAAACCATGGGTTGTAAGTAGTGTAGCCCACAGCTTATTCAAACCTATTAGCGACCGTCAAGGAAGGGTCAAATAATTCAAAAATTCGCCATATCAAAAGTTAGCCTTTTAAATTCTGCTAAATAGGAAAATCAAGAGTATGAATCTGAGAGTTTATCTGAAAATACTAATTACTGGTGGAACTTTTTAAACAATGGATAATAACCATTGAATGTTATCCTTTAGGCATGAACTGTTTTTAGCACGAGCTATGAGAGTTAAAGGGGCACTATTTGACAACTAGACGTTGCTGTATTTTCTCGGGCAACCGGGAATGAAGGAAGATAAACTATTGAGACTCAAAGTGACAGAACTGCACCATTTTTCATTTCATTTCATTTCCCCCCCCAACCTTTTACAGGGTTTGGTTTTTTTTTCAGTTATGATTGGGTTATTGGTTATTGGGTTATGATTCTTGTAAGTTTCTTGATTAGATTTAGCACTGTTATGAGAAACACAATTCTTAAACTGTTTCGGTCTAATAACAAGATAATAATACAATTAGGAAATACTTACTCATTTATTTATAGTCTTTGATCTGTGCAGCCCCTTGAGACTCTTTGTGATTAAGGACTATACAAATAAACATGACTTGACTTAAAACGTCTTTTTGTAAATCATTTAAACCACGTTGTGATCAAGGACAACAAACTTGACTTGACTTTTAGGGTACCCTTAGGAGCATGATGTCAACTCCTTCTATGTGGGCCTCGTGTTATATAAAAGAAACAAATTTAACTTAAAAGCATATTCATATGATTGTTAATGTTTGTTTGCTTATTATTCAAATTATTACATTTATTGCTTTAATGAATTGAGGTTTTTTTTTACCACTAAGGGGCAATAAAAATACACAATGTTCCTTGAAAGTTTTGCGAATTATTCTTGTCTGAATAATTATCACAGGTTTTTCAAATCAAATGTTGGATGGAATATAAAGGTAAAAAATGATTAGCACTTTTGTTGCATTTCGGTGTCTGAAATGTGCTACACAAATAAATGTTGCTTGATTGAATGAAATTGTGATCGACCAGAATCGCTTTGGCCCTGTTGAAGTATCAAGCCTATGGGATTTATTTGGGTATGATAAATCACCACTAGATGCAAGGAGTGGCTTTGATCAGACCCGTGTCCACAAATCTAGGAGCCCCCACTTCATCGTGTTGCTTTGCTTCCTCTATGCAGCGATTGAGAGTGACCAGAATCGTGTGATCACGTCACCGGAAACAAAGTTTTTGCAAAATTTACGCATCGTTTATAGAGAAGCCAATCTTTGTGTTTATAGAAAGCATTGTTTGGATATTGGAGGTATGACAAATGCACAAAAAAGCACCAAAGTGAAAGTTCTGCTTGGAAGGCATCCTTTCCACAAAAAGCAGTCTTTCTTAAAAGTTTACTTAGAAACGAATATTTTTATGAAAAAAATTGTTTACCATTGTTTAATAAAAGCTACGAAAAATTTTCTTTCTAATGAAAGACGAGGGTTCAGCCTTGTTTTGATATGTCCTATGCTTTTATATAGCTACAGAAAAATACGTTTTCTGTAGGCCTTCAAAGATGAGCCAAAATGGCAAAAATTGTCTGGGACCCGCACTTCCGTTTGAAAGAAATGTTTGGCTTTGAATGAGTTAATTTTGGCCCATATTACCCAGCCATAGTCCAGGGTGAAGCTATGTACAAAGTGTCAAACTCACCTGTTCGGAGAGGTGCGTGTATACCCAAAAGGGCACTCCGACATGCACTCGCCCTCATGAATGACAAAACTGTCGTAGTCTGGCAGGTGAACCCCAGAGCAGAGTTCGGCACTGACGCAGCGCCAACCCTCGAACTTGTACGTGCCGGGCGGGCAGTCGGCAACGCAGCGGCCCTGGTGGTAGTAGTGCACGCAGGCAGCGCAGGTGGTGTCGCTGCCCGGCATGCTGCAGCTGCCTAGGCACTGCCCGTGGCAGCATTCGCCGCTCGGTGTGCATGCTCGCCGCCCGCACTTCTCCGGGCACTCTTTTTTTGGAAAACGGAAGAGAAACAAGAACAAATTAATAAATATGACTTGTACTCTGCACATTTATTATTCAAAACCTTATATAATTATGCATTTCTATATGCTTACTGCTATTTTTCTAGTTGTTATTTGTGTCTTATTTATTGCACGTTCACATGCAGGTTGAGAAGCTGTTTGTTGTACAATTAGCGTATTTGACAATAAGGTTGACAATGACAAACACATGAGTACGACAGTATGAAGGTACAATAAACTGTTGTTATGTTTGTAATGTTGAAAATGTCAGTTGTTTATGTAAAACCATGTGTTTGAGGGTGTGTGTAATTAAGTAGGGGGATTTTAAATAGCTCACATGCTGAAGTCATAGGAAGTGATGTATTGTTTGAATTTTGCTGACTGATATGACAAATGAGATGTTTCATAAATCATTGAGAAATATTCTGAGGAGAACATCATTTTGTGAATTTTCCAAATGTTAATAAGATCTCACTGATTTTGGAATGCAGCCCCCGCGAAAAAAGGAATTACTGTACATGGAAAGGAAAAGACTCATTAACCTTAGATTAACAGAAATCAGAAAACCTTAGTGGGCTGGACAAAAGAAATGAAATAAGTTCAGATGTCAACAGGTCAAAAATGGCATACCTCAACACACAAACAAAAATACTCAAGAAAATAATTTCATGCCTACAGAAAAACACCGGCGGACCTGCTGTCCGTTCAATTTGACGAGAACACATCATTCAGTGACCTTGAGGTGACCTTCACTGGTCGACCAATCATAACATCCCAAACTGTGTGGTCCCATCAGCCGTTCGGCATGCTGTTTTTGTGGTTGAGCTACTCCCTCTGGCACACTGTGTTCTTCCTCTACCCCCTGCACCCCCTGTACGGCTCCTTCAGCAACCCTGCGACCTTACGGTAAGTTAAAAAAGAAATAAAAAAAATTGCAATAAACAACTGGGGTATAATACGAAGGTTGGAGACATAATGGATACCAGCTTTTGTGTCAACGTGTTGCAGGGCTGCTGCGCCACAGGAAGAAGCGAGGGATGGGAAATGAAGATAAGCAGGCACGAATAAAAATTGTTTGCACCAAAAACACTGTGGGTGGGTCTGCCAGTAGGAAGAGTGGACAGGTTTGGATGAGAACTTCTCCAGATGCAAAATATTTGGAAAATGGTCAAAATGTCATTGTCTTCCAACGGATTAATTTGATTAAATTTACTATACATTGTAGTCAAGTAAGTTAATCCACAAGAAAACCTTTGATAAAATATGTTCCTGTTCTCAAATGTCTTTAAAGATGCTCGTCAAAATTATAAAATAATATTAAAAAATAAATAAATCTATCAATAATTTGCGTGGGCTGGATTTACTTGTGTTACTCGACCACTAAATGTTTCTGTATTGTGTGGTGCAACCTAAAACAAAGTGCTAAAAAGCACGGCGAATAATACAAGCTAAGCAAAGTCAAAGTGACCAATCTGCACCATTTTTATTCCCATTTTTAGCCAGACTTTGATGAGGTCGATTTTTTTTGGGTAGCCATAGCAGCAAGATGACGGAAAATTATGTCAGCCTCCATTGGGTGAGGCTAATGTCATGTTAGATAAGTGTACATTTCTATGGCCTACGAGTATTTTTTATCATAGGTCATGTATTTTAACTCATTTTTAAATATATACTTTTAATGATTTTTTAAAATAATACAAACTTTCCTTTTAAACTTACATATTAAGGCAGGGGCCTCAAGCTATCATTATGCAGGCCACAATTGGCCCCTGGGACGCAAGTTTGAGACCCAAGCTATGAAGTATATGTTGAGTGCTAAGTGAAGTGAAGTCAAGTTTATTTGTATATTCCTTAAACCACAAGGAGTCTTATTTTGAAGAGAGAATTTTTTTTTCAGTCTATTCGGAACTTGGAAGTTTTGTAAAGTCATTTGGGGAAAAAAAAAACAACAAAAACAAAACAGTGGTACCCCTACTACGAATTTGATTCATTCTGGGGGTAGCTTAGTAACCTAAAAACTTTGTTAAGTATAGACGCAAAAGTACAGTATGTTTGATTTACAATAAACATAAAACGAGAGACACACAACGTAAAAAAAAAACGAAGAATTAAGGAAATATTAAAGAAGAGCATGCTGAAAGCTCGCATGCGCACTGGTTGCCAGGCAGATTTAAAGCGATGGCCAGTTTGTTTATGTTCGGGAAACTATGGGAGCGGCTAATAGTAGCTCGTACTGTTGTGTACAGGTACTTTGTAACCTGAACTTGTATATGTAGAGAGATTCATAAGTAGAGGTACCACGGTCTATATTTTTTATATATATTATACACACACACTTTTTATCACATAAAAAAGGTCAAATACTCACAGATTTAGCAAACATCGCTCTTTAAATAACTAATACATTTTTGAGGGACGGTTTGGATAACAAAACAAGCACATTACGAAGATAATATGTTTCATTTTCATGTGACAACAATTTTTTTCTATTGTCATTTATTATGATAGTAAAAAAGATTTGTGGAGAACACAACATAACACAAGACTTGAAAGACTGAGAAAAATATGTTTTGGAGTGCAATGTATAACTTATAACTAACAGTTTCCCTATGCACAGACTAAACAACTCATGCTCTAATCATCATTCATTTAGGGGAAGCGTGAATCAAAAAAGTATTCCCAAATCTCTGAGAGTTACGCCAAGGAATTTTTCTGGTCTGTTGCATCCAAATTAAGCTATTGTCACACACCCCAAATGTAAGGGGAAAACAAGCAGACTCCTGGTCCTCTTTGACGGTGGTCCTCGTCTTCCTAATTTGTCAATGGTTGGTTCCCATCTGAGGGTGCTGTACTGTCTGATGCCTAGCAAGCCTGCACTGATTAAAACTAGACAAACAAGAAAGGGAGACGGTGTTGGTGCTTTCCATTTACTGCACTGCCGTGTGACAAATGCTGAGAGCAAAATGGCCCACATAGGTTCTTAAGCCTAATGTGTGATCTCTCATTGAAATTAACAGTTACCATGAATGTTCCTCAAGGAAGAGCCATAAAAGCTCAAGCCTGCTTAAAAAGGCTTTTCATCTACAGTTTGTGATGCTCAATTCAAAATGTATTGTAAATGGGAAAAATGCATCTGAACCTATATAACTCATTTTACCTTACTCAAAGTTTGCTATACATGTCTTTAGTATAAGTTCTAACTGGAGTTATTCTGTTAAATATAGTGTGGCAGGACAAAAACATAAAATGCCGATTTTATCAGTCATTCTGGACGGTTAAGATTTCTATCAATTTTAAACAATAATCCTCACAAGATACATGTTTAATTGATGAAGAATAAATACATGACTTTTTAACTCTAATTGTATTTGTCATGGATTACAACGTAGTTTATAGCAACTAAAACGTGGTTTACTTTTCACTGTTTCACTACTCGGCTTGTGCATTGTGTTCTGCATTCTGATTGGCTAAACAGTCTCCACGCTTATTATTTGATAGCGCAGTAGTTTGTTAAAAAAATTTACACAGAACTTTTATTTGTTAAACATTTGAGCATGTAAATAGTTAGTTATTTGGTGTTAGTGCATAATAGGGTATTTGACCCTAACCCACACAAAAAAATATCTAAATGTATTTAGTGACTAATTTGCTCTAATCCCTCTTACCTTCTTAGTAACTTTAATAATCAGCACACATTTTAAGTATTTAAAATAAAACTCTTAAATACCTTCCCTAATTCCTTTTATTTTCCAAATTTAAGATGTTTAAAATGACAAATTAATGAATTAACTGCCAAACCCCAGTTTAGGAGCAATCAACTTGAATTAACAGCAATAGTTCATAGAGGGAAAAATGTGGTTAGCTAAATCTAAATTATTTATCCGTGAATTCTTAGTCTAAATTAAATAACATGATAATGATGATGCAGTATAATATTTATTTGTTGCCCAAGTCATGATGATCCCTTAAAAAGCAAACTAAATTCTAACTAAAATCCCAGTACTGATCAAGTTTAAAGTCACTGAGCCTGACATGTTAAGCCAACCTTTAGCTCTGTCGGTAGACATCCAAAACAGTGACATGGCTGTAATTCAATCCCTAATTAGGTGTGATGGTTGTCAAGACAATTTGGGAAAACCTTCCCGACTTTGAACTCTCTGGAGAATGGTCTCATTCAAAATAAATGGGCCCGTTCCGTTGTCATGTCTCATTAGTAACACTTCCACCAATACGCTCCATTGTCTTGGGCAAATTGGTCTCGAGTAAATACTTTATTGAAAACTTGAACAGCATCTGTTAATCCTCTCCGCAGTAATGCTTTTTTTATCTCTGTATCTTAATGTTTGATGACTACAGGCAAGGCAAAAACAAACACACATTTCACTTGAAGGGTGCTGCATCGTTTCTGTCATCTTTATTGCTCAGAGCACTTTGGCACCACCGTCTCATTGATGTGACCAGCTCCGGCAAACATCCAGATGTCATGCTGTCAATCGGTCGTGTCGTGAGCTCCAAATTCACTTCAAACGGAGATGCCCATCCTTATGTTTCTCATTGGCCTCTGCAGTTAGCAGACACGCTGCCGCTGGCGCAAAACACTGAGCTGCCTTTAACACTGAAAAACTATCTGGGGCAAACAGTGCCGGCTTTGTGTGGGACTGGAAACAGTATTATGTAGGGACATTGTGTTTTCTGTCCATCACCGACCTATTGCAGTGTTTATGGAGACTCTGCTGGTCCCGTTTATTTTCCCCAAATTTGCTTGATTACTGGAACGCACAGGGAAGCAAGGGGGGTGGGTGGCGATGTCCTTGGAAGACCTTTCAAGATTTGGGATTTGAGTAAGCCTCATTAGGTTACTTGGTCTTTGTTCTCCCCACTATTCAATGGAGTTAACACCTCTGCAGGTAAAATCTCAAGATGTATGGAATGACACTGACTTGTGCATTGAACATTGGCCTTTCATAAGGTTAACTAAGAATCATTGACTACATTAACATAGAGGCAATAGTCTGATAGAAATTTAACTATCCCTGTGTTCCAATTATTCAAAGTCATGTAAACAAGCACTGAAATCCAATTAAGGTCTTAGTCCGACTGAATATTTCAATTGAATTGGTTTGTGTAGTTCTTTCATTAACAGATGACTTATGCATGTATAAACTTTCGAGTAATGCGTTTTCTAGTGTGCAAGCATAGTTTTTCCATGAGTTATTTTTGCTGCAAAGCATTCTGGACTTTTTGCTGCAAAGCACTCAGCCGTAATAAAAATCCTCATGTGTATTGGCAGATTTTATTTGCTCCCCCCAAAACAGAAATGCCAAAGGTCTATCCATCTTCATATAGTGGATGCCATAGTTCTATCCATTCATATATAGTGAAAGTCCAGGCTTCTGGAAAGCCACGTAAGAGCAGATCTTGTAAACAGACGGAATGCAGTATTGGAACACACATTTGGAGCGAGGAACAATACAAGCAGAAATTGGAATATTTGCGTAACGGGGTCACCTCCACTCTGCCCTTAAAATCGTAATATTTGCAAACAGCATGTATGTCAGGTATTTAGTCAGAGGCTGTGTGTAAACGTATTCATTGGCATGGTAATGTACAAATCTGTCCACGTCAGACTGAGTCAACAAAAACATCTTGACGTCACGCTGGCGTTCTGTGTGGGAGCGGTGCTCCAGAATGTGGCTCATTAGGACAATCTTATTCATTAGAGATGATCAAAACAAGATACTGAGTGCAGAAATTTGCCCAAATGGGCTGCATCGCATAAACATATGCGTTTTTCACCCAAACGTTTTGACTTAAAAGTATGGTAAGTGTTTGAGTTTGCAAACCAAGCACCTGCATTGGGAATTATATCACACAACTATTAAAGTTTGTTTATTGTTGTTGAGAAAATCAAAATGTGACCACAGTTGGATTTCCCCTTCATGCTTCCATTTCTGTAGTCTTCCACAGGGGATCCTGTTGTCTATGGCTTCTTCCAGATAATTACGGTCAAAAGAGAAACAGATGTGAAGTGCTCCAGGACTCAAAATTCCATTTCATGATGGAATTTGACTAAATGATTGCTGGATGGCATTGATTGGAGGATGGTTCCTCTTGAAGGACATTTAAAGACGCGTTGCCTGACGGATAAAACATTCTTTATCAAAAACCCTTAGACACACTAAATTCTCTGACATTCCCTAGTATTTCCTTGACATTCTTTGCTGATGCCATACTGCTCGAGGGATCAATTTTTCCTTGTAATTCCTTTTAGCCAAAGCAAAGGGAAGCTATTCTGCTCTGCTCGTCCAAACAGAGCCAGACGTTCACCTTGCGGAACTTGTTTGGAAAACACATTTGTCAGATCAGCTGACACCACTGGATAACCAAGAGACAAAAGACATTCCTGGCATCCCCTAACTGACTGCCCTGGAAGAGACATGACAAAAAGTGTTGTTGTTCTCAGCTGTGCTGACAAAGGGCAGACAATGAAAAAGAGGGTGTGTGAGTTTTTCAAGGAGTATTCGTGCCATTCCGATAGACCTTGTAGTTTTATGATGGAGACGGACACTCTGATATTCAAGTGTGACAGGCTGAAGATAACGGTCTAAGGCATTACAATACATGAGCCCAAACGTCTTCATACAACTGTACCTGTATGCATTACACCACTGTATCGAAAGTAGAAATGCTACTCTGTAGTGAACAAACTGAACACTTTAAAAACATTTGGACATGCAGTCAAATTATGTCCAGGCAATTATGAATCATCCATTAACTTCAATTTTTTCACCAAAGCATAAAAAAACATTTCACATTTTGAGCCGTTATTTGTCATGTGTCTTAAGTCAAAACAAGCAGTGATATTTTGTGGAATACTTGGTTTACCCTGGGTAGGATAATAACACATACAATGTAAAAATTTGCAAACGAAAATAAATAACAGGGTTTGTAGACCCTTCTCATGGCCAAATTCAAGCACATTTTAAGTACTCTCAAGGACAATTTTTCCAGTACTTCCAAAGGAAGAAATCCAGCAGTGATAAAAGGAACGGGTTTTTGGTCGACTACAGTGGCTAAAAAAAAAAAAAAGGCGCTAACTTGCTGCTAACACATACTTTTTGATATTTTGAGCTGATCCTATATATGATCCACAATATTTTTGTGTCAATTGGCTGGTATAAGCTGACATGAATTCTGCTATTTTGCTTTAACAATGCACGTGCAGCTTGGCAACGTCACACTCGCTTACAAAAAAAAAAAAAAAAAGAATTATAAATAGTTAGTTTTTTGGAATTTTAACATTTCTTTATAGCACTGAGAAGTTAATATTTTTTATTTATATTGTATTGTTTTGATTACAGGGATTTTGTGTTGTTGTTCAACTTTCAATCTATTCAGTGTGTAAAAAGTTTAACTTGTTTTGTACTGTATTTTACAAAATTTTTTTGTAGATGTGTGAATATTTTAATGTATAATTTATCTGTTTTGCAGGAATTCCCTTCAAAACATGAAATTACTAGTTACGAAATAATTTAGTGCGTTTTTTTTTTATTATTATTGATAATTTATAATAAAAAATAACAATAAAAATCCGTGGAGCCGTGTTTGGGTCATGTCAAACTACGGCTTGAAGCCACCAGAGCAGGAGTGTTGGCGACATTTTTACGCACTTTTTTTTTTCATTTAATGCGTGGTTTTCCAGTCAGACTCCCAAGAAACATGGCATGGGCAACAATTTCAAGCATTTTACCTAAAATTCAAGCATTTTCCTGACCTTAAAATTTCAGCATTTTTAAGAATTTCAAACACACATAGGAACCCTGAAATAAACACAGGAAAAAACTGAAATAATGAAAAATGAATCACTTTTTAATAGAAACATGTACACGTGTAAATTATTCTTAATCAAATTTTTTAAAATGTTGTTTCGTTTTAGCAGAAAACCTAAACGTAAATGCACCGTTTAATGACAAAAAAGTCAAACTTTCATGCAAAAATAATCTGACTTTTGGCAGCAATCTGGACCAAACTTTCAGACTGGTCAGACGTCCACCAAATGTATCTTGTATTCAGTATTCAGTGTATTAATAGGCTGACAGTCAAACACTTTCTCCAAGCCTGCAAAACAAATGTGGACTGGACAAGTGACCCCCCACCCCGAAGAACTTTGATTTGGTCCACTACTCCTTTAACAAAAAGAAAACCACTAGTTGGAACGCAACCTCTGCAAAACCTTGGTTTAAATAAATCTGAGGCAATGAAAATCAAAGGCAATCAATGTTGGGTTTCCACTTTTGTGTAGATTCCTCCAGATTCTCTAAATACGGACTATGGCGTGTAAGATGAGTGAGGAAAAAAAATCCAACTTATCCCTGCCCTGCTCTTTTTTAAAAGTCCTCAACTAAAAATGATTTGAAAATCCTTTTCTGATTTTAGTTACATTGTACACAACGACCGAAGCTTACTGGAATTGATGTTAATGCAGAGAATGCATTTGACTTTTGTGATTAAATTCACAAACGTAGACACACTTGCACTTTTTAGTGTTGACATGCTAGAGCAGACTGAAAAAATCTTTGGAATTTAATGGGAAGGACAGCTGAGCTGGCATATAAGATTCCAGTAAAGCCACAGCAGACCTCTCTGGCAACCTTAAAAGTCATGCTCATGTGCGACTTATCGCGACTAGACTTCAAGGCCTGCTTGGAGCCCATCCAGTCAATCTTGTTGGCTCTAATACACAAACAGACACAGTCTTATTCTGATATTGCGCTTCAATCCAAAAACAATTTATGTGCACTTCAAATGGAGCCAACAGTTAAAATTACATGGAATTGAAGCTACATTTTTGTTTTGATATCAAACAGGAGGTTTGCATCCTGTTAGCAAATTAAAACATATCGGACATCTGACAAGATAGCTAAGCAAGTCAGAGCTCATCACAATCAGACGGTGTTTCGTGGATTCCAATCAAAGGCCGCATAATTACAGTGCCCCGGTCGCCACAAGCAAACCAGTAATGTTCTCTTTCTGGCATTTCACAGATGGGTGTGACTGTTCAATTAAAGTAGCCATGAATGTCTCCGCTCTACAGAACCGACCCTGTCATTACCATCCCAATCAGCCTCTGTGAACAGGTCGTGGGGATTTGGACTTAAAATACTATGACAATACAGACGGATTTAATTTTAAAACAACTATGGAAAAAGAAGAAACCATAAAAATGGCATTTTGCTGTAGTGACGACAACGAGTGGATTAAATCAATCACAATATACTATGTACCCAGCGTTTACAGCAGCAGTTTTAATGAGTACCCCGTCCAATGCCCGCTACTCAACCACCACATTGGTTTGGAATAACTCATTAAGTCAACAAGAAGTGGATTCAGCCATACTTTCATTGAGCCAGTTTGGCACCCTTAACTCAAAAACCGCGTCACGTGCCACTACGTCGCCTGTTGTTGTTGCAAAGTTCCAAAAGCATTCACTCTAGAATTGCAAGACAACCTCAGAGTGTAGCTGGTAATGCAAAATATTAACGAACAAATTGCAGATCGAAACTAAAAAACAAAAGAAAATTAAAAACAGCCGTATCATTCAAAAGCAGTAGTCATTTTTTGTGGTGATACAACAATTTGCCTAAAACGGTGATGCAAACGCGCAACGCTAGACATTAAATATCTCTTTATGGTGCTTTTTACAACGGGCATTTAAATTAAATAGGTGAAGAAAAAACAGCAAGCAGACATTCAAGCTCAAACTGATCTTGTCCCTATTTTACTCAACTCATGCTCCTACCACGTACTGTTTAATCACACAACTTACTTTAAAATAAAAGAAAGACAATCCGAATAAAAGTCAACTCAAACTAAAGGCATTTACCAAACTCTACTGCCCCAATGACGACCAAGTCTGTCCCACCTCCACGAATATTTCAAGACTTTCAACCTCGGCCGGTTCTCAAGCACGGCCTTGTAAAAAAGTGTTTTATTAAATTTGTATTCTGCAATGTCACGTCAAATCGGATTCTGAATAATGCACATTATGTTGTAATGAATGACAAAGAATTCTAAAACCATATAAAACCTTGCCAATGCCGCCAGACACTGCCACCCCCTACTAAATGCTTGCTTTTTGTGCTAATAAAACAAATAATGCTTTTACTGTGGAAAATAATGACAAGCATTTTTACAATTTTTACAGTACACCACAGACCAAAGCAGTGAATAAAAGACATGTTGTGATTTTTATTTTATGCACCGTTAATTAAAAACTAAAAACTGAAAAAAAGCTGCAAAGTAAAATGGTGCCTTAAAGTCGTAGGGGGAAATATTTGACCACTCGATGGCACTGTATTGTCCACCACGATCGAAAACCAGTGCAAAATGCAACAAGATGCCAAACAAGCATAGAGGTGGCTTCTATGTAGGGATTCCACTATTTTAAAGAAATATTAGGCTATGAAGATAAGCGGTGCAGATAATGGATGGATGGATGAATTTTCCTTTCATTTGAGAGAGAAAATAGTTTTTAATGATGGTTATGTTTTTAGGCACAGATAAACTGTATACTCATAGTAAAGATTAAAGAAAATTCCACATTTATTACCTAAAAACGTTTAAGGCAGTGTGGCTCAGTGGTCATCTCACATTTTTTTTTACTGACAACAGCCAAACCTGAACACTTTCAGAACTGATAAATCACAGAATTCTCAATTTGAGCATGATTTCATTCAAGACACAACCCTTAAAAACCTTTAAGAAAATCCCATATTCAATAGAAATTCAGCAACAGATGAGGGGTAAATTGACACTGTATAAAAGTCCAAAAGCCACAGTAAACAGGGGTAACCCTTCTCAGTGTCTATGAGTCATCCAGTAGGTCACTAAGGAACCTTGGACAACATCTAAAGAACTGCAGTCCTCCCTCACGTCTCTTTTATGATCGATCAAGGAAACACTAGACAATGACGAGAATGAACGGATGTCCATCTTTTGCCAAGTGCCTGCATTTATGGCGAGCCGTTTATAATGCAAGGCCCCATAAATGTCTGAGAACAGATTGAAGTACCCTTACGTCTGTCAATCACAGTGAATATTCACCACCCTCTTTTAATATTTGCAGTAACTTTAACCTTCATTATATATCTATATAACCTTTGTTGGAATTAAGAAGTTTTGTGGAGAGTGGAGGGAATTCCCAACACACCATTTTTTACGGCATGTGTAAACCCACTCTGAATTTGTTACCAGGACGGATGTCTTTACAGAGCCACATTATTCTATTACCACATACAATGCAAACCAAGCCATGACCTTAAAACCAAGGTACACACTCAACAGGTATTTCTCAGCATAGTATTACAGCCCTACTAGTATTACAAATAACAAATAAGGACAGTGCAAAACAACAAGTACAAAAAGAGCAACGCTGACATTCAAACTGTGATAAATGAAGCTAATCGCAGGCTGAGCAACAAGCCGATCTGTTTTTATGTGTATTCCCCGTGGGCCGAGTTTGAAAATAAAGGAGGGGCAAAAAAATCCCGTTCCCGTAAATCCCAGAGGACTTCCTTTGTACTTTAATGATGTGCTTTCATCTCCTCCTGTGATACAAAGCACCGGAAAAAAACACCTCTCCTACTTTTTGGGAGGTGTTTGCCCCGCATGCACAGACATGGGACGCAAGTCGTGAGATGGGAACCTGCCCGAAACATCTGTAACATGAGAAAAGACACCGAGACAAATAGGGGACGTAAACAGAAAAGAATGTTGCCCTCACCACAAAACAGAAAGAGGAAAAACTTTTCCCAAAGAGCATGGACCGTTTACATCTTATAATTGACATACTTTTATGAATGAGTCAAAAGCAAAGAAAACAACACTTTTGCTTTTTATGCACATGATGAATGGGTAACTTACTCTAGAAATGACAGAGGTAAAAATTGGACAAAAGAGCTTAGATTAAAAAAATTGGGCAACAAATGGGTGTCCTAAGAGACCATCAGATAGGGACACATTACTATGAGAATCAATGCTTACTCCATACATAGTACAGATATTAAACACCCATCCTTTAAAATATTTTTTCACAAATGGCTGATTCAAGTCCTGTTTTTTTTAACCCAGTTGCCTACTGTGCAACAAACTGCTGGAATTCAGCTGAGCCAGCCGCAGTCATGAAGTAAGGACAAAGGCGGCAGGGCGACGGGCAACAGGCTGCAGCACAGTGCATTGAGTGAGGAAAGTAAACAGAGTGATAAAATATCACGTCAGCTCCCCTTCTGCATGACAGCATTCTAGTTTATACCCTCTGGCGGTCTATATAAATAGTACCATTTATTTTTTACGACTTTTCAAGTCAGAGCTATCATAGCTTTTCATCCTGTAAACATATTTACCAAGTAATTCTAAAAATGAAAATAATCTCTGCATTTATATTTCTAAAAAACATTTCAAAATTAGTGTTAAAAAAAATACATGAAATACAATCAATTGTTGGGCTGCAGGACCGCCTCCGAAATTAGGTTTATTGTGCCTAAGTTCTTTATTTTCCGTAATGCAATTTAAAAAACAACACATTCGGAATGTATTACAAATCAATAGAAATATTGCAACTCTTTTGGTTTTAATATTGCTGATTATGGGAAAAACTTAAAAATCCCATTCCAAAATATAAGAATATAATGAAAAAAAACATAATTGTAGGCTGAAAGCCATATATGGCAATATCAAAATAAAACATTTCAGTGGATTTGACATGAATCCAGAGTGTATAAAATTTCTGTTTATTCTAATTGCATTAAAGAATCCAAATAAATATTGGAATTTATTAAAAAAAAACAGAAAATCTGACAAACAAATATGCAAATAGGCTAATAAACAAACATGAGTAATGAACTAACACTGACGAGAGTATCAAATAAACAAATGTGCAATTAGACTAATAAAAAGTAAGCTGGTAAAACAATAGTGTACGAACTACCCAAAAGCTTGTCAAAATGTGTATAAATTCCAATGCACTGACAAATTTGATCATGAACCACTGGGTAAACTAACCGCAAACATGATACTTGTAAATCAAATGTAGACAATCATATGAAAAATATTATTAATCCAAGTATTGACAACTAACATAATTCTATACATTTACATAGAAAGAGATAACTTAGGACCGACAATGTAGTATTGGATCAAACAAAAGTAAACCTACTAAAAAAGGAAAAATTGGTATTTAACTAGTGGGAAACTCTTTGAGAAACAACTCACCACAGACCAAGTCCCAAAAAGCATGTTAAAAAAACAGGCAAGTTGAGTAAGAGAGGAAAAAGCAAATTGACAAATAAACAAACAGTCCTCAAACAGGCGTACATACAGAATGACATGCACTGCCTTAAACAAAACAATTTGAACAGATAATCACCCTAATCATCGTCACACAGTTCAATTGATCCCCCGGCTGATAAAGTTTGAAAAATATGGAGGATTTCATAGTGTCCAATTAGACATAGCACAGAGGTAGCCAGCCACCAAACAACCACAGACTTCACAGCCCACCGGTAAGCACCAAATTAAAGTTGTTTTTTTGCCTCGTTTGTCTTCTTCTTTAGTGCTGGCCCATTTGCCATGCTAACAGACTCCCTCTGGAGCCCAGCAGACAGTGTCTTCACAGGCTACTGCTCCACTTCCCCCTATGTATAGCCCACTTCGCAGTCGACTGCAAGCAAGCAAAAATGCCCTAGCGGCTGCCAGTAACTCATCTGTGAATGTACATTCGGCTTTTGATGAAAGACCACAGAGAAAGATGTCAGTTGTCTAGAAGTTGACGTCTGACTAGTTAGACACTAACAAAAGGAGTGTTTTTGTCCAGATAAACACTTTCCTGGCGAAGGATACCAAAATGCCTGACAATCATATACGGTACATTGAACCCTCGCTACAGCCCAGTTCACCTTTCATGGTGTCACTACGGCTAGGTTCACACTGCAAGAAAATCGATTTTTTTGCAAAACCGTGACCCGTATCCGATCTGTTACAGTCCTTCTGAACGGCACATATCCGTTTTTAATCACACTGGACCCAGGCCACTTTCATATATGGTCCTAAATCCGGTACATATCTGATCTTTTGGAATACGACTACTGTGTGAACAGGCGAGACGCATTAATGCAACCTGTACGTCGTCGATAAGTGACCGACCTCATTATTCTGGGTTTATCGAGGCAGGAAGAAGCGAAGCAATCCACAACCATGGCAACAAAAATACAGTCAACGGAAGGAAAAGCGAGGTTTTGGATTTAATAACATTTGAGGGGGAACAGGCTCTGGTAGCACAAAAACTTTAAAATTGCTAGATAGACTCCGCCATTAGCATCCATGAGTACTAAACGAGACTGGGGGCGGAGTCACAGTTACGAGCCTCGGTCGAGTCATACCGAAGACTTGATACCATTGCCTCCCTGATTGGCGCTCGGCATTAAGGGTTGAAATGGGGGGGTCGTATTATTAACGTTCGTGTCCCGTTTGGTAAGGGCGAAAACGTGGCATGGTTGAAATTAATAACACAGGCCTCGGCGCCCTTTGCTGTTTAGTTTGAAAATAACATGTGAAGTTATATACCAGGGAAAATGTGTTAATATCACAGATTACAACAGTTTCATGACCACAGGACGCGCTGTGTTAAAAGGCGCAGTCTCCATAAGTAATTTATTTCTGTATTTAACACTACACCGGAAGCACCAATTGATAGGTCGCAGGTGTGCTCTGTTGCAGAGATGTTACAACAATAGAGACAAGCATTAACATGTGCGTATTTAAAATACAACAGAAAGTTTCGTTGTGATTTATCTAAGTATTGATGACAAAATAACACCCGCGGTTTTGTTGCGATTTATTTAGGTATCAGTTACAAAGTGAAATACACAGATACAACAAAATTTGAAAGAAAGAGCTGATGCAAAACAGAGTTTTGTGCTCACATTTTTTTTAACCAGTAATCCATGTCAAACAAAAATGTCAAAATCCTTGTACCAGCTTTGCTAAATCTTATTAAAAGGTTCACTGTCTTCACTCTTAGAGTCACTTTCAGAGTCATTTCCGAAAGGCTCAAGCAACAGTCCTGGCAGACAAGTTAGCCCAAGCATCAACAATCCATTATTTTCAATGTAAACCCTGGAAATATCTGCACCACTGTAGTCCAAATCCGGGTGGGAATAAGACATCATTTCTTAAAAAAAAAAAAAAAGCACCATGACGATAACAATAAATTTCAAATTGGTAGATACGTTAGGGCGTTAGGATCCATGAATACTTCCGCAAACAATGCATTGCTATTATTCATATGATGTAATCAGTATTTGCACAATAAAACTAATAATCATTGAATAATGAATATGTATCATTGATCGCTGCTATCTCAGTTGCTGCCTACTGGGTTTTTATATTGTGTTCTGTCTTGTGATGTGTGACTTTAGATCTAATTATATATATATATATATATATATTATACACACACAAATATACATCATTTTGGTGATTGCACTACTTTTAAAATCTAAGTTACTTTTTAAATTCAATGTTATTTTTAAATCCTCTGTGTCTTTAAATTCTATGTGTATATGTGCACTATGTGGGGCAGCTCTGAATTTCATTGACACTCTGTGTAATGCCAATAACGCCATTCTATTCTACTTCTATTTATTCAGGGTCCGTACATCTTTTTAAATGGCCAATTTCAAGCACTTTTTTTTTCTTTCTTCTGTCGAGGTTATCGGTATTCGTTTCAACCCAACTTCCTATTGAACTCACACGCGCTATTCAACTGCCGTGCGTCTTCCCATCCGTCATAGCTCTTATTCTGCCAGAGAAAGCAACGTGACGTCACATGGTCAATAGTATAATCATTGTAAAAATAAAGGTTACTTCTTCATGGATTTTGCATTTCACTGGTTCTTTTTGAAACATGACTCCTGCAATTAAAAAAGAAAAGAGTCCACAGTATCTCGATGATTTTCTTTAATAATGGATTTTTTAGTGTCCAAAATGAGAGGAACGGTCAATACTTCCATGAAAGACAATTCTGTGCGGAATTTATTAGCAAAAACATGCATTTATCAGGCGCATTCCTGTTAAAACGACCAACTAGAAGACAATGTGGATAACAGTCAAGGTTAGTCGATGAGTTAGGATTGTATCAACGATCATAATCTTCAAATTATTTTAATTCTACAGAAGTTGTAATATGTTAATTTATCTGATGCTCATTTGTAAATTAACTGACTTTTTCACCACCTAAATGATAATTCCAGGTGTGCCAGAAGTCGGTTAACACAACAATAGCGCGACAAGGCCGTTTTAATTAAGTTGTCCAATCATGAACAACAGGAAAAACAAAAGTTGGTATAACTCATTTTTTTTGCATTGACCCACATCTTACAATGTATTGATTTTGTTTGAACAAATGTTTCATTAGGAAGATTCTCATCCAAATATGTAATTTTTAAACAAATGCACAATTACTATATTTGACTGGTAAAACGTGTGATATATTGTTATGGCATGAAGCTCACACATTTAATAAAATAATTACATTATTAAAAAAATGAGTTTGTTTGTAACACAAGCAGGTTTTTCTTCCAATTCAAATTCTGATATCCAAGTCACAATTCCTATTGGAAAGAGAGAAAAATAATCCCTATGTGGAAAACAAAAATCCAAACACAAAATAGTCCTCCAGAGTTGTTTAGCTTAAATCACCCATTTAATGCCAGACCTCGTGTGTGACACATTTGCATCCCACTGTGTGCAAACCCGAGCATGCTCTGCGGCTCCTGCATTGTCACGTGACCGATACATCAACAATCTGAGTTCGCAAGCAGGGTATTGGTCACTACGGTAACATTTAAAACACCTGTGAGTGCGTAGACATTAGTGTTAATTAATACCAATGTGAGTCAATGCGAATGCCAGAGTCATAAGAATGGAACACAGGATGATCATGTGAAGGTGACACCAATAATGGACAAACATGGAAAGGTGAGAGGCCAATCAAAATAATGGGAAACAATCTACAATCTACCTTTCCTTGAAGTCCTTTAAAGCCCGATTAATCATCAGCTACACCCAAGAGTTGATTCCCTTATCGTTCTTTTTTGCATTTATTTAAATCTTTTAGGACAACTTTCTGTTTTATCCATTTTCTAAAGTTCGTCTCTGGTACTGCGAAAAAAATAGTGTGACAATGGAACAGAAACTAATTTGTTTTCATTTGTCGTCTATATCACTGGTGGTCTAGTGGTCAGGATTTGGTGCTCTCACAGCTGTGACACAGATTCTATTTCCATTGCATCCAATGTTTTGTGATTGTGGTCAGTTGTATTTTTCAAATCATCAATCATTGTACAGCAGCAGCACTTGAGCCCAGGAACGGTGCAAAATAAATTGCAATACGAAGGACAAAAAGGAAAGAAAATTTTAAAAAATGAGTCAAAATAGTCAAAACCCTTTTTGGACTCATTTTAATTATATCAATGGCTCCAAAACCTTGTGCATTGGCTATCACTGAAAGAAGAATTGGAATCAGTCGCTCAGAGCTCAGGCACTTTGTGATCCCAGATGCCAAATGCTTAGTAAAGACTAATTATGTTTTTGTTCTTCACTATTTTATAAATAATTTTGTATGCTATTCAGAGTTTGTGTATTATTTCAGTTTACATTGGTTAGAAGTTTAATTGTAAATAGTTAAAAGTTCTAGCATTGAAGTCTTTTTATAACACTGAAGAGTTCATATTTTTATTTTGTTGTGTAAACTGTTTTTCAGGGATTCTGTGTTGTCCGACTTTAAAGTTGATTAGTATAAGCAGTGTTCTCGTTTGCCCACATCCCTGCGTCCTAGACGCATCATTTTTGCTGGGGACGCATAGTCTCAAATTACCTTGCGTCCCCGGGACGCAACCCTTTTGACACAAAATTGTCATTATTACCTGATTCCTTTTTTTTTTTAAACAAAGATTTACCGCACTCCAAACTTTTTGTCAGGCAGGTTCGCTATTGTTGTTTTGGTCTCGCGGTTCGAGTTTTTGTCTGCACGCCGATCTCGGCAAACGAGATCTCGTTGCTTCGAGATGATGTCATTGTTGTGGTGCTTGTTGTCGAGGGAAGGTGAAAATCAACACAAAATTGGTAATTTTTTCAGTGTCAGTAATAAGTCGAAACATAATGCAGAAAGTGATAACAACGGCAATAATTCCGGCTTGAAAAAACTGCGTAGAAATTCTTCGGAAGATCGCGAAGGCAGGAAAACACGTGTGTTGAAGTGAACGATTCGACGAAAGAAAATAAACAAAAGAATACTCCTAGCAAGAAAAGGATTTTTTCTGCCAAAATGGACTAAATTAGATTCCTGGTGACACTATGAGGAGGATGATAATGGATTGGACCTTGAGAAGGCATTACAACTGTGGCAGGACAGCAAACCACAAAGAATATATGAACTGCAAAATCAGAAGTGATAACTGCTTTGTATTACCAATTAACTGTGATGATTAAAACTGAATGAAAATATGGATTTATATTATATATTTGTCGCTGATTTACAATTTCAACCCCGATTACACTAAATTTTGGGGACCCATAGATCTCTGTTGGGACCCATAGATTTTTGAGCATGCGAGTCCCCGGGACCCATCACTTTTCAGAGGTAAAATGAACACTGTGTAAGTTAGAAATAGTTAAGTTCACTGTACAGTGAAAACACTAAAGACTAGCATAATTTAGTACATAATAATTATTAATTCAATCATATAATAAATATTGTTACATTATTATTGGTAGTGTATCGGTTAAAGCAACAACAAAAATCTGAAGAGTCGTTTGGGAGCTGAGCTGAGAGAACCGTGATCCCCATCACTAATAAGTTGCGCGTTATAATAACATACCTGTCAACATCTATGTTTTCCCCATATTTTATACGTTCTTGGATCATTTCAAATCGTGTATGCTGTAAAAGAGTCTTTGTATCTGGGAAAAAAAAAAGTTTTGTTCTACATAGTCTGTCTTGCTGTGAATAAACAAGTGCCGCCTAGTGTTTGAAAGGTTTATTATCCCTTACAAGGGAATTACAATCAGTAATAAGGGGAGAAATTGGGTGTGGTTGACAGGTATGACATAACCTCCTGTAAACCATCAAAAACCGAACCGGCATCTGGTCCTAGCAGCAATCACAAAGGTACAGTACTGATATTTAAAACTGTAATTCACTAAATTACCAAATAAAAGTGGGCACGCTTCTGTTCATATCCCGCACCCGCCTCCAGGGCACGCCCACGGGCACCCCTAGACTGTCCACTCACCAGGGTCTCACAAAATTCGATGGGAAAACACAGTACGGTAACATACTAACGCAAGTCCTCACAAATAATGTGCACCCAAACTTTGTAATTTTGCGTCATACACGGAATAGATACTGTAGTATTTAAATACTGTATCTCAATTGAATTACTTACTTGCAAAATACAGCAATGCTTTATTGAAATCAACTGGTAATGCTGGGCAATAAGTTTAAAAAAATAAACTTGAATTTTTTTCAATTTTAGGATTAAGCAAACCAACGATTTTTAAAATAATAAACACAATGATTTTTGCCTAACTCTAGTCAAAACAATGATTGCATTTTTTTGTTTTTTGTGCTGATTGTGTTAATCAGCTGAGAACAATGACGCAATGCGATTTTTAAAAAAAGATGACAGATATTCTTTTTTTTTTGTCTTACCTTTTTGGCAGTAGTTGGAGTTCCAGCAACGGTAGTTGTAGTTATTGTTAAACATGGTCTTGCGGCACTGTGGGTTATTCTCCATTATGCCCGGGCACACGTCACTGCACTCTTCTGACTTCTTGTTTCCAGCAATAAAATTGTTGAATTCAGCATCCATGATGAGCGACCAATCCACCGATTCCAGGTAGCACAGCTCTGGGTTCTTCTCAATTCGGATGGCGCCTCGGGTGATATTTCGCAAGTTATACAGGCCGATGTCCTTCAAGCTGGTCATCTCGAAAATGACCAGAGCGTAGTTGTAAAAGAGGTTGCGGCCGCGGATCACGGCCAGGTTGGGAAACAGTGTGCTCAAGCTGTCCAGGCCGGAAACCCGAAACAACAACAGGTAGTCTGTGATCACCGTCAGCTTAGGGAAACTGAGTGAGCGGAAGTCCTCTTGGTTGTTGTTCTTGTCGCCAATAAGAAGTATCTGCAAGTAGCCCTCCACTACTGTGCAGTTCTCCAGACGCCGGAATTCGCTGATGTCATTGCCGATGTCGATGCTTGGGCCGCAAACTGCAGTGGGAGAAATTTAAATCAGAAATAAAAAATCCAAATAAAACTATTAATTGATGGTTTGAATTCAAATAAAGTTCCCTTTCAGACGCAAGTTATGGACACTTTCAAAACGCAGTTTTTTTTGATACTCGTTAGTTAAAGGCCTTCTTGACCTAAATGTAAACCAACATATGCAGAAATAGGAAATAAACTATTAAAACAATTAAGCAAACCAACTATTCCAAATAACACACATTCCAGATAGGTTTAATATTACATGCTGTCTGTCGTCAATTCATTTATATTCCTCAAAGTAAAGGGTGACCCAGAAAAACAGGACTTTTTTTGAAGTGCATTTTCTCAGAAGTGAGCAAGTGGTAGGACAGTTTAAACAATGGAAAATCCCTCATTGTTTCTTCAATAACATGTTTTTAAGGTTTCAAGTAAATACTTTCTTCCATTAAGCTTGGTTTTATTGGATTGGTAAACACTTCCCAAGCTTCTCTTTGTCAATCCAGTATAAATGACTTAATGTAACCCAATAAAAACAATGAAGTAAATTCCTGAACCGAAGTTGTATTTAAAATGCTAGTCTTAGCCAATACATTTCCCAAATATTGACAGTACACTCGGCCCGTGGACTTGTTGACAGAACATGTTTGCTAGGCGTGACAAAATAAATACTACGGTCAGGTTCAATTGGAGCGCCGGCATGAAATGCGCGGCGCTGCCTTGGGCTTATTGTTTCCCGTTAGCGTCCAGCAACAATCGCGCTGTTCTGTTGATTTACTGAGCTGGCTTGTTGAGATGTCAACAAGGCACCACATTAAAAGATCAAACCAGCTAGAGAACCAAAAGCAAAAACAAAAACAGAATCAGAATTTTGCAAAGGTAATTTACGCAACGGGAATGTATAGATCTAGAAATGTATAGGTCATGATGGATGGATGTATCAGAATGTATAGATCAAGTATTCGCATCCCCCCTGCTGTTGCCTTTATTTTTTTTGCACTTTGTAAAAAAAGTATCGCACATAGTTGCAAGTGTAAAGTATACATTTGTGCGCAGTTCTCTTTATTGTTCAAGCCCCAATGTGTAATATTTGACCACTTGATGGCACTGTGTTGTCTGATAAGAGCAAGAGCCAGTGATACATGGTGGAGTGTAGCAGCAGGACGCCGGACAAAAATGGCGCTGAAAAATGTTTGGTAATTTTTTACTGAAAGTTTTTTATACAGCTAGGAGGCAAAATATTACACACTGTCCCTTTAAGATATTTTGACAAACACAGAATCTTTTAAAGTCCAGTCCTATTTATTTGTATAACCCTTATTCACAAAAAGTCTCAAAGGGCTGTATAGAGCATAGAGTATTCCCTTGTTTTATGCGCTATTTTTCTAATCGTCCAAAACCTCAATATTTGAATAAAGAGAATATTAAAAATGTGTAAATAATCAGTTCGTCAATTAATCAAAAAGAAATCAATCGACCGATGAATTGATTATTAAAACAATCGTTAGTTGCAGCCCTAAAGTCGTCCTTTATTTAATGTCACAAGTTGAATGTGGAAACTTGTATTAGTGTAATGGCATTGCTTCCGCTTTACCCTTATAATTGGAATAGTAGCAAAAGGCATGTGTACAGGGACAAAGACAAATTAGGGACTTAATTCAAACATCACAAGAGCAGACATTTGTTTTTTACCCTCTTTTGAATCATGATTTTATCGGGACAGAAAGGGGGGCTCTTTTAAAAAAAGAAAACAAAACTGATGCCTTTAGGATTTTCCTTGATGCATGTGATAATGAATGGAGCTTTTTAACTCACACCAGCATGTATTGGTAAAAGGAACTAAGGTCTACGAAAATACGGCGTCTACAAAGTGAATTTTGCATTCATAACATAAGGGCGGGTAGTCATATAGGCACTCTGCTTCTGCGAATTCCTCTTCATAATATAATATAAGAGTAAACATGGTGATAAAATCAAACTTTTTCTTCCTGAAGCGCACAAACAAGAAAATATAAAAGAGCTACGGTTGAGGGAGAATATGACACATATTGCAAGATGAACCCAGATCAAAAAAGAAAATTATTTTGTACTTTTGAAATGCTGGAGTGTCCAAAAAGACACAAAACGTTCCCACTTGAGTCATCTTCATGTTTACTTTTAAAAAGGACACATTGAACATAAGTGCTGCCATCCTCCTCAATATGGACTTGCAAATTTTCATAGTGGAAAAACTCCATGGGCAGTTAGATAATCATTAACAGCCCGACCAAATGTTAATGATAGTCACAATTTACAAAATATCCCATAAATGGATGTCGAAATGATCTGTCATTAACAACAGAGTCTTGCCTACATCAAATCATGACATGTGAATTTCTTGCTTTTTCCCCTCAAGAAATAAGTTTAACAAAATCTGCTCAAAAGTAGGTCGGTGCCTTGCATGGCCGCTATTGGTGTGTGAGTGTGTTAGTGAATGGTTAAGTGTAAAGCACATTGTAAAGCGCTTTGGGAGGTCTTTGACTTAAAAAGGGCTATATAAATGCAGACCATTTACCATTCACGCAAAATATTAACCAGACATCTAAACCAAAATAGATTCTTAAAACAAGAATGCACTATCCAAGCTCGTATCCCACCATGTATGTTGCCATTTTACACAATGTTTCCACAATGATAAAATGAAACAGCATTTCTTATACAACTGTAATCTATTAACTTCCATGCAGTTTCTGGGAGTCTCTTCCCATTCAGAAGATTCTACCGCTGTTGACGCACAAAAGCACTGTTTGTCGCAACACCACACAGACTAACTGACCTGTTTCAAACCCTAAGGAGCAAAGTAACTTCAATTTTAAAAAAGAAGCTAACCGACGCCAGGCCTGGTGACTCACAGTGGGGCAGAGTGCCCTGCTCAAAATGTGTTTAATGTGTATGCTCTTTGTTTGCGTTTGCTCTTTAATTGGGACCAACTGGTTTCACACAGGCAACCAAGGTGAAGAGCTTTCATTTCCACTTTAACAGAAAGTTGTTCACGGTTTGGGTTTTCTAATTGTGGTATTGTATACCATAATATATATATATATATATATATATATATATATATATATATATATATATATATATGCTTGTGTGTGTATACTTCTATGTGTACATGAGTGATGTTGGTATGGCCGCTATGTCTTTGTCTATAATCTACTTGTCAGTGCACATTATTAACAGCTCGTATACGTGTTGAAACACGTACATGTGGCAAAGAAATGGGCCATTTATTTCTCTGTTGTCCATCCTTCAGAAGAACTGCTCACAATTAAATTTAAATTAAACTAGAAAATGTTAGTTGAAGTCAGGAAGGACCATAACAACAGTTGACTTTGCAGATTTTCTAACAAACCAAAAAGAGGAAACACGATCTGGGAGTCATATCATCATAATGCATGCTAAGTAAGGCATATATATATATATATATATATATATATATATATATATATATATATATATATATATAATTGGTTGCCATCAGTGATATCAAAGGCTTCAAATCTTTAAATTGTGCGATTAGGCCTTAAACTTGCTTAAGCTAAAATGTTTATGTACTTTTTGAAGAGTTAAAGTGGTTTTATGGCTGTGTTGATTAACTGGCACCAATTTTTAAAATTTTAGGGCTCAGTCATCAGTCAATCGCTTTTATAATCAAATTATCCTTTCTTCCAATCGCATCTCCTTTTGTGGTGGTCTACGGTCTTCTGATGAAAAAGAAATACTCTTGATTTTTATTCATGGAACCAGTATAAATGTTTTTGAGCTTAGGGATCATTGAACTGCCAGAACATTGCCCCTACTTTAAGCTCTACCTGCACTACATATGGTTTCAAAAAATTGTCTACATCTTAGATACTGTCTTTCTTTGCAATTCATTATGACAGAAATAATACGAATCTGCAAACAAAGTAAAGTGAAGCACCTGTAATCTCACCCTTTATTGAGATAAAAGACAGTTGCATACTGTTAAGGGTATCATCACTACATGTTACTTTTAGGTGGCTTTAAACAGGGTTTAATCTGTTAAGTTTGGAGAAATAAAATACTGATATTAATGACAAAACGGGTTTGCAGAAACTCCTTTCCGTCAAACAGTGGTAAGCTACGTAACACCGCTGTCGATCTTTCATGGGAACTGCTTCCAGACGCGTTAGATGAGGGTGAAAACACTGAAGGGTTTTTGGCAGAAGGCAGATATTTCAGCCTGATAGCAGCTCTCTGGTCCCTTCCAGCTGAGTACACATGCTTATCTGGTCAGGCTTCATATTTACTCCAGATAACCTTTTTTCCAGCCGAATTGTCAACAGGCAATCGAGAGGAAATCCACTAAGGAAGCACTTGAATGACAAATCAGTGACTGTTTAGTGATAACAACCTTAAAGCCAATCCTGCAATCCCACTTGAGAAAAGTTCCTTAAAGTCCTTCTAGGGCCCGATGTTGTGGCATTGGAGGAATTATTTGATAAATGTGGTCAAATTTAATACAAATACAGTGTTTTTCTTTTTTGTGTCTAGTGTTGCATTATAGGTAAGATCGGGCCGAAAAAAAATCATGCTCGACCCGGCGCGTGGGTATATAAGCTCGGACCTAGCCAAACCTGACTAATTAACCAAGCAAGTAAACCCGAAGATTTACACTGAGGAAGAAAATGTCTTAAAATTCTGTGATTTGGAGGTAGACCGATAATTATCTGAATAATATAACTTTGGCGCCAAAGTGCACATTTCAGCGCCGAACATCAGCGGCGAAGTGTGTTACTCAAGTAAAGTATTGCTACTTTGGAAAACGATTACTCAAGTAGAAGTAAAAAGAAGTCATCTAAATAATTACTTGAGTAAAACGAAAGAAAAAAACAGCGAGGGAGAAGCACGACCCGGCCCAGCTTAATGATTGACATTTTAAGTCCAAACCAAATTTCGAGGCAGTTCGGACCGAGTCCCAAGAGCTTATGTATATGTTGCATTAACTAACAATTCTTCTGGTTAATTTTAGTCCCAATCTTGGGAGTTACGTGACATTACTCACACCCGTGTTATCATTGATCATTAATCCATTTGCAATGGATTAAAGTCGGCCATTTGAACTCCGATATTTACCATACTGTATATAATACGTGTTTTCCCTGAAGGAGACTTCAAAGTTTGGGTGTGCGTTATACACAAGGTTTTACAATAGTATATTACCATGTGTGTGCAATGATTGATCAGTCGTAAAAATATTCCTGACCCCAATTGCAAAATATTAGATGCCACTATACCATCATTTTATATATATATATATATATATATATATATATATATATATATATATATATATATATATATGACATATGAATGGCCTTTGCTATTATCTTATAATACCATCATTTCTATTCACAGTACCGGAGACAAATATTAAGAGAATGAAGAAAAACAAAGTCGTACTGAAAGATAAATAAACGCAAAAAAACACAACGAGGGAAACAAATTTTTGGTTTATCCGACTATAATTTGGACATTGAAGGATATTAAATGAAGACATTGTAAATTTAATTTATGTATTGGGTTTATAGTTCTCTATAAATATTTTAATCATGGCTGCACATATTCAACAACGTTTGTCACTTACAATGCCTAAATTTGATAGAAGAAAAAGGGAAATAACATTTCATAGCGTCTTATAGATAGATGTTTATTCAGGTATTTATTTATATTATAGATAATGGTAAATGGTCTGCATTTATATAATACTTTTTAAGTCACTGAAGACCTCCCAAAGTTCTTTACAATGTGCTTCACACATACCCATTCACATGCACACTCACACACCGATGGCAAGAGGCAGCCATGCAAAGCGCCTGTCTCCATATAAAGGGCGTTCGGGGTTCAGTGTTTTGCCCAAGTACACATTGACATTTAGCTCAGAGGAGCCGGGATTCAAACCTGAAACTCCCGGTCCCAAGGCGAGCGCTCTACTTCCTGAACCATGCTAAATATTCAGGGCTATGAATGAAACACAAATCTCTTGAAACTAAATGTCTCAGAAGACCGAGTTAGGAATTAAGCTTTTGCAAAATATTTATTATAAAATGACTAATATAAATTGTATCCCTGTTTAAATGTTGTATTATTAATGTAAAGAATTCAAGAAAATTAAAAATCTAGTTTAACAGTTCAAATGTAAACATAAACAGGACAGCCATCCTGCTGGCTTTATATTTGTTTTTCAAATATTGTATACAGCCATTGCAGTTAATGAATCAATTTAAAGCAAATAAGTTCTGTAATTTAAAAAGACGGCCATTCAGTCGACAAATCAGTGTTGAGACGGTTTGAAATCACTGATAATAGCAATTGATCAAATGTTGCTTATCATTCATGTATGTTTGTGTTTCCTTTATGTTTATGTTACCATTCCGTAGACTTGATGCACCTTCAGTCACACCTTTTGCAGTTTGTAATCCATTTGGTTTATTTTGCATAACTGTCCAAAGAACACTTTTCTGCTTCATAATTGTAATATAAAGATAAGTTTAAAATAGTTAAATAGTGCCTGTTAAAGTTATACATGTTTTAACAATGACACATTGGTTTGAGATTCCACTGATCCTAAGGTTCATGCTTCAGTGGAACTGTTTAAGATTTTATAACCACACAAAGAAGCTTTAACCAGAGATTTACACTCAGTGGTGAGGTGAATAAAATGCAAGATAGGGGGCTACCAGCGGAGAGGAGTCATGTTTGTCCCGTGACAGCGGAGGCTAGTGGCAAAAGGCCGCAACGTACCCTTTCACAGGCTGCTCACTCTTTCCGATCAACAGAACTCAGTCTGTTTTGTGTGTGAATGTACTTTGGCTTGTTCTATTTTAAAACCCCCCCATACCCAACTTCAACCCTGCCAGCCCGCCCCTCCACAACCTACCATGGAGAGCGTGATGAGGCCCCGCTTCATATTATAGATGGTAACGTCTAACACATGCATATTTTCCTTCAGTGTCAAAACAAGCCATTTGCAATTGATTGGTTCTTTCCACTGTCTGGCAATCAGCCCTAACTTGTGTCAAAGTTAGGGCTGAACCATGTCAAAACAGCAATAATGGGGGTTAGAATTGGACTTGCTGTTACAGAGGCAAAACGGTGGCATATCGAGAAGCTGCAACGGCAACAAGAACAATAGAGAAAGGTTGTGGAATAGTGTGAATACCATGAAGTGGAATCCACAACAGGACTATTGGAAAAAAGGTTGAAAGCATCCCCAAAATATCCGCGTATGGTTAGTGTTCCTGTAGTGACCTTAAATGGAGTATAGAGAAAGTTATGACCATAAAAAGGGTTGGTAGCAGGATATTGTAACTCCAACAGAAGGTATAGCATGAAATCATGGCATAAGTGGATGATTTAGCAGAAAATTACGTTGGACAGCAAAAGGTCATAACTAGTGTCTTAGACAAGAACCATGAATGCCTGTCTACCAATTGCTATTTTACAATACTTAAATCTCAATATCTTTATGTAGACTCTAACTCCGAAACAAAGTTTAAAACAAAGGTTGTGTACATGGAAAGATGGATGACTAGAATGTTAACATATTTGAGTGACTTGATGTATTATTTGTTTATACTGGTGCATTTTTTTTTTCACAAAAGGCAACCACACTTCGCCTGCAGCTTAGATCCTGCCTTAATTGGTGATTTTATACACTTTATTGAATTGCCTGATGAAGTTATGAATTTGTTTTCTTATAAAATTCTTGCTCTAATAATATGAAAAAAATGAGCTTCGGTTTAATTTGTAATTTTATACACTTTATTGAATTGCCTTATGAAGTTATGTTTTTGTTTTCTTATAAAATTCTTGTTCTAATAATATTTAAAAATGAGCTTTGGTTTAATTGGTGATTTTATACACTTTATTGACTTGCCTTATGAAGTCATGTATTTGTTTTCTTATAAAATTCTTGTTCTAACAATATTAAAAAATGAGCTTTGGTTTGTGATTGGGTGTTGTTATGGAATGCCTATGCACGTAATAGCAACACCAAGTTTCAAGACCAAGGTTTTCTTCCTGCTTATTTCTGAGCACTCTTTTTTCAAGGAGGGGTTCAGCCTTCCGCGGTATTGCACTTATGGATACCTTTCACGTTTTTGCGGATGCCGCTTTACCATACAGTGAGTCAGAATCAACACAGTGGTTTTTATCCACAGCCTGACTGACTTTCTCCATTGAGTCACTGGCCTGTCGGCTAACTTCAAACTTGCACGGCACATGTATATGCGTCGTCACAGAATCTCTTGATTTATCATCATTTCCGTTGGTGTCACAAGTCTATTTCTATAGAAACAACCTTTGTTTATACAGCACTTTTCATGCATAAAAATGCAGATCAAAGTGCGGTTGTTAAAATGTCAAAGAGCATAAAAGCAGACCCTGCTCTTCCCAACAAGAGCCTGGTGGTCCACTGAGTGACACTTTCTTTACACTAAGTACTAAATGTACCCCATATTAAAAGATGTATTCAACACCTGACTTTTGACCAGACAGGTTTTAACTTGTTTCCATATAATAAATGTGTGATTTTACGACAAAATCTAAGCCAGGTTTACTTGGTATAAGGAGGAGTCCGATAACAGATACTTGAAGCCGATATTAATCTGCAGTAAAAGCCAAAAAATTTACCTATTTTTTTTTTGTATTCCTGTCACTGAACTTGTTTAGATTACTTCTTTAGGTTTTTTCCCCCCAACTTTACATTGTTATTTTAAATATTTAGATATTTGTACTTTTAAAGACATAAGAATTTGAATAGATATACAAAAAGGAGAGTCCTTTACGGACAAAAGCCCTTGGGGCTTTAATATGTCATAGGAGCAAAGGATGTATTGTATCGCCACAGTTTGTTTTTCACCAAAAATGAAAGCCACGAGTGATGCAATGCATACTGTATTATGTGATGCTCAAAACTTTAGAACAACATTGTTTTTCCCCAGTGATTTAGGACCTTGTATCAGTATTGTCACACACCGCTGACCGTCTTAGCTGAGGTCCGGCTCATCTCTCAAGAGCGGGATGACGCTTTACAAAAAAAAAAAAACAGATGACAAAGGTGCTGAATCTAAATCCGATCAGGAGGCTTCTCCCGCTACTGGTAACTATAGGAACCAGAACTCTGTTTTATGTGGGGGAGCAAAACTCTACCCAAAAAACCGCATGGAGGGGGACGGGTGCAGCCAGGCTGTACTTGCCCAAGACACACCACAGGATAAGGTGATAGAAAAATGTATATTCATATTTAATTTCTTTATTCTTATTTTTTTACAATGTTGCTGCACATATAAAATTACAAATGAATGACTTGACACGTCATTGCACTATTTTTCCACTGCACTATTTTCTGATGCACCAACAATCTACAAGCACTACCTTGCAAATATTTCTTCTCTTTCTTTATATTCCTTTTCTTTCATCAAGTCTTTCATTACTAGTCTATCCTGCTGTGCCACGTCTAATCTCGTTGTAAATTGTTGTAATCTACATGACGTTGTAATCTATGACAATAAAGATATTTACATTCCTCTCTGTTTTATTCTAAACGTTTTGTATGCAACCGCAGTTGTAGGAGGTAACATGAAATGAAAACCTTGCGGTGATCCTTATTTTGAAATAAAAGACAAAGAAAATAAAAATTACTGACTTTTCCTCACAAATCATATTAATCACATAAGATTCTTGAAACTGTATGATACTTCCTCTTCCCAAATGTTCTGATTTTATTATGAAATGAAATGATCTGCATTTATATAGCGCTTTTCAAGTCAATGACTTCCCAAAGCGCTTTACAATGTATTATTACCTTCTTTAAGTCTTTATTACATGTTTATCCTGGAAAAAATAACCTTGTTAAAAAAAAATCTACACTACATTGACAATAAAGGCAATGAAATTCTGCTCAATTCTATTCTAAATGTTTTGCATCCAAAAAGGTGTTAGAGCAGGTCACTGAAAATGAAAAATGTGTAGTCAACTTGAGCATTGATCATTTGTTCGTTTTAAAAGAAAATAAGCAAAACATTTCTTCACAAATCACAGGTAACCATGTAAGAGTCGTGAAATTAAACCACGTTTAAAAATTGAAAAACGTGGGATCAAACCGCAAAAGCGGTCAGTTCTCCAACCTTGCATATAGTATTTAAGGCCCCATTGTGTAAATGGCACTGTTGCGAACCACAACCAGTGTCACAAAACACAGCGTAGCAGCAAGATCCCAGACAAACATGCCGGGGACCACTAAGTAGGGATTCCACATTGTAAAAGACGTACAAATTTCTCAACTAATGATTTTTTTTCTAATAAAAAATAACATTGGTGTAATAGGTAATGTATTTTTGCCAAGTATTCAAATCAATGATCGTTTTTAATCAATGTTTTTTCTTAGTGAAAAAGTTTGTACCTCTCGGAGGCACTTACTATTACACGCTGTCCCTTTCAAAATGTTGTTTCTCTATCCTAATATTCTTATTTTATTAATATTTTTATGTATTTTACTGCATGATTATCCTGGTGTGCCACATCTAATCCTGTTGTTAACAAATCTACATTGCGTTGTTAACAACGACAAAAAAAAATGTTAAATTGTACTCTACTCTATTTGAATTGTTTTGCATCCAAACAGGGGTTGTAGGCGGTAATTTGAAATGAAAACGTTGTGGTGAACTTCGGCTTCGGGCATTAATTTCTTATGAAACACAAAGAAAATAAGGTTCTGTAATATACAAAATCATGCATGGACTTGCTCCCTCGTATCTCTCAGATTTAATTTCCCCATATGTTCCGGTCCGGAGCCTTCGCTCTGATACGCTGGTCTACAAGTGATCCCAAGAGCCAAGAAGAGATCCGCGAGAGAGTTCTCCATTCGGGCCTCGATAATGTGGAATACTCTTCCCCCTGAGATTCTATCTGAAACCTCAGTGGAAATGTTTAAATCAAAGCTTAAAACACACTTCTATTCTATAGCATACGAATAACCTATATTTTATGTTGACAATATCTGTGTATTATTTGCCCTCATATAAGTTTTAGATCATGGGGATGATGTCATAATAGTCTGGGGTTTGCAATAATTTGTGGTCTGTGCAGCCGTTTAAGACTCTTTGTGAATAAGGGCTATACAAATAAACATGACTTGACTTAAAACGTCTTGTTGTAAACAATTTAAACCACGTTGTGATCAAGGACAACAAAACACTCAACTTCTAGAACAGTATATTCTAAATGTTTTGCATCAAAACTGGGGTTGTAGGAGGTCATTTGATATGAAAAGTTTGTGGTGAACTTGGGCTTTGATCATCCATTTGATATAAAGGAAAACAAGCAAAACATCTTGTAAACAATCCACGTCAAGTTTCAAGTCAATGACAATAAAGACCGGTGAATTCAACTATATTCTATATATGATATAATATCACTATTAGAAATTAAAAACAGAAAACGTGACTGGGATAAAATCGCAACGAGCGACATTGTTCTCTAACCTTCCATTTGATATTTATATTAAAATATGAGACGTCTTCTCGTGTTGTAAAGCAAAAAAAGGAAGATTTCAAATTAATAAGAATTTTAACTTACTCTCGGTCGCGGCGTGCCAGAGTGAGGACGACACGGTCAGCATCAGACCCCAAAACAAGGTCAAGTGGCTCCTTTCCATTCGAGCCCTCATGCCGGAGACGTAAATCCTCCTCCGAAAACCTGTAAATAAAACGCCCGTCGAGTAAGGGAGTAAAAAAAGAGGGGAGGGGGTTCTGTCCGTCCGTGTGAAATACAGTCAGGGTTATTTATGGATGACGTGTGAGGAGGGCAAACGAAGCCTTTTAAATCTTCAGCCAGAGCGTTTTAGCCGTTAGCCGGCTAATGGAGCTAATGGAGCTAGCATGCACGAGCTAGCCAGCGCTCGCACGTTGAGGAGAAAAAAAAATCTGGGTTCAAACAACGCAACCTGGTTTAAATCCGTACGATAATGGGTACGAAAGCGCAGAGCGCGTAGATAAGGGCGGCGGAACGGCTAAACGGGGAGCGACGGGGATTCCTGTGTAAGCCGCATCTTCACGCTCCCGTCGTGCTGTTGTGGAAGGCGACTGCATAACGTCCCGCTGGTGGTGGAGGCGGTTTCATCCGGGAAAAAAATCCCTTGAAATATTTGATAGTGGAAAAAAATAGTCTTCTAGTGTGAAGGGGTTGAGATTATCAGGGAAAATAAAAGCAGGGTAGCGTTGGCGTGCTTCTTTTTAACAGACCGCAGTCTCCCTCTCTTCCCTCCTCCTTCTTCAGCCGCTCATTATGCACGGACTCACCGCGTTGTTGTTGTGGTTGCGATTCATCCTCTCGTGCTACTACGACGCCAGGCCTCGAGTTTTATGTGCGTTTGGATGTCCTTAAATTGCTCCACTTCGAGCATTGGTATTGGAATTTCGTGGTTAGCCGAAGGGTTAATAAAAAAATGTCTCCAGACGAGATTAACACGGCGCAGGTACACCGAGTGTCTCGTTGCCTCGCTTTGGTCTGCAGTCTTTTGCCTGTAAACACAAGCGCTAGTGGGGTGTCATTCGCGAACGTAATGGGGCTATGAGCCGACTCTTCACCAATAAGGATCCGGTTACTTTCCTGATGCTTTTTTTTTCTCCTGTTAATGCTCAAAATGCATATTTTCATATCTGTCAACCTCCACGACTCCATGCCCTTACAAACTGTCGTATTTTCCCTTACAAGGTAATCTTACACTATTTTTTTAAACGTGTTTGTTTATGGAGTTTAACTTGTTATATTGTACATGTGTTTCGTTATATCATAAATGGTAAATGGTCTGCATTTATATTGTTAATTAACATTTTGTTGTGAGATCCTGAGTTGCTCGACATGAATGAGGTTTATCATAAAAAAAAGTTCAAAAATTAAGTAGCTTGGACGTTCACTGTAGAAGGAAAAAATACATGCAAATATAATTAAGTAGAATAATACATTTTTTAATTCAAATTATGAATTCATTTTCTGCATTAGATTATTGGTGGTAATATACTGATTAAAGGGATAACCACAAACCTGTCTTTTTTCATTTTCTCATTTTATACTTTTTATTTTATGCTTAAATTCTTTATACAACATACTCATGATGAGATGAGCCAAAAAAGACGGTTCTCTAAAAAGAGACGGACTTCCTTTCACTACATCAAACCGCTCGCTTCGTTTGCAACGAAAAAAAAACAATACCGAGATAGAGGCTTCCGCAGCGAACTCGATTTACTTGATTGATTTGCCGTTTCGTGATAGTCGGTGTATACCCATAATTGACAAATTTGCGTTTTCTCGTACAGATTTTCTCGTACGTCGTACACGTCTTAAAATGCATAATAAACGTACTTTGTACGGCAAAACCGTACAGGTTGACAGGTATGTATTTTCCATGGATTCTGTGTTGTGGACTTTAAATTTGAATGAATGAATTTATGAATGGCCTTTATTGTCCCACAAGTATAACATAACTGGAGGTTGCCTCTTTAATGCAAGTAAAACTATTTCAAAAGGTAAAAATGTGCAAAAGGATAAAAAAAATTGTGAAATAATATATGGTCGGTCTGATCCCTTACCCACTATAGTCGTAGGGGCACCATTTCCTAGAGTTTATCTTGGGCAAGTACAGCCTGGTGGTGCCCATTCCTCTCCAAGGCCAATATGGGTTTCTGCCCATTCTCGAACCGGGGGACCTTTTCCGTGTCAGGCAAATGTGCCAATCAGTGATGTATAATATTTATGTGCATATTCTTAGTGGCAGATGTGTATTGTTTTTGTAAACACTGTAGATGGGAGTTTATGGTCGTAATAGCTCTTTGGAAGAAGCTGTTTTCATTCTTAATTTTTGCTCTGAGGCACCTGTAGCGCCTGCTCGAAGGCAGCAGGTCTAAGAGCTGAGGATCTGGATGTAACCTGTCCTTAAAGATGTTTTGGGCTCTACTGAGGCACAAAGGGGAGAATATTTCCATCAGGGAGGGGAGAGGGCAGACAGTGATGCACTGTGCTGTTTTCACTACGCTCTGTGTTTTTTCAGGGATAACGTGTTTCACTATTAGATTTTTTATGTAAAGTTCATTCTTGTATTTCACTATGTATTTGTTACTGCACTGAAAAGTCAATATCTTTAATTGACATTTTGCTCCATCATGTTGTTTTCAGAAATTATGAGTTGCTTGACATTAATGTTGCTAAGTACAAAACAAGTTTAAATTAATTAAAAGTACACTGGAGAGTGAAATAAAATAAATTATATTACAATATAGAATATAAATCGTATTTTCATTTATATCAACATTGTGAAACATTGTATGCTATGCAACAATATTAGACGTGGCACTCCAGGGTAAACATGTAATGAGGACTAAAATGAATTGAGAGAAAATATTGTCAGGATAAATGGGCAAAAATATTTACAAAGTAGTGCTTAGAGACTGGCCCACAATATAATAATAGTGAAATGAAAGAATAGGGCATCACAACAATAGTGCTATGAAAAGTAGTGCAAAAAAACCCCAGCTCCCTAGGCCGCATGGCTTTTCGGGGCATCACTTTTTGTGGTGTGTCTTGGGCAAGTACAACCTGGTGGCGCCCATCCCTCACCCGGACGTTTTTGAGTTGGGGTTTGGTCCCCGACATGAAACAGTACTGGTTTCCACGGTTACCAGTATCAGAGGAATCCTCCCGATCTGAATCAGCTACAGCATCTTCATTATCTGGTCGTCGTTGCTTTTCGGTGCTAAGTGTCTTCCCGCTCTTCAGAGAGGAGCTGGACTGCCATTGACAGGCAGTGGACGATACTGATACTAGATCTAAAATCCCTGGAGAAAAATGATTTTGTTCCAAACTTTTGAATATCGTATCGTACAACATGCATTGCATCACTTGTGGCTTTCCTATTTTTGTTCAAAAACAAACTCTGTGGCAATGATGTTACATCATTTGCTTTCGTGACATCTTTTAAGCTTCAAGGCTCTTTTTCCTGATACAGGACTTGGCGTTTCGTTTTTGTGTCAATATTCAGAATATTTATGTATTTAAATGTATAAGTAACTAGATGGGCAGCACGGCGGAACAGTGGTTAGTGCGTGTGCGGAACAGTCCTGAGGTCATGAGATCGAACCTCCTGTGTGGGATTTGCACGTTCTCCCCGTGCTTGTGTGGGTTTCCTCGGGGCACTCCGGTGTCCTCGCACATTCCAAAAACATGCATGTCAGGTTAATTGGCCGGTCCAAATTGTCCCTAGGTGTGAAGGAGCGAGCAAATTGTCTGTCCCTGTGTGCCCTGTGATTCGCTAGCAACCAGTTCAGGGTGTCCCCTGCCCACTGCCCGAAGATAGCTGGGATGGGGTCCAGCACCCCTGCGACCCTATTGAGGAGAAGCGGTGCAGATAATGGATGGAAGTAACTAGATGAATAAAAACATGAAATAATTCCTTAAAAAAATGATCTAAAATAAGTTACATGAATACAAATTTAAATACATAACTTAATAGAATGGTTCCATTAAAAATACATGATCCATCCAGCCAGTCGCAGGGCACACAGAGACAGACAACTCACCCGCTCATTCACGCCTAGGGACAATTTGGACCAGCCAATTAATCTGACATACATGTTTCTGGAATGTGGGAGGAAACCAGAGTGCCTGGAGGAAACCCACGCAAGCACGGGGAGAACATGCAAACTCCACACAGGAGGTTCGATCACATGACCTCAGAACTGTGCCGCACACACGCTAACTACTGCGCCGCCGTAAAAATACATGAATAAATGATAAAATAGTCCCTTTAAAAATAAATACATAAATATATAAACACGTAGATGTGTAACTTGTATACTAACTTTTCAACATTATTCTATATTCTGCTTGCAATGATGAATGAATGAATTGCAATAACATTTAGTAGAAACAAAAACGCTAGATATCTATTTTACAGTTTTTCACACTGGTATATGGTGATGATGGCCCAGGGAAAGAAACTGTCTCTGAACCTGTTTCCCCTTTGACCTGTTGCCAAACGGCAACAGGTCAAAGAGGTGGGGGGCAGGGTGAAAAGAGTCTTTTATAATGCGCAATGTTGATGGCTGTGCTGCGGTACCGCAAACCAAACTTGGCAGAGACCAGCCAATGATTTTCTGGATTGTGTTGATTAGTCTCTGTATGTGTTTTCCTGTCCAGTTCCATGCTCCCAGCATACCACACTGTGACGCGGTATGAGTGTTCAGGAATAATGTTTAACAATTTAATCGGGTAAGTAAAGTTTGTTGTTGTATTTCATACCTTTTTTTTGTTGTTGCACTGACAAGTCAATATATTTTCTTCAATTTAATTCGAGGTGCCATTTGTTTTTCAGTGGTTCTTAAGTGCTTTGTATAAAAAGGTTTAAACAAATTAAAAGTTCACTGTAGAGTGAAAAAAAAACCACAAATATATCTTAGTATAATAGTATATTTTTTGTAATTATTAGTTTTTTGTGCACAATGTTCTATTATTATTGGTAATATGCCCATTAAAGGGAGCATTTTTTTCTAGCTTTTTACTTTTTTTTTCTTTTTTTTTTTCCCTTTTTTCTCATGTTTTTTCTGCTTTTCTTTCTTCCAAGCAAATAATTTCTTGCTTTTTTTCTTCTTTTTCTCACTTTTCCCTCTTCACTTTTATTTTGTTCTTTGTTTATTTTTTCTATTCTTTTATTTCCTTTTTCTTGTTGCTTTTTTCTTCTTCTTTTTTCCTTTTTTCTTTTTATCTTTTCTTTTTTTCTTACTTGTGTCTTTTTTCCCTGGCCTTTATACTTGTTTTTTTTATTGGGGTTGTTTCTATTTTGTTATCACTTCCCCGCTTTTTTCCTTTTTACTTCCTTTTTTTTACATGCATCTTTGCTTTTTATTTCTTTTAGTTTTTTCTTTCTTTTTTTTCTCTCAGATTTGTGTCTTTTTTCTTTTTTGCTTCAGGTTTTCCCTTTTTGAAAGTCCTTTCGTACATACTCATACATAATAATTGAAAATCTTTGGATTAAAGCCACGAGAAAAATGCGACGAGCCGCTTGGGAGCAGAAAAGGCTGAATCTTCTTTGTGAGTCGAGCTGAAAGAGACGGTTCTCGAAAAAGAGCCGGAATACCGATCCCCAACGAGCACCGTTTACAAAGATCGTATTTTAAAGAAAGACATATCACAGCGCGAATGCCTGCGTCTAACTTTCCTCTCTAAATATTTTGTCCTATCGATGTTTTGAAATATCCTTGATATAAATGACTAAAAAAAATGTTTTATTTCTTGTAAATCATAAAAATCAAGTCACCTTGCAGATCGTCATCAAAGAAAATAAAAGGCGAGTAAGCCATATTCTTTTTACCCTTCGCTCGACAGAGCGGTACGATGGAAATCCGGGGCGCCGATCCAGAAGGAGCAGGCTTGTTTTTGCAGCTCACTCCCTTGCACACGCACACACACGCGCGTGCGCGCGCGCAAGCCGCCAGTCAAATTAGAGGCATTACAAGTCGTAAATGCGGGTTACGTAAACCGCAACAACAAATACGATTTTTTTTTCAGTGTGGGAATCTTGGAAGGGTTGCCTCGTGCGCGTGCATTTACATGTCAACAACAAGCTTGCTGCATGATTCTTGAGTGATCCATTTCTGTTGTAAAACGACACTATATTTGCGATGAGGAATGAAGTTGGGCTTAAGTAAACTAATAATAATAGAATAGAATAGAATAGAATAGAATACACAGTGGTTAGCGCGTGTGCGACACAGTTCTAAGGTCATGAGATCGAACCTCCTGTATGGAGTTTCCATGTTCTCCCTGTGCTTGAGTGGGTTTCCTCCAGGCACTCCAGTTTCCTCCCACATTGCAAAAACATGCATGTCAGGTTAATTGGCCGGTTCAAATTGTCCCTCGGTGTGAATAAGCGAGCAAATTGTATGTCCCTGTGTGCCCTGCGACTGGCTGGCAACCAGTTCAGGGTGTCCCCTGCTCACTGCCCGAAGACAGCTGGGATGGGCTCCAGCACCCCCGCGACCCTACTGAGGATAAGCGGTGAAGATAATGGATGGAGAATAGAATAGAATAGGGAACTGGACTGTGAACTGAACCAAATCGAATTGAGTAAAGAAAAATGAAATAAAAAAGTTTTTTTTTGGGCAGTTATTGAGTAGCGTTACATTTTCATTTCAAGTTACCTCCTACAACCCCGCTATGAAAATAATGCAGGCACAGCAGCTGGGTGGTTGGTGCAGAGGTTCGGGATTCAAGTCCAGCTACTGCAGCCTCCCCATGGGGAGTTTGCATGTTCTCCCTGCTCCATCACCCCAGCAACCTTACTGAAGATAACTGGTGCAGATAATGGGTGGATGAATGAATGAAAACAGTGAAATGATATTTCCTTCAACGTTGTCCATGATAAGAATAAGGAGATAAAATAACAGTGTATATATATATATATATATATATATCTCATCTCATCTCATTAGCTACACCGCTTATCCTCAGTAGGGTCGCGGGGTGCTGGAGCCCATCCCAGCAATCATCGGGCAGTGGGCAGGGGACACCCTGAATTGGTTGCCAGCCAATCGCAGGGCACATGGGGACAGACAACTCACTCGCTCATTCACACCTAGGGACAATTTGGACCGGCCAATTCACCTGAAATGCATGTTTTTGGAATGTGGGAGGAAACCGGAGTGCCCGGAGGAAACCCACGCAAGCACGGGGAGAACATACAAACTCCGCACAGGAAGTCTGGAGCTGGATTTGAACCCACGCAGGAGGTTCCCATGACATGAACTGTGCCGCACAAGCGCTAACCACTGCGCCACCGTGCTGCCCCCTATATATATATATATATATATATATATATATATATATATATATATATATATATATATATATATATATATATATATATATATATATATATATATATATATATATATATATATATATATATATATATATATATAAACAATGTGAGGTTTGAACAATTTTTCTCGACAATTTTAACAGCAATTAAGCATATTCACAGTTCCGTTATTCACAATTTAGTTATATCTGACAATATGACGTTTTAACAATTTTTTCGACATTTTTAACAGCAATTAAACACACAATTTCATTATATCATATCCCAACAATATGAGTTTTTATAGACACTTTTAACAGCAATTAAATACTTCTTGGTTTATATATATATATATAGCATAAAAATGATGAAAGAAAGATAAGGCCTGTTTCAGGTACAGTCCAAACGCCAATGAAAAATGAAAAGAGCGTCTAAGAAATACTCTTATTTTCCTGGCATCATGAAAGAGCTGAGAGAGGCTGCAATGATGAACCCACCCAGGAGATGGCAGCAGCGATTAAATAAGTTCCAATTTCCCTACAGTTAATTTAAATACAAATATTATTGCCGTCATAAATCAGTGCAAAGTAAAACATCCGAAGTCACGTCCTTAAAGTGTAATATATTTTGATAAAATATTACCAGACGGTGATGTAAGATCATTCACAATAGTCAAGTCAAGTCAAGTCATTTTTATTTGTATAGCCCTAAATCACGAAGAGTCTCAAAGGGCTTCACAGATGATTACACTATATTACACAGATTATCTTTCAGCCGACGAGAAGAGTAGGTTATTCATATGCTATGGAGTAGAAGTGAGTTTTAAGCTTAGATTTAAACATTTCCACTGAGGTTGCAGATCGGATCTCAGGGGGAAGGGCATTCCACAACACGGGTGCCCGGATGGAGAACGCTCTCGAACCAGCGGAACACTTCTTGGCTCTTGGGATCACCAGGAGACCGGCGCTCTCGGAACGAAGTCTTCGGGCCGGGACATAGGGGGAGATCAGATCTGAAAGATATGAGGGGGAAAGTCCATGTATGATTTTGTATAGTAGTAGGAGAACCTTAAAATCGCATCTTAGGCAATGCAGGTTAGCCAAAATTGGGGTGATGTGATCGTACTTTTTTGTCCTAGTTAAAAGCCTCGCTGCAGCATTTTGTACCAGCTGAAGACTCTTGAGTCTGGTCATCGGAAGACCGGAAAGCAGTGCATTACAGTAATCGAGACGGGAGGTAACAAACGCGTGAATTATGATTTCCGCATCCGACTGAGAAAGTATAGGACGGATTTTAGCAATGTTACAGAGATGGAAGAAAGCGGTTCTAGTAATTTTCTTTACTACATGCGTTTCAAAGGATAGATCAGGGTCAAATATGACACCTACATTTTTAACTGAGTCACTCTGTGTGATGTGACATTTGTCAATGTTCACAGCAGTTTTTGAGAATAAGTCACGGCATTTAGATGGACCAATGACTAACATTTTGGTCTTTTCAGAGTTAAGACGCAAGAAATTGAGTGACATCCACTCTTTTATCTCAATGAGGCAGGCCTCCAAATTTCCACAGTTTAGTGTGGGAGATTCCTCCAACGGAAGATACAGTTGAGTGTCGTCTGCGTAGCAGTGGAAGCTGATATTGTACTTGCGAATAATATCACCTAATGGAAGCATGTAAATGCTGAAAAGAATTGGGCCAAGCACTGAACCCTGAGGAACACCACAGGTAACATTAAAGGGCTCAGATGTCATTTCGCCATATTTAACACAGTGCGTCCTATCTGAGAGGTAGGATCTGAACCACGAGAGGACGGTTCCTGAGAGACCAATCCATTTTTCCAACCGTTCTAGTAGGAAATTGTGGTGCACTGTGTCAAAAGCAGCACTAAGATCCAGCAGCAGCAAAAGTGATGAAGCGCCAGAATTGCCAGTAGGAGATCATTTGTTACCTTGATCAGAGCTGTCTCAGTAGAGTGGTTAGCATCATGTTTTGAAATCCAGGTAGTTCCAACGGAAAACCTAAGTAAAAGTGCATTTCTGCCTTCCTTATGAGTTATCTGGAATTTTTAATCAATGTACTGCCACCTAGCGGGGATTCTGAGCATCTTTTGCTCGGGACTGTTTTCATTCATTCGTCATTGAAAGTAGTCCATTGATGTCTGAGGCCCAGGCAGGGTTTTAGGAGCTGTTAAGACATTTTACAGTGGGTAGGGCAAGCACGTGATGCTTTGAGCAGACAGTAAACACAACCATGCAGAGCGAAATCCCAAACCCCTGCCCGTCCCCCCTGACCGCTGCGATTGTCACTGTAATTACAGTCGTCTTTCTTCATTTCACAAAAGCTTTGTTTGAACGCCGTACATTACCCCAACTCTGGCAGAAACGCAACAATTACCACTGATAGGAGAGGGGAGCTACAAAAATATATGGCGGCCCACCCAAGTGTCCAAGTACAGTGAGGCGTTCTCTAACAAGTGCTCACTGTACCAACATGACCCGGTTTTGCGTGGAATGGAAAGGCCTGTCGACTTGCATTTGTTAAGCCCCCCTCGATAAAAGTCCCGATGAAGGCCGCCGGCGGGCCCACCTACGTCGAACCGTACAGCCTGGAATCCATTTTCGTGTTTCACTCATGTGGAAATAAGCCTGTTTACCACCAAGGGCTCGCACATGCTAATGAGCGTCTGTTTGTTTTCTACCGCGATCAAGAGAGAGGAAGGGAATTTTTCTGGTGGGGTCGAGGTGATAGGTATACAACAACCCAGGTGGTTTGGCGGAGGCCGCCTCAGATTTCACAGAGATACTTTCCTGGCTTAAAAGCTCAGGTGTGCTTGTGTAAGAGGAGACAGGCCCAGTTGGACCTTAGCAGTGACCCTCAACTATTAGGTCCACACACCTTTTCGTACAGGGACAAACAGAGAGACCCACCCAAAAACAAGCTGCAGCTGGTCAATGCTGAAGTTCAGCTCATCCCTGAAAGACTGTACCGACAACGGTGACCAGATGATGAAGTTACTGTATCTGAGTCAGATCAGGTGGGTTCTCCTGCTACTGGTCACCTTGAAAACCAATACGGTTAGTGCGTCCGTGGCACAGTTCTAAGGTCATGGGTTCAAATCCAGCTACAAGCCTTTCTGTGCAGAGTTTGCTTGCACTACATGTAAATGGTAAATGGTCTGCATTTCTATAGCGCTTTTCAAGTCAATGAAGACCTCCCAAAGCGTTTTACAATGTGCTTCACACTTACCTATTCACACACTTACACAACAATAGCGGCCATGCAGCCATGCAAGGCGCCGATCTGCTTATTGGGGGCACTAGGGATCCAGTGTCTTGCCAAAGGACACTTCGACATATAACACAGCCGGGAATTTAACCTGCGATCTCTTGATCCCAAGACGGGCGCTCTATCTCCTAAACTAAAAAAGAAAAAAACAAGCAAGAAAAAAAAAAGAAAAAAAAGAACGATTTTGGGGGGGTCCCATTGTTTGCTTTACAAGTCCCATTTCTCAAGGGACTGCACAAGTCACAATGACACCATCTCATGATCCAGTTGCTTGACTTTAAAGTTGTTTGGTATAAAAGTTCGAATTTGAAATGACTCAATATTTCACTGGGCAGTGAAAAATAAATACTATTTTAATTTAGTAGTATTTAGTATCTTTAAAAAAAAAAGCTTAATTCATTTTGAGCATAAAATAAATTTTGGTCGCGAATATGCAGTCCTTTGAAACATTTTGTGAAGAAGGGCCAAACCAATAAACATGTGCCCGCATGGGTTTCTTCCGGGCACTCCGGTTTCCTCCCAAATTCCAAAAACATGCATGTCAGGTTAATTGACCGGTCCAAATTGTGAATGAGCGAGTGAGTTGTCTGTCTCCATGTGCCTTACGACTGGCTGTCAACTAGTTCAGGGTGTCCCCTCCCCACTGCCCGAAGACGGCTGCTGAGGATAAGCGGTGCAGATAATGGATGGATATATCTTGGTCCCGTCCCTTCAACTGAAACTAAAAAACTTTTTGCTGACTATAAATTATTGTTAGTTGTTTTTCTTTTTTGGCCCTCCACCACAAAACACCCCTTTTTCCCACTTTCCTTCCTATCTTCCTTCTTCCCTCTCATCCTTCCTTCCCCCTCTCCTACTTCCTTTCACCCTCTCCTGATTCCTCTCTTCCTTCCTTTCACCCTCTCTTGCTCTCTTCCATCCTTCCTTCTTCCACCCCTGTCCTCCTTCCTTTCACCCTCTCCCGCTTCCTTCCTTCCTTTCCTTTCTTCCGTCCTTCCTTGCCCCTTCTCTTCCTTCCCTTCACCCTCTCCTGCTTCCTTCCTTCCATACTTCCTTTCACCATCTGCGGATTCATTTTTCCCTTATATCTTTCCTAAATTACTACACTACACTATAATTTCAAATTATAGTACTGTAATGCCATTTGCCGTAGCAGCAATCAGTCGCATTGAAACGTAGGTTGTGGGCGCCTTCTATTGGTCATTTGGCAAATCACAAAAACAAAACAATTCCGGAAAGAGCATACGTCGTGTTACGTCATTAATCTTCTGAATTAGGTGTGGATTTTTTTAGTGAATTATAAACAAGTAAACAATATAGAAAATATAAACAGTAATACATCATTACATTTAGCAAGCAGCTAACGAAAAAAATCTCTCCAAACATTGCGGTTGACGTTTATGTGTAATATTTGTCAGCATTGTTCTGTAGTAGATGTATCAGTCATTCTGCAAACAACTATTAAAGTGTCGAGGATTTTATTTTGTTTTTTATCCGCCCTTTCGATCACTGCGACCAAACACGCACACGTGGGAAACAAATGACTGTATTTCTGTGGTCTTCTGTTTCTTGAAGACAATTAAATAGGGGGGACACTCTACCGGAAGTAGCCATAAAAAACTTCCTGTTTATACCCCGAGCTAATCCCTAACTCTTTTACGGTTTCTGTTGTATAAAACTACTTCATTTAGCGCACAAGTCAAAATGATTAAAGCTATCTTAATATTTAACAACCATGGAAAGCCACGGCTTATCAGGTTCTATCAATATTTTGTGAGTATTACTAAAAATATACTGTTTTATTGTTATTTTTATTGTTAATCTTATTGTTGGCAATGATGCCACGTCTTTAATTTACTGATGATTATTCTCTACACGTAAAAATAACAATCTTGCATATAATAGGCAGAGGACATGCAGCAGCAAATTATTCGGGAGACATTTCACTTGGTGTCCAAGCGGGATGACAACGTCTGTAACTTCTTGGAAGGGGGAAGGCAAGTATTCAATACGGCTTCACAATAAAACCTCCAGATGGAGCCAGCTACAATGCTAACAAACTGTGGACTGGGATTATTTTTGCGAGGGGTTACATTATGGTGCTTCTGTGTACACCTCATAAGAATGCTTGTGCAATGGCCTGCGATGGGTGTGTTGTCATTGAGGATGGAAATATTACACTACTGAGCCAAATGTGAATTTTATAAATGTGAGCCATACAGCACCTCTGCATACCTGTCAACCTCCACGGCTCCATCCCCGTACAAACTGTCGTATTTTCCCTTACAAAATACAAAATAATCTTACACCATATTTTTTCTTCTCGGAATGATCCATGATGGGAAATCCCCAGGTGGCAGACGCATGCGCACAGTAGCATCAAACCGCTCGCTTCGTTTGCAACGAAACAAAACGATACCGAGATAGAGGCTACCGCGGTGAACTCGTTAGACTTGATTGATTTGCCGTTTCGTGATAGTCGGTGTTTACCGGATGGTACCCATAATTGACAAATTTGCGTTTTTCCGTAGAGATTTTTTTGTACGTCGTACACGTCTTAAAATGCATAATAAATGTACTTTGTGCTGCAAAAATGTACAGGTTGACAGGTATGCCTCTGATAGTTTAAGCCAGCGATCAGGAACCTATGGCTCGCAAGCAAGATATGGCTCTTTTCATCAGTACATCTGCCTCAAAACAAAATTGACGTCATGGTAATTTTTACCGTTTGGATTACACGATTAGCCAAAACAAGTTTATAAACTCAAATGGCTCTGTCCAGTATATATAGGGCACCGTTTTTCGCCAAATTACAGTCCAGGTGTCACATTACCAGACATCGTTTTGGCTGTACGTCGCTTAGGAATCTTTTAAATGGAAGCTCACTAAACAATGTATGTCAGGGTTCCTGCGGATCATTGAATTCAATATTCTACAATTAGGGCCTTAATTGGTATTAAAATGTCTTCAATCCAATTTCCGGAAGTCATCAAAATGTTTGTTTAAATATTTAATGTCATTTATCAATTGTCTTTTTAATATTTCACATTGCATGACCACAATTATAGAACTATCAAAACGGTGATTTGGTTTCAGTCGGACACATGTCTTAGGTCTCTCTACACTACACATAGCAACTTTGGACACAGACGTTTACTTTGAAACTCGGAAAAGTGTAAATTTATTGAGAAGTGACTGTCCACTGTCCAACAGCTCTGCCAGGTAATGTGTATGAGGCACAAGGTATTGAGTGCAAGATATATTTATGTTTTCTATTTTGTTTTTTTCATTTTTTTTGTTTTCGTCAACTTGATCTTTAATTTGATTTCAAAGGCATTAAAAAGTTTTGAAATGATCTTTCCTTAAGCTGTGGGATCCCTGGTATTTATACTGTTGAGACACTTAGTGATGAAAACCCACAGAACAAACGATAAAGACTCAAAAATGCCAGCACAGCACACAGAGCAATTTGATTGGTTGAGCGATGGGGATGAGGGGAGCTATGCACACTCCCTTCCGTTTCTCGCCCACCGCCGTCTGCGCCGAAGGTAAATACTGAATGAGGGTATCCTCGTTTGCGATAATTAAACCATTTTTTTAAGACAAAAATGACAGTCAAAATGAGCCCCATAACTCCAGTATCTTTGGGAGGAAAATATTTTTTAAGTGGTATATTTATATTGATATGGGACACAGGCTCTGGCATCATTATTATTTAATAAATTTAATCCAATCATCAAACGTCACACAGTGAAATAAAATGCGCTGAAGAATTAGCTTTTGTCTGCAGAGTGGGTTTGCCAGTTTTGTTCAATTCTGTCCTAAAGTATATGGTGTGGCTTTCAGAAAAACTACTAAAATACAAAACAATACAAATACATTAATGCTATAAAACTAAATATGAAATGGATTGATTTAAACGGGGACCTTTAATATTATTTAGCTTTAATCGTGAGTCTTTCAAAACCATTTTGATGTAACTAATGTATTTATAAACAAATTTGACAATGAATATATTTATTCATAGATGAAAGAAAAAAGGCCAGGACCAGGCCCTTGGCCACATTTTTTTAACCTAAAGTCCCCCACGACTCCAAATAATTGCCCAGCCTTCCTTTAGAAAGTAAGGAGAAAAAGAATGAGAAGAAAAGAAAATCATGGACTGTTATATATATATTGTGATTCAGTCTGTGTCTTCAATTCGAAAATGACTAAACTGTTATAATGACATAAATTGTAAAACATGACAATGAGTTGAAATAATTGGTGGAAGAAGTGTCCAGTTATTCAACCCATGATCCTTTTTTTTTCTTTTCAGAAGATTTGTTAATTATGTGATGTGATATTTAGTTAAACATCCCTGAAAAGAACAAAAAAATCTGTAAGGAAATGAAAGCAGATGAAGAACTGCCATGTCTGGAAAGTATGAGTTTAAAAGTGCATAGTATTCTGTTGTAAAACACCCTATTTGGTGGTCTTTCAGTCTCATCGGTGGCTCTGACTACAAGCTTATCTACCGACACTATGCTACACTCTACTTTGTCTTCTGTGTGGATTCATCTGAGAGTGAGCTTGGCATTTTGGACCTCATTCAGGTTAGCCTATATAAATTCATCTGTTCTTTAGGCATGCCCGTGGATTTAGTGATTAATCAATAACATGCTAGCCATTAGTTGAACAACATTAAATTATTGTGTTTTGTGTTGGTTGAGAATTTTGGTGTGACATTTTTTGTGCAGGTTTTTGTGGAAACACTGGATAAATGCTTTGAAAATGTATGTGAACTGGACCTTATATTCCACATGGACAAGGTAAGCAAGAAACTAGGACACATTCACAAAAACAAGAAGGTACAATTTATACATTTTATATTATCATGGCCAAAATCTACACATGATTAAACAGCAAATATTTGAGTTTTTGAGCAATTTTCAGTGTTTGTTGTTTGTTTAATTCCTGCAGGTACCTTAATGAATGCTGATTTAAAGCACAGCCTGTAAATACCAAAAATAACTCTTGATGCTAATAACTACAATATGCAAATAACTGACAAACTTTACAATATGTAAATTCACTTTTAATTGACAAATTAACACAAGGAGGTTAACATAATTCAATTCAAACAGTCCTCTTTATCGATATTTTACCAGATGATGCTAAAGCTGTTATTGTCTCTGCATGGGCTATGGGGATTTTTCAGGGAAAGAAAATATTCCCACAGGTTATTTTTTTGCAGACAACCCTCAGTCAAGTTGACTTTGACATTTTGTCTAATATCTCGTGCATCCATTCAATATGGTTGATGTAAATTGTAAAGAAGAGGGCGAGCTGTTTCTTTTGAAACAACAGTGGAATAAGAAAGCTTGATGCGGTTGAGAAAATGGTTAGATTGCTTTTTTCAGCCACTCTCAGAGGAGGACCTCTTGAAGCTCATTTTCCCAAAGTAAGTTACACTAAACTTTATCTTTATAGAGCATATTATTTTATGAAATGTTTATTTTTTAGTACAAAACAAAACAGGTTACTTATACAAGCCTTAAACATACTTATAAAAACCTTAAACATACATTCGATTCACAATATAGCACTGAAGCAACTTACGAACAAATTCAACTCACGAACATCCAGTTCGTAAGTAGGGCAGCGTCTGAAGTCCCTAAATCAGATACCAAGTTCTGATAACGGAAGTGCAATGCAAAAAAAAAAGGCTTATTATGATATACTTTTTTTCATTTTGTTTGTTTCCTTATGGAACTTTCTACCATCGTATTCTTGTTTAAATACTGATAGCAGTGTCTGAAACAAAAAGTTACCGGACACCCAGCCATAATCGGAATATATAACACAACAACACATGAAAATTAAGTTTATTATAAATCTACTTTGCAAGTATATGACATCACTTTTTTCCATCTGCCATCAGTATGTACCTGTACTTACCGTAAATTCCGGACTATAAGCCGCTACTTTTTTCCCAAACCTTCAACCCTGCGGCTTATTGAGTGATGCGGCCAATTTATGTAATTTTTCTAACAGCCGCCAGCGACGCTCGAGTACAAAAGGTAAGATTTAGACCGGTGGAATATATGCGCCGAGGAAGACTGCAACTTCTTAGCTTGTGCACAGATTAAATTAGCGTAGACATATCCTCGATATGCAAATTGCAAAAAGAAAGGCACATGACGTAGCTTTCAAGCTAAAAGCAAAGGAGCAGTCCGATAAAGAAGGAAACAGCTACTGCACGTAAACTTCACTTTGCGAGCGTGTTGCTAGCGTGTTTTTGAATAAGGGAGCGTGGGACGACGTCTATATGACAAGGTCTCTTTCCCATACTGGGGAAGACGACTTTGATGACGTCAGTTATAAGGAGGAAGATGAGGACGGTTTACCGTGGTTTCTACAAGTACGGTATGTTTTTTTTTAACAGACCCGTTTGCTGTGTTGCGAGCGTGTTGCTAGTAACGTTTTGCTACCCTTCACAGGCACGGTTTGGGATGAAAGTTATAATGTTATAATTAAAGCTTATGCAGGGACAGACGGTGTATAAATGTATAGATGGATAGACATATAGACAGACGGACGGACCAGACAAGCTTGTTAGTTGGGCAGTGTCTGTAATGTGTTGTGGGAGGCGTCTTTCAGAATAAAACATTCTTTTTTTCATTTGTAAGGAAAATTTGTTTTAGTAATATTTTAGTTTTTGTGTAATATTTGTTTTTCAAGTGCAGTATTTGAAAAAAAGTCAGTTGTTGTGAACTTTGAGTTTAAGCACTTCTGCATTAAATGAATTTAAAATAACACAAATAGGTAATGTATAATATTATTCAACACGAATTGAAACAAAGCATTTGGTTTACCTCATTAAATTTAGTCACCTTTACAAACATACAATGTTTCCTTTAATATTTCTTTTTTTGAGGTTTTTGTTTTTAGTTATTTTGTAAACAAAAGCCCAAATTTTGAGTTGTTTTTTTTAAACTTTCATCAACCATGAAATCCTTTTTTGTGTGTGTTTAATGTACATTGTAGGTCCACTACATCCTGCAGGAGGTGGTAATGGGAGGCATGGTGCTGGAGACAAACATGAATGAGATCGTGGCTCAGGTGGAGCTGCAGAACCGCATGGAAAAGTCAGAGGTTAGACTTCCAACTTATATTTGAAGTTGTTTTTATTAAAGAACTCTTAACAGAGAGAGAAGTAGATAGAGGGGTAAAGGTAATTGCACATACATACAGCGTCAGAGTGCAAAGTATCATACTAAAAAGGACAATGACGTCCCCTAAAATCTTAAAATATATGTGAACATGTCTTTTTCCATGCAGGGTGGTCTATCTGCTGCGCCTGCTCGTGCCGTCTCCGCCGTGAAGAATATGAACCTGCCGGAGATTCCGCGCAACATCAACATCGGAGACCTCAACATCAAAGTGCCCAACCTCTCCCCTTTCTAAGTAGAGCTCAATAGGGGAGCGGGCGGTGTTAACTGGAAACTCCTCATCTTTACTGATGTTCATTCCGGCCGCTTGCGTGTGTTCTGGAGAAGCTGTGAGTCGTTAGGATGTTATTGTTTATTTTCCGACTTTATGTTCTTGTTCAATTTGCACAACATGATAAACATGTGTGATGCAGTGGTAGATCATTTACAGCTGGCGAACTGAATTTGCTTCAGTTGAAATTCTAAACATCTGACCTAATCTATTTTAGCGTTTTGTTGACTTTTCAAATGGCAAAATATGTTTCTCTATTTTGACAGTTACAATTTTATAACAACCAGACAACAACAGTTAACAAGACTTTTTCTTTGGAGTACATTGAGAAAAATCCAAACTAAATAAGTGCTTCGAACAAAACATAGTGGACACGTTCCAGTGTATGCACATTGCTGTGTAATAACTACTGTTGCCTATGCAACCGAAGCTTCAAATACGTCCTTGGATGTTATGGAAAATCTTGAACTCATAAATATGAGTGGTGTTTATTATGACGATAGTGATTTTTTTTTTTTTTTTTTTTGAGAAACTAAACCCTGGAATTTGATTCTAATTGACTGATTCAACCTTAAAAGCAGACGTCCTTTTGTGTTTCAACAATGTATTCTGGAGTTTTGTGCATTAAATTAAAAACAAAATTATACCCAATTTAATATTGTTCGATAAAACTGATGTTGTGAAAGTTTTTTGTCAAAGACTCCCAGAGGGGTCACTGGAATATTTTAGGGGTCTGCGCTGTTGTTTTCCACAAATTAATGCAGAATCTAGTAGAAAAACAGTTGCTATAAAGCCTCAGGTGAAAGTGAATATTTATCCACGTTTAATTTTTACAACTTTGCTCAAGAGCATATTTTTCTTCCTCAACACGAATCTATGGCCTAGATTTTGAGATTTCCCCAAACTGACTTAAACCCCCACCCCGCACTGTAACACGATCCTTTTGGCTCCCGTACAACCTGGAATGAGCCTTCTTCTACCCGGTCGTCAAAACGTCTGCATGTCATCAAAATCCATTACACTCGCTCCTTTGCCTGTGTATTAATCTCACTGACATGTTTCCCCCTCTATCTCCACCCTTGCTTCTGAATACAGTTTGGCGTCAAAACTGGTCAAGTAGAGAGTCCTCCATAGTCGTAAAGAAAGAAAAAACACACTCCACTAAGTATATTTTCTTTTTTCAAGGGACCATTTTAGTGTTTGTAAAGTTCTTAGCGGCTGTGCAAAGACTAAATACACAAACTCGCACACAGATGTTTTTTTAAACGATTATCTCTCTGCTTCCACGCTCCAAAAACTACATGCGCACATACCAGCTTGGCACAGAATTTTTTTCAACAATACTTTCCTAAAGCCGTTACAATGTCAAATTCCTCAGACATTTTTATTAAGATCTGATCGACAACAAAAGTTTAAAAAGTCAGGTCATAAAATACAGAGGAAGTCTGCTGTTTTGGTTTAATATATACGTGGCGGCACTTGTTTTTCTTCAGTTTTATTTGACCTTTTTTCAGCTCAGTAGCCAGTTATAACTTAATGGAATTATATCACTACCTCTAATCTTTTATCGACAAGAATGAATTTAGAGGTTAAATGTAAACCCCAAAAAGTTTTGGGGAAAGGGAACTCGGCCTTAGCCCAGTGTTCCTCAAATATTTTCCTGCCAGCGCAACTTTTCCCCTCTCTGGTGGGCCGAGGTCGGTTTGTAACAGAAAGTGTTAGGATTGCTACAGTAAAAATGTATTTATTTCCTGAAAGCCACAATCAAACAACAGTTTTGGATTCTTCACTGAACAAAAGTCAGAAAATAAATAATAATGATATGAATTAAAAAATAATAACCAGATAACCCTCTCTAGATTCATTACAGAAAAATGCAGGAAATAAATAATTACACTATATATGGAATAAAAAAAGAACCAAATAACACTCCTTGAGTTGTTCAAGTAGAAAATTCCATGGCACATAAAATTTCTGTTGTGCCATGTACAATCTTAACAAGTCCAAGATCAGCTTGGTTGACAAAGCATTGGACCACCAGTGCCATAGATGACTTGCGAAAAGGCAATAGATTTTTTCTCATTATCACACTAGTTTTACCCAGACAAATGTTAATTTTGTTGTGCCTTTAACATTTTTCAATAACAAATAATTGTATTATTTTATAAGCATTGTAAGTTACAAATTTATTTTCATTGTAATATGTGAAATGCACAATGGTATTAATATTGGACTATGGTACCATCACTAAAGATTGTGTGATAATAAGAGAAAACCCGATGCCTTTTCGTATGTCATATATTTCACTGGTAGTCCAGTGGAAAGAGTCTTGCGCTCACACTGCAACGACCCGGTTTCGAAGCTGTTAACAACCAAAATTTATATCATGACTATTAGTTCTTATTTTGGTAAAATGGATGTCAAAATGCTTTCTGGGATTTTTCAGGGGAGATGGACCAAATGTGGAGGCGGACCGTAGTATGCGGACCACAGATTTAGCCCCTTGACTGAAAGCAGGTTTGCCCAAGAGTTTGATTTCAATAAGAACATGTAAAGACTGGTATTTTTCCAAACTGAAATGACACACTTCCAGCCTTTGTCAAACTTGAGGTTTTGGACATTTTTCTGATTTTTCTCATAACAGACATGCACAGCAAAAGTCACATGGTAAGTTAGACTAACTCCAGATTGACTGAACTTTGGTCCAAATGAGAACCCTTGAGAGTCTTGTTTCTTGCAGGAGTGAAAGTCTGGCATTTTTCTGAACAAAATGACACACTACAATCCAATTCCTGAGACATTTATATTGAGATGTGATTGACTGCAAAGGTTTAAAAAGGCATGTCATAAAATCCAGAGGAAGCCTGCCATTTTCCATTTTTGCACTTGTTTTTGTTTTTGGGTTTTTCACTTTTTTCAGCTCACTGGCCAGTTGCACCTTAATTCCATGTAATTATATTAGCAGGTCTAATCTTTACACCAACAAAGATTATTGTAGGGGTTTGTAACACACCCCTAATGGTTTTTGAGAGCGGAACTAAGGCTCTACCCCATTGACTGACACAAGTTGTCCCAAGACTTCATTTCTAATAAAAACGTGTAAAGTGTGCTATTTTTGAAACCAAAATGACGCACATCTGTTTTCTTTTTTTTTTTTTTTTCAAACTTTAGGTTTTGTTCGTTTTGATGTCTTTTCTCATGACTTGCACACCAAATGTCACACAGCAAAGTAGACTAACTCCAGATTTATTGCGCTTTGTTCAAAATAAGTACCCCAAGAGTCTTGATTCCTGCAGGGCTAAATGGAGTCTGGCATTTTTCTGAACAAAATGACACACTTCCCGTCTTCTCATGGTTGTGGTTTTGAATGACATCCCTGCCAAATGTCTAGCAGTTTCTAAAGTCAAGTATCTCCTGGGACATTCAATAGATTTTGATAGACTCTCCAGTGTCCACTGTAATTTCTCCAAATGCTTTAAACCAAAATAGATGTTTTTTTTCCCAGTTAAACTGACATTGTTGTCAGGGGTGCAGTGTTCCTAGGCTTCTCGCCCCCATTGTTTGTATTGCAAATGAGTGTGATTGTGTCTTCTTGACTGAATTTAATGGTGGAATTGTATTGATGTTTTCCTGTACATGAATAAAACCTGCTGTCAGCCACAAACCCCCAGGAGTCGTTCTTGCGAAAGGGGGCTACCTTCTAGGAATTCTCTCAAAGCTGTGGCACCACAACTAAGTTACAGCCGCATTCTTTCAATGAGCTCTCTCTCTTTCCTCTATAATATTTTTACTCCCCCCAAACATGAGGACTCAATCCTTCTAGGAAAACCTGCGGTAGCTCTCGTCAACTCCACCCTTACAGACTTTCCCACCAAGCGTGGCTCATTCCAGATTATGCGGGCAAGCAGTGGACATACTTGTCATAGCTGGTATGTACAACCTACTGCAAAATATTATATGTATCTATATTGTGATTGATTTTCTTGGGTGCCTTGTTGCCTGTAATGTTGCATTTTTCTTGAACAGAATGTTGAAATTGTTTTAATGTTGTGTGGTCAAGTTTGAAAAAAGCTTTGTCGTTTTTACAACATACCGGAATTTATTTTTCCCCTAGGCAGCATCAGACATCTGAAAAGTTAATCCGGTGTGACAAATAAAATTCAGTTCATTGGAGCTGCCTCATAGCTGTTACTTTTTTGAGTTTATTTCAAAATCTTGCCTCAAAGCCTTTGAGAGTGCCTGGAATGAAGAAGTGGATGCAAAAGTGGGGTCTTCAAATACTCCATGGGTTGCTATTCTTCAAAATTTAAAAAAATAAAGTTGTCCTATTGTCATATTCCAGGTTTAACATATTTATATTGTGATTCCATTAGTACTCTTTATTTTCTTCCTCACTAATTTTGGACCCTACTCATGGAAGACTGTATGTACTATTAGGTCGTGCATCCAAGAGTTAAAATGAGCATCGGTCTGATCTTGCAAATGGCTGATAATTTTGTTCACTTTAAGTAAAAATGTCTTATTAAAAAAGCTTGTTAAAATGAATCATTAAGTGATAAAAAATAATTCAAATTGGCAAATTTATCTGAAAAATATAACAAGAAAAAATTACTTTAAAAAAGATTATTTGACTTCAATTTTCTAACTAGACTTTTTCCATCGTGGGAATACTTTGGCTGCCCAGTACAATACAAATAATTAAAAATAATAATTTACATTTGTATCTGGCCTTCATTATAAGTGATTAGACATTTAATTGACACATTTGAATTTCTTGCGGTATGTATTTTGAATGCCTCTAACTCTGGGTCAGCAACAAGTGGCTATGGAGCCGCATGCGGCTTTTAAGCACCCCCTAGTGGCTTCCTGGCGCTCTTTAAACAATGCTTGATAATGGAACATTTTATGTTTTTTTTTATTGGACAAACATGACACAAATATTCTTAACTTTGTGCCATGAATATAGGTATATATACATACAAAGAATGACAATACAAAGGAAATTATTATTATTATTATTATATATAAGCACGGCGGCACAGTTCATAGGTCATGAAATCGAACCTTCCTGTATGGAGTTTTCATGTTCTCCCCATGCTTGCGTAGATTTTTTCCCACATTCCAAAAACTAGAACCCCCGCGCCCCTACTGAGCATAAGCTGCGCAGATAATGGATAGATGGATATGCATATATATACAGGACTGTCTCAGAAAATTAGAATATTGTGATAAAGTTCTTTATTTTCTGTAATGCAATTAAAAAAACAAAAATGTCATACATTCTGGATTCATTACACATCAACTGAACTATTTCAACATTTTTATTATTTGAATATTGCTGATTTTGGCTTACAGCTGAAAAAAACTCAAAAATCCTATCTCAAAATATTAGAATACTCAATACTTCCTCAGACCAAGTAAAAAAATAATTTTATAACAGCAAAACTAAATCAAACATTTGAAAATGTCCATTGATGCACTCAGTACTTGGTTGGGAATCCTTTTGCACGGATTACTGCATCAATCCGGCGTGGCATGGAGGCAATCAGCCTGTGGCATTGCTGAGGTGTTATTGATGCCCAGGATGCTTCGATAGCGGCCTTCAGCTCATTTGCATTTGTAGGTCTGGTGTCTTTCATCTTCTTCTTAACTATACCCCACGAATTCTCGATGGGGTTCAGGTCAGGGGAATTAGCAGGCCAATCAAGGACAGTGATGCCATGGTCAGTGCACCAGTTACTGGTGGTTTTGGCACTGTGGGCAGGTGCCAGATCATGCTGGAAAATGAAATCCTCATCTCCATAGAGCTTTTCAGCAGATGGAAGCATGTAGTGCTCTAAAATCTCTTGGTACACAGTTGCATTTACTCTGGACTTGATGAAACACAGTGGACCAACACCAGCAGCTGACATGGCTCCCCAAACCATTGCTGACTGTGGGAACTTCACACTGGATTTCAAGCAACTTGGATTTTGCTCCTCTCCAGCCTTTCTCCAGACTCTGGCGCCTTGACTTCCAAATGAAATGCAAAACTTGCTTTCGTCTGAAAAGAGGACTTTGGACCACTCTGCAACTGTCCAGTGCTTCTTCTCCATAGCCCCAAGTCAGACGCGTCTTCCGTTGTCTTGAGTTCAGAAGTGGCTTGACCATGGGAATACGGCTATTGTAGCCCATTTCCCGGACACGTCTGTGAACTGTGGCTTTTGATACCTGGACTCCAGCTTCAGCCCACTGTCTTTGAAGCTCCACCAAATTCTGGAAGCGGCTCTTCTTCACAATTTTGTTAAGGCTGCGGTCATCTCTCTTGGTTGTGCAGCGTTTCCGGCCACATTTTTCCCTTCCAACAGACTTTTTGTGGATATGCTTTGAAACTGCACTCTGTGAACAGCCTGCTCTTTGAGAAATTTCTTTTTGTGTCTTACCCTCCTGATGGAGGGTATCAATGATGGTCCTCTGGACAGCAGTCAGATCAGCAGTCTTCCCCATACTTGTAATTTAGTTTACTGAACCAAGCTGAGTGTTTTTAAGGCTCAGGAAACCCTCGCAAGGTGTTTCGAGTTAATTAGATGATTCAGGTGATTAGTTGAATAGCCTACTTGTATACTTTTTCATGATATTCTAATATTTTGAGATAGGATTTTTGAGTTTTCTTAAGCTGTAAGCCAAATTCAGCAATATTAAAATAATAAAAGGCTTGAAATAGTTCAGTTGATGTGTAATGAATCCAGAATGTATGACATTTTTGTTTTTTTAATTGCATTACAGAAAATAAATAACTTTATCACAATATTCTAATTTTCTGAGACAGTCCTGTATATATATATATATATATATATATATATATATATATATATATATAAAATTATATGCAGTATGTGTTTCCTTCCTTATAAGGCAAATACAAAGCTTTTAATTTTTAACTGCTTTAAACATGTTTTTTTTTGTTTTCAACCTCTGCTCTAACTCTTAATGTATTTTTTCTCCACATTCTCCAGATTTGTCCACCCTATTTTGTTCCCAGAATATTTTGTCGCAACTGTTTACAAACAACCCTCTGCAGAGGATATTATATACTTAGAAGCATTTTAAGTAACATCCCGAAAATTAATAGTTTATTCTAATCTTATTTGATCTATATTTCTCAAATTTCCTGGTCTGAATATCAAGATTTCCGATTCCGCCTTTTTAGCTACTCTTTTTTACTTCTTTTTTTTTTTTTTTTTACTTCTTACCATCTCCTTCTCTCCTCCTTGATCTGCTACCTTATCGTGGTGGAGGAGTTTGTGTGTCCCAATGATCCTAGGAGCTATGTTGTCGGGGGCTTTAAGCCCCTGGTAGGGTCACCCATGGCAAACAGGTCCTAGGTGAGTGGCCAGACAAAACGCAGATCAGAAGACCCCTAATGATGAGAGAAAACTTTGGTCCTCGATTTCCCTCGCCCGGACGCGGGTTACCGGGGCCCCCTTCTGGAGCCAGGCCTGGAGGTGGGGTCCGCTGGCGAGCGCCTGGTGGCCGGACCATTACCCACGGGGGCCGGCCGGGCACAGCCCGAAGGGACGACGTGGGACCCTCTTCCCATGGGCTCACCACCTGTAGGAGGGGCCAAAGGGGTCGGGTGCGCAGAGAGCTGGGTAGCAGCCAAGGGAGGGGTCCTTGGCGCGACGATCCCCGGCTACAGAAACTGGCTTTTGGGACATGGAACGTTACCTCTCTGGCAGGGAAGGAGCCCGAGTTGGTGCGTGAGGTTGAGAAATTCCGACTAGATATAGTCGGACTCACCTCTACGCACGGCTTGGGCTCTGGTACCAGTCCTCTCGAGAGGGGTTGGACTCTCTTCCACTCTGGAGTTGCCCGTGGTGAGAGGCGCAGAGCCGGTGTGGGCATATTAATTGCTCCACGGCTCGGCACCTGTACGTTGGGGTTCACCCCGGTAGACGAGAGGGTAGCCTCCCTCCGCCTTCGGGTGGGGGGACGGGTCCTGACTGTTGTTTGTGCTTATGCACCAAATAGCAGTTCGGAGTACCCAACCTTCTTGGGGTCCTTAGAGGGTGTGCTTGAGAGCGCGCCCCCTGGGGACTCCCTCATACTGCTGGGAGACTTCAACGCTCACGTGGGCAATGACAGTGAGACCTGGAAGGGCGTGATTGGGAAGAACGGCCCCCCTGACCTGAACCCGAGTGGTGTTTCGTTATTGGACTTCTGTGCTCGTCATGGTCTGTCCATAATGAACACCATTTTCAGACATAAGGGTGTCCATATGTGCACTTGGCACCAGGACACCCTAGGCCGTAGTTCGATGATCGACTTTGTCATCGTTTCGTCGGACCTGCGGCCGCATGTTCTGGACACTCGGGTGAAGAGAGGGGCGGAGCTGTCAACTGATCACCACCTGGTGGTGAGTTGGCTTCGATGGTGGGGGAAGATGCCGGCCCGACCCGGCAGACCCAAGCGTGTTGTGAGGGTCTGTTGGGAACGGCTGGCAGAATCTCCTGTCAGAAGAAGTTTCAATTCACACCTCCGGCAGAACTTCGCCCATGTCCCGAGGGAGGCGGGGGACATTGAGTCCGAGTGGACCATGTTCCGCGCCTCCATTGTCGAGGCGGCTGATCGGAGCTGTGGCCGCAAGGTAGTCGGTGCCTGCCGCGGTGGCAACCCTCAGACCCGTTGGTGGTCACCGGCGGTGAGGGATGCCGTCAAGCTGAAGAAGGAGTCTTATCGGGCCTTCCTGGCCTGTGGGACTCTGGAAGCAGCTGGCAGGTATCGGCTGGCCAAGCGGAATGCGGCTTTGGCGGTTGCCGAGGCAAAAACTCGGGCATGGGAGGAGTTTGGCGAGGCCATGGAAGCCGACTTCCGAACGGCTTCGAGGAAATTCTGGTCCACCATCCGACGTCTTAGGGGGAGGAAGCGGTGTGCCATCGACACTGTGTATAGTGCCGATGGGGCGCTGCTGACCTCGACCCGGGACGTTGTGAATCGGTGGGCGGAGTACTTCGAAGACCTCCTCAATTCCACCGGCACGTCTTCCTCTGGGGAAGCAGAGCCTGAGGACTCTGGGTTGGGCTCTCGTATCACTGGGGTTGAAGTCACCGAGGTTGTCAAAAAACTCCTCGGTGGCAGGGCCCCGGGGGTCGATGAGATCCGCCCAGACTTCATTAAGGCTCTGGATGTTGTGGGCGTGTCATGGTTGACGCGCCTCTGCAACATCGCGTGGACATCGGGGACAGTGCCTCTGGACTGGCAGACTGGGGTGGTGGTTCCCGTCTTTAAGAAGGGGGACCGGAGAGTGTGTTCCAACTACAGGGGAATCACACTTCTCAGCCTCCCTGGTAAGGTCTATTCAGGGGTACTGGAGAGGAGGGTCCGCCAGGAAGTCGAATCTCGGATTCAGGAGGAACAGTGTGGTTTTCGTCCTGGCCGTGGAACACTGGACCAGCTCTATACACTCTTCAGGGTCTTTGAGGGTGCATGGGAATTTGCCTGTCCGGTCTACATGTGTTTTGTGGACTTGGAGAAGGCATTCGACCGTGTTCCTCGGGAGGCCCTGTGGGGGGTGCTTCGGGAGTATGGGGTACCGCACAGTCTTATCCGGGCTGTGCGGTCCCTGTATGCCCGGTGCCAGAGTCTGGTCCGCATTGCCGGCAATAAGTCGGATTCGTTCCCGGTGAGGGTTGGGCTCCGCCAGGGCTGCCCTTTGTCACCGATTCTGTTCATAACTTTTATGGACAGAATTTCTAGGCGCAGCCTTGGCGGGGATGGAGTCCGGTTTGGGGGCCTCAGTATTGCGTCACTGCTTTTTGCAGATGACGTGGTGCTGTTGGCTTCCTCAGCCCGTGATCTTCAGCTCTCGCTGGAGCGATTCGCAACCGAGTGTGAAGCGGCCGGGATGGGGATCAGCACTTCCAAGTCCGAGGCCATGGTTCTCAGTCGGAAAAGGGTGGTATGCTCCCTCCGTGTCGGGGAGGAGGTCTTGCCCCAAGTGGAGGAGTTCAAGTATCTTGGGGTCTTGTTCACGAGTGAGGGTAGGATGGAACGGGAGATCGACAGACGGGTCGGTGCAGCGTCTGCCGTCATTCGGACCCTGTACCGGTCTGTCGTGGTGAAGAGGGAGCTGAGCCGAAAGGCAAAGCTCTCGATCTACCAGTCCATCTACGTTCCTACCCTCACCTATGGTCATGAACTTTGGGTCATGACCGAAAGAACTCGATCCCGGATACAAGCGGCCGAAATGAGTTTCCTCCGCAGGGTGGCTGGGTTCTCCCTTAGAGATAGGGTGAGAAGCTCAGTCATCCGGGAGGGACTCGGAGTAGAGCCACTGCTCCTCCGCGTTGAGAGGAGCCAGTTGAGGTGGCTCGGGCATCTAATAAGGATGCCTCCTGGACGCCTCCCTCCGGAGGTGTTCCGGGCATGTCCCACCGGCAGGAGGCCCCGGGGGCGGCCCAGGACACGTTGGAGAGACTATGTCTCTCGGCTGGCTTGGGAACGCCTCGGGGTCCCGTCGGATGAGCTGGAGGAAGTGGCTGGGGATAGGGACGTCTGGGCTTCCCTTTTAACGCTGCTGCCCCCGCGACCCGACCTCGGATAAGCGGAAGACAATGGATGGATGGATGGACCATCTCCTTCTCTTCCTTACTTCAGAGCCTAACCATTCCTGTGTGGAGTTTGCTTTTTAGATCTTACTTCCTTGTTTTCATTTGGTCAGATTTATAGTTTTTTTTCTCGAAGAGATGTACAGTATGTTCTGTCCATGGAAGAGTAAAAGAAAATAAATATTTTTCTGACAATAAGGCCTATGATTGGCTGTTCCATTTCAGGTTCTCCTCTCGCCACAAAACTAGGACGAGCTCCAGGTCACTTTTTTGACAAGTGGTTCAGAAATTGGATGAATGTACTGTGCTTTATATGTGGGAAGAGCATAGCATAGCCAGGAAAGTTATGAAGTGCGTTTGATGGCAAAACTCTTTTACGTAAACTAATCCAAAAAACCTGGAACTGTTATTTGACCCTGTTTTGAACTATCAGAAACATGGTCACTCTCGATGACGAAGACCACGAAAAAAAGAGTGTTATGCCTCTTCTTCTCTGATCGTATTCCGATCCAAAAAATAATTTCACAAAATAAGTTGAATTTTGTAATCTCTTGAGCTTACAGTTCTGCAATCCCTTAACCACCTGGGTCCTAAGGGCACCACACCCTTGTGTTGTGTCTCGGAAAGTACAGCCTGGTCGTTCCCTTTCCTCTCCAGGCTACTATGTTTGGGGGTATAGGGCGTGCTCCCCGACATGAAACAGATATTACTGGTTTCCAGTAGCAGGAGATGCCTGATCTGACTCAGATATAGCAGCTTCATCATCTGGTTACCGTTGTTGTTAGTATAAGCGTCATCCTGCTCTTGAAAGATACCAGATCCTAAATCACTGGGGAAAAACTCCTTTGTCACAAAATTTTGAGTAAACCTCTTGTTAACATTCACATCGTACTGTAGACATTGCATCACTAGTTGCTTTCATATTGCTGTTGAAAAACAAACTTTCTGGCGATGACATTAAGGACTTTGCGCATATATTCTTTTAACTACAAATTATTAATGTATTTCTTTTAGTTTGAACCTTATGTTGATGTTTTTATTTTATTTATGTGAATTTTTGACATAAGCATTCTTTTGCATTTCATAGTTTTACATTTTCTTTTTGCCACATATTTAACTGAGCATCTAAGTACAAATTGTAGTCTCTTCAAGGTTCTCCAACATGTACAAGTTATTCGTTTGACGATATTAAGGCCAGAGTAAGAGACTGATTCTGCCATGAATTCAACAATTGCTTCCTTAGTCACCATTTCGATTGTATATACAGTGCTTATATGCTACATATTTTTAAGAGTTAATTTACATCAATAATAGCATTTCAGGCTGTTAGATGGGAGGCCAGCCAGCGTAGTTTACGAGACTAAAGCATGACTAATTTGTAATCTGAAATATTTTTTTTCAATGGCTCATACTTGTTGTTCAAAGGGTGTTTTGAGGGTAAAAGTACAAAAATGTGCAGATGACCCGTTCCTTGAAAAACAACGAGATATTATGTTTCCATTTCGATTGGAAGCAACTCATTTATAGTGGCCTTTCCCTAGGATGCTCCTAAACTGAAGTCGTAAATTTTTGGGGAGAGCACCTAATGAAACATGAAACTTTGTTGGTATGCCTACCATGAGTGGTCCCGCGAAGGACAGTTAAGAGGTCATGCCTGAAAGACATCTGCACTCTTTAAATTTTTTTTTTTTAAAATTAACGTTTTTTTATAAACTGGGATATTTCTACCTAGCAAGTTTCATTTTGACTTTAACTACAGGCATTATAAGTGGAAGTGCAGTAACGGCAGATATGTAAATAAAATTAAATGAATCTTAATTCGACGACGTTTTTGGGGGGCTTTGTTTCACGGATTCCAGATGTTGCAAGTAGCTTTGAGGACGTAGAGTCAATATTTCATGACGAAGTGCTCGTATGTGTCTTTGATATCCTCTGCAAAGGGGTGTTTGTGAAAAGAAAGGCCAAAATAAATGTCAAGATGAATTGAACTCAAGGCACTACGCATATTGTTTTCTTTAAGGCAGTTTTTCTTAAAGATCGGGTTTTATTGAGGATCTTTTGCATAGTATACTTCCCAAAAGCTTGTCCATTTGATGGAAAAATTTTCTCATTCATTATTTTTCTTATTTCAAAAATGCAACAAAAAGGTATATTAACGGCACTGACATGTACTTTTTCTAATTGTGTTTTTTTTCTTATTCTTTTTGGAAATGTTACAATTGAGATTATTTAGCTCATTTGATACATGTCATACATATCACTTTTTTAACTAGTTTTCTGTTTGGGTTTGTATATTTACTAATTTATTTTTCTATCTTAGAAAATAACATTTTTTTTTATTCTAGTAAAAAAATTATTAATGAAAATAATTAAGCATATTTTCTGGATCTCAAATTTGGAGTAGTTTTTTGAAATACACGTCTAAGTAATTATATGTATCTATATTATGATAGATAGTAGTAATTCAAATGACTTTTCTATTTCCCGTAGATTTCTATTATTTTTACATTTATATTCATTATACATTCTAGGATTTTTATTTTAGTTTGGGATATTAAAACATGCAAAATTAAAACGTCATCTACCACATCAGATAATTTCGCTAATTTTTAGGAATATTCTTTTGCTGAAAGACAGCATAGCACCATCTTTTTTTTTATAATGCTCGAGAAACTGTTGTTAGATTTTTATTTTTAGCAACAAGTATAGGTTGAAAATAATTTCTCAAGTAGATGTAAAATAGTTAGTTTAAATTAATTGATACAGATTTTATCATATTGTTTATCATTAGCTTAAAAAAGTAGACAACATGACATTTTTTAATGTAAACACATTTGATTAAAATATTGTACATGGTCCCCATTTGAGGAACACATGTTGGTCTGGAGAGGGATGGGTGCCACTAGGCTGTACTTGCCCAAAAAACACCACAGGAATGGTGCCTCTACGACCCGCGTGGCTAAGGGATCCAACCAACCAACAGTAATGGATACAGATAAGTACTCTCAGATATAGTAAAGTAAAAGTAAAAACATTATTTCATAAATTTACTCAAGTCAAGAACAGATGAATAAGAATGCACTCAAGAACAGAAATTAATACTTTTATTTGAATACATTCAACTAGTGCGGTTTTTCCTGCATATACCAAAAGATAGTGTATCCAAACTCTTTTGTTCCCACATAACATGTGCAACTTTCAAACAGTTCCCAGTTTTGACAAAAGTAAATGAACATGTCGGCTTGTGCACTCATCACTGAATCCAAGCAAGCAAAAAAACAAAACAAAACATATGTTTAATGATGATAAATAGAAACAGGAAGGTTTAGCTGAGATCACGAGGATCTAGGGTTTATGTCACGGCAGCTTGTAGCGATTTTCCGCCAGGTCTGCGGTGGCGAATGTTGCAGAGTCATCCGTTGGAAACTGACTTGTGGACTCCTAAATCTGCGTCAGCGCAATGATGTTAATATGTTGTTTTGTGACTGAAAAAGATCATAAAATTTGTGCATGCCAGCGAATAATACAAATATGTTCCCAACGATAGCTTGTTTGTTAACGTGCATGCAGTCGGCCCATGGGAACTATGCTTTTTACTTTCTGCTTACTGGTGCACTGGGGTGAAAATGACATCAAGCTGGATGTTTCCTGGGAAACATCTGTAAACACGCTATGCTTACCTATGGGGCAAGCAGATGTGAAATACGCACAGTGTGACAAATGTTGAGCAACATTTGCGTAATTGGATAGTGAACTACTGAAATATGGCTAGAGGGGATATATACCAACTTAGATTTGTTTCTTTATATAAGAATGCATGGGCCTTCAAACCTTAAACATCCATCAAAAAATCATACAAACCTTGACACAGTCCTAAATAGTAATTCAAAACCATGATTCCTTTAAAGTAGAGGTGACATTTTTTTGAAGTAATTTTCTTTTGAAATGATAAGCGCTGATATCCTTTTTGACTCATGATTGTAACCTTAATCCCTTTTAAACACTATTTCTGTGACAAGGTATCTGAAAGACCCACATGCGGGACACAAGAGAGGTGGTCATACCCCACTAGGTTGGGAGTTTATTCAAACAGCAACAACAAAAGACTTTACTGGTGAGAAGGGGGTGTAAGATCGGGACTGCATAAAAGAGGATTTTGAGAGTGAGGCTTGCGAAGGGAAACTAGAGAGTAAAAGATTTAGGACTTCCTTTAAGGAAGACGGCTATGGTGGATGTTCAGGGGACGAAGAGGGAACCGGAGGAGGATTTTGGTGTGGCAAGTCTTGGAGTGGTAAAACTGAGCATGGACGAAATCGAACAAGAAGGTTGTAGGAGGCGAAGCTTGTCGTTTGACGATTGAAAGTCTTCAGGAATCAAAACGGTTAGGCAAAGTGAGGTAGAAGCCCAGGCTATTTATAGTAGATGAGGCTGATTGTCGATTTGAAAACATCTAGGGAGAGTAAATGTGAGGGGGATTGGATAATGGGTTGAAGCTGCCATCCATTGAAGAAGAGAGGCTCCAGCCACCACACCATGACAATTTTGAAATTGTGCTTTTTTTCCTTATAAAACCCTGTTTAAAATCTTAATTACTTGGGTTCAGACATTGTGGCGATAGATATTTTTTCACCTGTATTTTATAACTACAGCACTGTAATACAATGTAACCAGAACACTTCTCTACCTTAATTTAAGACATGACTCTAAAAGCATCACTCTACTTTGAAACCTGAACTGATCTATAACTTAAGGTCTCACATTTGACACAGGAATTTTTTCATCTTTATTTTGTTACAACTGCAAGTAATTGTGTCTTAAAATCAACAGTGGAAGCCCCCATCTTGCTTTATTTTGACCCTACCCAAGTTGAAACCATAACTGCTTCAAAGGTTGAGGTCACACTTTATTTTACAACTGTAATTATTTATGACCCAAGCCTACCTTTGAAACCCTTACTTTATTTTAATTCTATTGAATCTACTACCCTACTTTGAAACCTTAATAGCTTTGAAACTTTTTGGCGGACAGAACATCAAAAAAAAAGGCATTAGGACACTCTTCCAGCTCCTGCTAGTAGCTATTTGCATTCATGTATAATATCCATGCATCCATTATCTGCATCGCTTATCCACAGTAGGGTCATGGGAGTGATGGAGCCCATTCAATCTATCTTCGGGCAATGGGCAGGGGACACCCTGAACTGGTTGCCAGCCAGTCGTAGGGCACACAGAGACAGACAATTCACACCTAGGGACAATTTGGGCCAGCCAATTTAACTAACATGCATGTTGTTAGAGCCTGGGAGGAAACCGGAGTGCCTGGAGGAAACCCATGCAAGCATGGGGAGAACATGCAAGCTCCTCACTGGTAGCTGAATTTGATCCTGTGACTTCAAAACTGTACCGCGGATGCGCTTAACACTAATCCGCCATGCAATTTAGTTTCTGAATGTTTTTCTCGAAACTGTGGTAATATGAAATGAAATGAAATGTTTATTGAAGGTATTGTTGGATACATTAATCAAAACATGACACAAAAAGAAAAACTAATGCTGAGAGTGAGCATGGCCAAATATGGTCACCTTACGCCCCCTCCCCTAAGGAAATTTGACAGATCTGTTTGCTAAAAGGTTTGCACCGTATTTGCACTAATAACCTGGTCAGGCAAAAAATTCCAAATTTTTGGTATCCTGAAAGAAATAAAGTTTCCGTGCAAGTTGCTTGTAGGTCTAGGCACCCGTAACTTATATCTGTGACCACGTAAACCATCAACACGACAGAACTCAAAAAATTGATCAAAAGCCACATCGATCATTCCATGCAGTACTTTGAACACAAAAATTAAATCAAATCGAATTCTACGGAGCTCCAAAAAGTCCAAGTTCAGTCTTTGTAGTCTTTCCGGATATGACAAGCTGTGCATCCCAGGTATCCGCTTCGTATACCGTCGTTGAACTCCTTCCGGTAGGTTAATGTCCTTGAGTAAGTAAGGGTTCCACACAACGCTGTTATATTCTAACCCGGGTCTAACATAAACGCAAAACATTCGAACTAAGAATGCTGGGTTCTTGTTGTAAAAGTTTCTGTAAATGTTTGATGCTATGTTATTGGCTTTGTTGGTAATTTGGGCGATATGCGTGATAAACGTTAAGTTTGAAGTAAGAGTGACACCCAGATCCTTATGTTCAGTAACAACATGCAAATCATGATCATTAATGTTATACAGCGGAACAGAACCATGTAAAAACGACTGTCCTAAGCATTAATGAGATGACAATTGCAGTTGCCACTTTTCGGACCAAAGAAAAACTGATTTAATGTCATTTTGGAGAGAATCAATTGTTCCTGTCACCTGGGTTTTTGGTAAGAAAGCCGACAGTTTAGCATCATCGGCAAAAATTGAGATGTCACTACTTTGAATGGCCTCAGGTAGGTCGTTCACAAAAAACAGAAATAATAATGGTCCTAGTACTGAGCCCTGCGGTACCCCACTACAAACTTCCGACCACGCTGAAAGAACATCATCATTTTTTACGCATTGTTTACGATTTGACAAATATGCTGTTATCCATTCAAGCAGTTTTCCCCTAATACCATAGCATTTCAGTTTTTGTAAAAGCTTGTTATGAGACACTTTATCAAAAGCCTTGCAAAAGTCTAAGTAAACAACATGACCAGCCATATTGTGAACAAAAAACATACTGGTAATATTATTCAAATGAGCTATTAAGTTAGTCATGGTAGAATGTCCGGACCTAAACCCATGTTGTTTAAACGTAAAAAGATTGTGCTCCTGTATAAATTTCCATATGGCATCTGAGATAGATAATACATCATGGAAAACCTCTTACTAATGATCTGTTTGACTTTTGTCTACCTATGTTTCTGACCACAACCAACTGATGCTCATTTTTTTCCATTCAGAAGCTATTTTTTTCCCCAGCTAAAGTTCATTTTTTAAATTGAATATCCGCCAGGCAACACGTACAAGTTTGGCTGCCAGCCGGCAGAGCGATCCACCACACTCAGTTATTAGATACCGTCTCAGCAGCACATGACGTCATCGTCATGGATTTTCAACCTGTTGGTCGGATCCTGGCTGTAATTTGAATGTTTCCAATATACTTTACCACATGATCCATCAGAAGTCAACATTTTCCCAAGAGAAAATTGAACATATATTTGAACTCACAGCCATTGAAGATTAAAAACGTCCATTTAGTTTTTCCAAATATGTCTTAGAGTTTGTGAGCAGTTTTTATTAGATCTTACTATTGAAAAGTCTTCTTATTATCCCCACAGGTATTATGATCGAGCCGTAAACTGAGCTGACCTCTGATATTCACCGACCCCCTTCCCGGTCATGGGGAAGGTCTACCACATCAGTAAGAACGTGGGACTTGGCCTACTCTTGTTTGCCGTGACTGCTCTGGTGACCATTCTAGCTCTGTCTGTCGCATACGACAAAGAAAGGCGCAAGAATCGAAACCGACCCGGAGACCAGGCGAAAGTCAACAGCCACGTCCCTGATCCGACCCTCGTAGTCTCAAAAGAACCATGGGACCAGTACAGACTTCCTTCTGCGCTGGTCCCAATTTCTTACAATGTGACGCTGTGGCCTCGCCTGAAGCCTGACGAGGACGGGATTTTCATCTTTACCGGACTCTCGGATGTGGTTTTTGCTTGTCTTCAGGCCACGGACCTGATCCTCATCCATGCCAACAAGCTCAACTTCACCACCTTCAACGGGCATCATGCCTTGCTGAGCGGACTGTCAGGAGCCAGGACGCCTTCCATTAAGAAATCTTGGCTGGTGGCTGAGACTGAGTATATGGTCCTGGAGCTCAGCGCCCTCCTCACCAAGGGTGCATCCTATGTCTTGCATACCGAGTTCCAGGGAGAATTAGCGGATGACCTTGAGGGTTTCTACAGGAGTGAATATTTGGAAGATGGCATAAAGAAGTACGTTTTGCAGATACTGTTTGTGATTTGAAAGCTTGCATGGTAAAAATTGGACATCCTATGGCAAAAAAACATGTTTATCGGTCAAAAAAAAGTGTACGTACACTATAATTGGACCCTTATTTTACTAAGAGCAATGAGAGATGAGCAAAATATTAACTTGTGATCACTAGTAGCTTTTCCTCTACATTTATAGTAAAATAAGAAAATAATACTTAAAATGAGCAAAATATTACCCTAGTGGTGACCTAGTGGGTCATGCAGTAGCTCAGGAGGTAGAGCGATCGTTTTAGGATTAAGGGATCCCAGTTCGAATCCCGGCTTGTCCGTGTTACATGTCGAAGTGTCCTTGGGTAAGACATTGAACCCCCAATTACCCCCAATAAGCAGGTTAGCGCCTTACATGGCTGCACAGATCACGGCCGCTATTGGGAAATGTGAAGCACAATGTGAAGCGCTTTGGGAAGTCATTGACTTGAAAAGCGCTATATAAATGCAGATCATTTCATTTCATTTCAAAAACACACTTAAAATGTAATTAATATTATGTGTTTTTTACTTCCCAATTGAAATATAATTTTCTTGATTTAGTAGAAGTGTTTACAACGTTCATAGTAAAATAAGAAAATAATACCTATAATGAGCAAAGTGGTTTAGCGGACAGCAGTAATTTGTCTGATCATAACAATGACTTTTGAAAAATTTGATTAAATTAAAATAATATATTTTGTTTAATTTTGTTAATGATTCTTTGGGTTCATAATAATAATAATAATAATAATGATAATAATATTTTGATTATTGGTGTGTATTTCTTAGCACCACAAACTAATTTTGAGTCCACTGTGGTAATAGCTTGCCCATTATAAGTATCATTTCAATTCTATTAAGTATATTACTAACTTATTTCTAGTAAAACGGGAATATGAGCAAAATTATCCGTCATGGCAGATTTGTGTTTGTATAGCCCTTAATCACAAGGTGTCTCAAATGGTCAGCTACTGTTTTGCTAGGGGGACAGACTATTAGTGTAAATTTAAGTCTGTTTTACCTTAAATTATTTTGAATGTGTTTATCTAGTACAGTGATTTTAAACCACTGTGCCACTAGTATGCCGTGAGAGATCGTCAGGTGTGCCGTGAGAAATTATCCAATGTCACTTTTTAAAAATTAATATTTTACATTTATGAATCATTTTCTTCAAATATGATATCATTGTCAAGTGTCTGTGCTGTAAAAAAATGGGGGTATTATCAATTATATTGTAATTAAACATACTGTTTAGTGTCATTTTATAACATTTTTGGTTAGTGGTGTGCCACGAAATTTTTCCAATGTAAAAAAACGTGCCCTGGCTCAAAAAAGGTTGAAAAACACTGACTAGTACAGTGTTTTTCAACCAGTGTGCTGAGGCACAGTAGTTGTGAGACCTTGTCTAATGTGCTACAGGAAATTGCCCAATTTTATCTTTGCAATACAACAAAAAACAATGCCATTATTCAGTATTTTTGCGTATATATATATATATATATATATATATATATATATACATAAACTACTTATCTGCTCGTGAGTTAGCACAGTATATTTAATAATTTATTTTGTTACAAAACAGTTTAGAGTATAGCACATATATTTTCTTATTTTAAGTATTATTTTCTTTTTATATATTATCTGCTAATGAGGTAGTACAGTGACATATTTGACATACTACTTTGTTTGATGAAGCTGAAGATTGCGCCGAAAAAAATAACAATAATATGTCAAATAAAGTACAAATTTTGCACACAATTCTGCTGATTTCAATGATTATATTCTTAGTTCGTCTACTACAGTAAAATAATTTTACTAGAACATTTAGATAAATTTGCTAAAATAGGAAAAATATATTTAAGATAAGACACATATTATGCCAATAAGATAAGAATATGTTTTTACTGAATGGTGTGTCTAACATACACACACACTTACACACTGTTTATGATGTCTAGAGAAGCAGTTCATTATAATGGGATGTCCTATCGGAAGAAAACATCTGTTATTGTGCATCCTGAGTTATTTGTCTAAATAATTCTAGACTGAATTTATATTTTCAGAGTGGTAGCCACCTCTCAAATGCAAGCCACGTATGCCCGAAAAGCCTTCCCATGCTTCGATGAACCTGCCATGAAAGCCATCTTTAACGTCACCATCATCCACGACCGAGACAAAGTGGCTCTCTCCAATGCTCGACAATTAGGTTTGAACATTATTAAATACAATAACTGCGTTTCCCAGTCAATTCCCAAGAATTTCATTATTTGACTCTCCTTGCAGATGTTATGGACGCGGTCATGAATGACATGGCGGTCCGGGTTACGAGGTTTCAGCCCACGGCGAAGATGTCCACTTACCTGCTGGCTTTTATCGTTAGCGACTTCTCTTTTGTTGAGTCCAAGCAAAAGAATAACCTGCAGGTACAAAAATATCCACTCGATAAACAAAATCATTTACGCAGCGTTTTTGTCAATGTTAAGATACTGAGTCAAACTGAATTGCTATTATTTAAGATCACTTAAAATAAATCATAAAGATACATTTTTAATGCATAGATAACACCATTGTGAACATTATTCAGAACGAGATTAGATGTTGCATTCCAGGATAAACATGTAATTGAAAAAATAAAACCAACAAATAAGACATGAAAAAACATTAGAATGGGCATTATTTACAAGGTAATTTTATAAGAATTGCATCACAATAACAGTCCGATAAGAATTGTTTTCTTTTCCTGACTCGTAAAAATGAAAAAAGATTTTGTACATACATAAACTACTCTCAGGAGGTTCAGCGCTCGTCTTGGGATCAAGAGATCACGGGTTCGTTTCCCGGCTCCTCCGTGTTATTTGTCGAAGTGTCCTTGGGCAAGACACTGAATCCCTAATGCCCTTGATAGCAGGTAGTTGGCTTGCATGGCTGACACTGCTATTGGTTGGTTAGTGTGTAAAAGGGAAAAGTGTGAAGCACATTGTAAAGCGCTTTGGGAGGTCTTCATTGACTTGAAAAGCGCTATATAAATGCAGACCATTTGCATTGTTTCTGTTCAGTCATGTTGCAACAAACCTCACCTCACATAATGAACGAAAAACTTAAAAGAAAAAAAGGGATGAACCGTCCCAAAAATAACTTTGGATGCTTTTTCAATCAATCATAAAAAAATGATCATATCTTACATCATTATATCAATTATTTGTTAATCCATTATAATATTATCACATTATCGAATCATGATATATACAGTACTCAACGGTTTCTGAGAAGTTTTTCATTCACATCCTTCTCCTCCTGACTTTCTAACAAGAATATAATGTGTGAAACCTGAGACAAATAGGCATATTTTTGGGAACTCGGGAACTTTAGACAATTAATATTATAAGTCACATCCTTGAAAAATAAATAAAAAAGATATTCCAACCGTTGTTCACGAGTTTGTCCACGTAATCAATCCTCTTGATCTAGGAGACTTCCTTTTGTTTACTTTACAAACTTTACAACTTGCCGACTTGTCTATCAGTCCATCTTTAAAAAAGATTTACACGCCTTCCGGGCGATTTCACGTTCATTTTGATGAGATTTTTGTTAATGTAGACATTTTTGCCTTTTTGTTTAGGTACTTCAAAATGGCACACTTCTTGTTGGAAACTCAAGCCACACATATGGTGGTCTTCTTCCTCCTAGTGGAAGTTGATAGCAGAGGTCAACAAGGGCCTCATTTACTGTTGAAATGATCTGCTTTTATATAGCGCTTTTGAAGTCAATGACTTTCCAAAGCGCTTTACAATGTGCTCCACATTTCCCAATAGCAGCCTTGTATTGCAGCCATGTAAGACGCTAACCTGCCTATTGAGGGTATTAGGGGTTCAGTGTCTTACCCAAGGACACTTCGACCGGGATTCGAACTGGGATCCCTTGATCCCAAGACGAGCGCTCTAACTCCTGAGCTACCCATTCTTGGCTCTTTTCAATTCCTTCTTTATGGCTGTTCTTAACATTTCTGAGTTGGGTAATCACCTGTTGAGCAACTGGCTCCATGTTTTGGTTTGGTATTTCTTGCACGCTGGTGAACTTTGAGGCATTAATGATTAATGATCATAGAGAGAAGGACATTGTTCAAATATCCTCTGACTGTGTTGTAGAATCTTATTTTCCATTTCTTTGTGTAGTTGTTGAATTTCTTTGAACCTCTTTCAATATGGCTCGATAATCCTTTTTCTTTTTGTAAGAATGGTCTCCATTTTCACTGTTAAGATTCTTTCTTGATTTTTGTTCTCTCTTTCCGACATCCTCCAGCTCTTTTTTGTTTCCATCAAGTCGTTGAACATTTTCTCCATTGTTTTCAGCATTTTTTTCATTTTTGTAATCCATCATATCAAATCATTCTTGGCTCTTTTCAATTCTTTCTTTTATGGCTGTTTTTATCAAGTCCATGTCGTCTCCTTTCCTTGCCATGGAAATTTTCCGTTTTAGTTGAGATTTTGGTTTGTAAGAAAAAAAGAAAAAGTGTGAGTCCTTCTTCGTGAGAGTCTTGAACAGGAATCAATAGCACCAACATTTTGTGAAAACTTTATTAGAGGGCAGAAAATTAAAGAGGTAGTGGACAGTGCAAAAGGAGGCATTTATTATACCGTTGACTGTGGTACAGTATAGCAAGCCGGCAATGTACTCCAGACTGGGCAGAGAGCAGCCGATGATTATTCTGGGCTGTGTTGATGACTCTCTGTAAGGTTTTTCTGCCTACAGCCTTGCTTCCAGCATACCACACTGTGATGTCGTAGGCCAGCATGCTTTCCACTGTGAATCTGTTGGGTATTAGAAAGAAATATTGGATTGCTTTTAATTTTGTTATAATTTTAATAATCTGTGCCATATTTTTAATGACTAAAATCAAATAATTAAAATGAAAAAAAGTACATAAGTGTAGACTGTCTTTCCTTTTGTAAATATGGTTTGTATTTGATTTTATTTGACCTTTACCCTGTTTTGAATTTCTTTGGTAAAGTGAACTTCTTATAAAATTTGAACATCCGAGACTGCAGAAAAAAATTGGCATTTTATTTTAGTGACAATAAAACCAATCTTAAATGGATTGATTTTGATAGCAAAATGGAGTGGTACTATAGATCTTTTATTTTTCAAATGTTTTATTATTATTATTATTTTTATGCATGTTTTTTTTTTTCAGGTGCGTGTGTGGGCTCGAAGGAAGGCCATTAACGATGGACATGGGGACTACGCGCTCAACGTCACCGGACCGATTCTCCAGTTTTATGAGCATTACTATAGTGCACCGTATCCACTCCCAAAGTCGGGTAGGTAAAAAAACAAATGAAGAATTACCAAGGGCTCCTTGTAGTAACAAATTTGACCTTTGTTCATGAACACAAATTTCAATAAGTTCCAGTGATATATAAAGGTAAAATGTAAATATAAATGTAAATGGTCTGCATTTATATAGCGCTTTTCAAGTCACTGAATGCTTTCCAAAGCGCCTCACAATGTGCTTCACACTTACCCATTTACACAAACTCACACACTGATAGCAACGTCCGCCATGCAAGGCAACTACCTGTTTATCGGCGGCATTAGGTATTCTGTGTCTTGCCCAAGGACACTTTGACATATAACATGGAGGAGCTAGGAATTTAACCTGCGCTTTACCTCCTGAGCTACTGCCGCCCCAAAAGTCATGGCTCTTAGAAGAAGAACTCATCTTTGTCTCTAAAAAGAATACATTTTAAAAGTAGCTGATCTGATCCTACATATTGTTTATGTTTTTTTTTTTGTATTTTTTGTTTTTGTTTTGTTTTTGTTTTGAGTCTTTTGTTCTTGTCCCGGACCTTTCCAGATCAGGTGGCTTTGCCTGACTTCCACGCCGGCGCCATGGAGAACTGGGGCCTGGTCACCTACAGGGAGACGGCTCTCCTCTATGATCCGAAGCGATCGTCGGCTGGAAACAAGCAGCGAGTGACCAGCGTTATTGCACACGAGTTGGCTCACATGGTAGGGCATCTGTCACATTGTTCTATAACTGTATTGCATGAATTGTTCTCAGGAGCGGCACGGTGGATGAGTGGTTGGCGTGTCCGCGGTACAGTTCTGAGTTCATGGGATCAAATCCAGCTACAATCCTTCTTGTGCTGAATTTTCATGTTCTCCCTGTGCTTGCGTGGGTTCCTCCGGGCACTCACGTTTCCCCCCACATTCCAAAAACATGCATGTCAGCTTAATTGGCTGGTCCAAATTTTTCCTACGCGTGAATGAGAGAGTGAGTTGTCTGTCTCTGGGTGCCCTGCGATTGGCTGGCAACCAGTCCAGAGTGTCCCCTGCCCACTGCCCGAGGACAGGTGGGATGGGCTCCAGCACCCCCGTGACGCTACTGAGCATTAGCAGTGCAGATAATGGATTGATGGATGGATGAATTGTTATAAAATTTGGTTCATTTGGAGGGCTTTTATTAATCCACCCAAACACGCTGCAGTAAAATCGGCATTCGGATATAAAAAAAGATATTACCGCTCTGCTTCTCCTGCTACTGGTAAACAAGTAAACCAGTACTGTCTATTTCATGTGGGGGATACAATCCCTTACCCCCAAAACAGCCCGGAGAGGGATGGGCACCACTAGGCTGTATTTGCCCAAGACACACCACAGGAAGTGAAGCCCCTACAATCCAAGTGGTTAAGGGATCCGTGAACCAAACCTTGATTATAACTCCGGGTAATAACTATGTTTTGGGGATGGTAGCTGTTATCACATACATCTACATCCCTGCATGTAAGGTACATACATATTACAAATTAATCTTAAAATTTTAATTTTTATATTTCAAACTTGAAATTATTATTTTGCATATCTCTGCCACTAAAGGGCAACAAAGCTAGACTTTCCCTGCTTTGAGCCAATCACAAAACTGGGTCTCTAGTGAACAGAACAAAGGTTCCGTGTAAAATCTTTAAAAATACATTAAAAAAAACAATTCTTAACTGTTAATATGAGGGTTTACTGTTACATTTTAGTTTACAGAATAAAAGAAACATGAGCATAAAATGTTATTTGTTTAAATTTATGGTTTTATTAGGATTTTCTTTCAAAGAATTGACTTTATATTCATTGAATTACTTTTGTTGATTATTTGGAGTTTGAGTCAAATATTGTCTTATCTTTTGTGTGTGTTTTTTCCTAGTGGTTTGGAAACTTGGTGACCATGTGCTGGTGGAATGATCTGTGGCTCAACGAAGGTTTTGCTTCGTATGTGGAATATTTAGGAGCGGACTATGCAGAACCAAAATGGAATATTGTAAGAGCAGAGACACTAAATTCCTTTAATAAGTGTGTTCTTGGTTACCGAATGGTTTGAATAACCTGTAAGAAGCACGAAGCTACAATTGCAACCTAAATTATGCTCTATGTGTCATTGAAATTGTCTGAATCACATCCCAAAAGTCTTTCACTCGAATCCACTTAAATCCATTTGCTGTCACAGAAAGACCAGATCATTCTGGACGACGTCCAGCGGGTGTTTAATCTGGATGCCCTGGCTTCCTCTCACCCGCTTTCCCGGCGAGAAGACGAAGTGAACACGCCTGCTCAGATCAGCGAGATATTTAACACCATTTCCTACAGCAAGGTGATTTCTCAATGATTATATGTCTCTTGGATTTTAGCAAGCCCTTTATACTTTTTCCATTGGCCCTTCTGTGTTATTGTGGAATTCTCTAGTGGTGACAAAACAGTTAAGAACATGATTGAATTTAAGGTGCAGTGTTTCATTTTTGACCACTAAATGTCTCTGTATAGTATTTGCTCAAGGAGGAATGCAAACTACAGAGACTTAAAGTGACCAAAACGCAACATTATTATCCCTCACTTTTTTGCCAAACCTTTCACAAGGAAGGTAAATAGAAAAAAATAAAATAAAAAAGGTAAGATAAGAAAGAAGAATAAAGGAGAAAAAGAGAGGAACATATGAAACAACTCAAAAGGAAAAAAAAACAAAAGAAAAGAAAAAAAAAGGGAAAAAGAAAGAAAACCATGAAAAAAAGGCAAAAAACATCCAGAAAAAGAGAAGAAAGAAAAAAGTATGAAAAGGGGAAGAAATAAAACAAAGAGAAAGAAATAAAAAAGAAACATAAGAAAAAAAATAATAAAAATGACCAAATATTATTTTACTGTAGACCATTTTTACCATATATTCTTTTCTGTTTTTACTGTAAAAAAATAATTAGAAATAATTATGTCAGCTCCCTCTAGGGGAGGATGCTCACATGTCAAATAAATGCTAATTTTCTTGACCATTAAGCACGTACATTATTTGAAAGAAATGCTTTTTTTACATGATATTTCATAAATATTTGTTCATCATTTAAGTCAATATTGTTTTTGTACTTTCAAATGAAGTTTTTTTTTAACCAACAGGAGGTGCTAAAAAGACACACTGTCCCTTTAAATAATGATAATAATCATCCGCAGAATGGCCTGTACTATCACGTGAACCTATATTTTCTAAATGCTCATTCGTGTTCGTATTTCATGGCTTGAGACAAAGTTTTCAATTTCAGGGTGCTGCAGTCCTCCGGATGCTGTCTGGCTTTCTTGGTGAAACAGTTTTCTCCAAGGGACTAAGTGTGAGTAACTACAAAAAGATCAATATTCTCCAAATGAAACGCAATGACTTCCCTATATTCTTGGTCAGTCTTACCTCAACACATACGCCTACAGCTGCACTGTCTACAAAGACTTGTGGGACCACCTCCAAAAGGTCGGCAAGACCGCTTCAGGTGCTTCTGAACTCAACTGCAACTTTTTATCTTACAGTTCCCTTTTATCCCCAGGCGGTGGAGGAAACACCAGGCTTGCGTATCCCACGTACAGTACACGACATCATGCACCGTTGGACCCTGCAGATGGGTTTCCCAGTGGTGACCATCAACACTAAAACCGGACACGTCACCCAAAAGCACTTTTTGTTGGATCCAGAGTCTGTGGTGGATAGACCCTCGCAATTCAAGTAGGTCTATAAGCTTAAAAGTCCTTAAAACATGAGTCATGGACCTCTTGAAAGCCAAAAGCTGATTTTCAATTACTGATTAGCTTAAAAGGCTACCAGTTTGATATGCATTTTTAAAATAACAAGTTACCATTTTATTACAATTCTGTTTCTATTGTTGGAAATTAATAATCAAAATGTACCGTTTACTAAATTGTTCGAATTCGTTAGCTGACTCCATTAACCAAACACGACCTACATTCACCCAACAATTTATGCACGCTTGTTTCTTGAGGGAAAAATGATCAGGAAGCCGGCATTTTCACACGGGGGCAGATTTGTTTTCCCTAACAGAAAAGAACTAAGTGAACTCCATCGAAGACGACCGAAGTGACGTTGGAGTCTGTGCGGGAAGCCTTCTTCTGAAGTCCTTTAGCTTTCTTTTCTTGGCCCACGACTCCCTGCAAGATGGTGTCTCGGCTCCTCCCATGGGCCTGCCAAGGAATTGTTTGTGCCCATCGTTCTCACAACACCGCGCCTTGATGTCTGGAACATTCTGTGTCAGCACACTCACGCGTCCTGTTATGAACAGAACTAGACAAAATATTATGCATTTCGAACAGCCTGCCCTGTCATTGAACTAAAGCCCACTCAGTGAAAATCTTCATTGCATTATGAGTCAATCGTATAAAATCCTTTATCGTCAAATGTATAAAATCCTTTTACTATGATGGGCAGCACAGCAGTGCAGTGGTTAGCGCGTGTGCGTCACAGTTCTGAGGTCACGGAATGAATCTTCCTGTGCGGAGTTTGTGTGTTCTCGTGCTTGCGTAGGTTTCCTGTCATCTTCCAAAAACATGCATGTTGGTTAATTGGCCGGTCCGAATTGTCTGTAGGTGTGAATGAGCGAGTGAGTTGTCTGTCTCTGTGTGCCCTGCGACTGGTTTGCAACCAGTTCAGGGTGTACCCTGCCCACTGCCCAAAGCTAGCTGGGATGGGCTCCAGCACCCCCCACGACCCGACTGAGGATAAGCGCTGCACATAATGGATGGATGGATGTTTCTATGATTGTATTATTAAGTTCAAAATAGGTTAAAAATCAAATTTCCTAGAAAATCACAGTAACATATTACTGGTGAGCTATTTTCAGTATCAGTCCGCAAGGTACTGAGGTCAGTGTTGAATTTAATAACCCAAGTTTTGGAAAAGGCTTTAAATTTTGTTTACAAGTCATACATTTAATGGTCAAATGTCTCATCTGCGTGATAGAGATGATAACTGTATAATAAGTAAACAAAAGTATGGAACATTGTGTCGAAAATTATTTTCTATTTTTCTGACTTTATTGATCTCTGAACGATAATTCCAATGTGTCTATCGGAAAATCCAGATTTCCTCGTTTTCAAAAATGCAGCCTTACGGTGAAGCTATTCAGTCTCTAACCCACTGTTGTTGGCAGAGTGACTTCTGGATTGGAAAGGGTAGGATAAACCTGTTGTGGGTGGGTGATTTCAAGTACAACTGGGTTCTGGCTGTCTGTACCAGGGAATAAGTGGGAGGGGTCGCCCTGCTGAGGCCCGAACCCTTTTGTTGCGGCAGCAGTTGGGCGCAGACCTAAATTGCAGGGGCCTGCCACTCCACCACCCGGGATGATTCTGGTTTGCCCCACATAGTCGCCCACCCGTCGCCAGGAGGACTTGAGCGGGCGAGGCCTGCTCATCACTGGCACGGTTCGGTTCGATCGCGTTGCCGTACCCGACCCCTGCGTGGTTTATCTCGTGGCTGCCTCAAAGTCTTCGCCATTGAGGCTGGGTAGCGCTGGGATCCGTCACAATTCGGTGTCCGCTTCCAGTGTCTGTATGCCAGACTAGGTGCAAGACTGGTCTTGAATTTTATTGGATGTGTTCTTGAAAAGTCTTGGAAAAATTTTGGGTTAACGCTAGGGGTGTTTTTAGAGGGATCTAGTGCTCGTGGGCATCATCTTGGTGACTCCTACTCTAAAATCAAAACATAATAATGCTTGCTGTGATATTCTATGAAACTACATGTTGTTATTGTTACAAAAATGATTGTGTCCTCCCCACCTCACAGTTATACATGGTTTGTGCCCATTAAGTGGATGAAGACAGGTGTGGAGCAGCAACAGTACTGGCTTTTGCATAAGACAGGTACGTCTGAAGTCTCGTGCTCGCGGTCTTGTTTTTTAACCCTTCCTTTCTTTTTTCCAAATGATTGTGACCAGACAGCCACCCTCAAATGAGAACCTCAGGAATTGACTGGGTGCTCGCCAATACCAATGTTTCGGGCTACTTCCGGGTCAACTATGACACGGATAACTGGAATCGCCTCATGACGGTGCTGGAGACAAACCATCAGGTGGGTATTCGTTCGGCTCCGCTACCTTGATTTTGTTGTATCAGCCTTTATTCTACTATTGAAGAACATTTGAGGATACACATCTGCAAATTGACCAAAATGAAGACATGCTAATGTCCATTTTATTTTGCAGCTGCCTCTAGTCAACAGTTTTGAATGCTTGGCTAATAAAGCCAACTAAGGCTGGGAAAAAGTTGATTAGGTCAACTTTAAAAAATGGGTTGGTTTGATATATTTGTGCAAATAATCAAATAACCAATCTGTACCTACACCCGACCAACATGTAGAAAAGCAATCAAAATCAATTGTGACAGCCATAAAGTCAACAAAAACACATGGTAAGATTGTTCGCTTAACTGTGGGGGATATTTTATCTTATGTTTTAATTTATATAAATGAAGTTTCATTTTTTATATATATTAAATTGCATTTCATTTCTTGCAGATCATTCCCATCATCAACCGGGCTCAGATCATTGATGACGCCTTCAACCTTGCAGGGTAACAACACCACCAACTAGCATTATTATATCAATATAATAAATATAATCCATCCATCCCTGAACTACATTCCTCACATACTATCTAAAAATACCATTTGACTTATTTTAGAGCCAAAATGGTGGACATCACTCTGGCCTTAAGGACTACCAAGTACTTGTCCAAGGAGACGCAGTACATCCCTTGGCAATCGGCTTTGGGAAACCTCAACTTTTTCTACCTCATGTTTGACCGCACCGAAGTCTACGGGCCCTTGCAGGTGCAAAAAGAGAAACAGGCCTCAGTGAAATTTTTAATAGAGCCACCGTTTGTCTCTTAGTGACTCTCAAAGCTGCATGATCAGGAATGTAACCAAAGACACACGGCATTGTTAGCTTTTCATGTGTGTTTCGGAGGCTGTTGTATTTAAGTGTCCATTTTGCTGCTGCAGCCCTCGAATGATTGCCTGTCGATTGCTGTTCTTGACACAGGCGTACATCAGGAAGCTCATCCAACCTCTTTTTGAGCACTTCAAGGCAGTTACACATACTTGGACGACGGTACCCGAAGGAATCACTGACCAGTAAGAAGAAACACCATTTTGACAGTCTTAGTTGACAACATGTCACCAGAAATCCAAGAATTCAGTTAAGGCTGTAGGAGTGGCTTGCATCATTTTTTCATTAAAAAAATTAATGTGTTTCATTTAAATATTGTTATTAATTTGAGCCATTTTTGAAAGACAGTGATGTGTGCCAGCTTTTTATCATAAACATGATACATGATAAAATCCCAAAAATAAAAAAATTACCCCCCCCCCAAAAAAAGATTCACCTTTTTTCAAGGAAAAAAACATTTTTGTTAGAGATCAGACTAAAAACATACAAATGTTTTATAAAATGGCCAAATCTGTAATCGATTTGCTCACTAATCTAGAGTAGGGCATCCTTTCAATTTTTTCCAACCCCGAAGGAGCCATCACATCCAACTATAGCCAACCCTTAAACGAAAATGTAAATTATGTGAAAATGGTACTGAGTTCAGTAAAATACTGTTTTCACATGGGTGTGGTGTTATTTAAATCCATTCAAATCCAGTTGATAAAAACAGTGAAATTAAAATAAAATTAATTTCCCCAGTCAAATAAATTCCAATCAATTTAACCATTTTTTATATTTATTTTGTTGAGTTTTTTTTAACATAAACTACAACATTAACTTAATTTATTTAATCATAATTTTCCTTAATATTACTTTTTAGATCAGTATTCAAAATAATAGAATATTTCAATTTTTTTTCTATTTACGGTAATTAAAAAACTATTATTTTTTGGGTGTTTATGTATTTTCATGAACCAGTGTCCTGTGCTAATTTGAAAATGAATATTTAGAAACTTTCCGGTAATAATTGTTAACCCATGCAACTCTAACACATTTTAAGAATGCTTTTACAGATTTTTGACGAATTAAAAAACAATCCAAATACATTCTATGATTGTCTATTCAGATTCTAAAAAACAAAAAGGTTGTAATTCTTTTACCAGGAAAAAGTTATTTTCCTAGATCAGGATTAAAATAATAAATTATGAGAAACTGCAGATTTGCCACTGAGTGTGTTCCTGTGTCCGTCCAAACGCTCTCATCAGGTACAACCAGATCAACGCTATTGGAATGGCGTGCGCGGTGGGTGTGCAGGACTGCAGAGATCTCATCAAAAACTGGTTCAAAAGCTGGATGGAGCATCCAGAGCGCAATCCGTAAGTACTAAGATTGCACTCACCCCACGTTCACGTATTTATCACCATTTTTCAATGCCGAACCATTTATGGCACAGGATCCATCCGAACCTGAAAAGCACAGTGTACTGCAATGCAGTGTCACTGGGCGGTGCTGAGGAGTGGGATTTTGTCTGGAGGATGTTGCAGAACGCCACCTTGGCGTCGGAGGCCTCAAGGCTCAGGGCAGCCTTGGCCTGCACCAAAGTTCCATGGCTCCTCAACAGGTACAAAGCAATACTTTATGACCTTCTCCCAACTGGTATTGGTTGAGGAACATTCAAAAATAACTTTTCTGGAAACAGCTTATCAAATTCTATATCTAGTAAAACTTTACATTTGTAAAGGGAAAATTATTTTGTACATAGGTAAGCCGCACCTGACTATAAGTCGCATATGGCCACATGGAAACATGAGATTTTTACAAAGAAATACAGCACACAGAGTTTTAATAATATATAGTACCTTAACCCTTAACGTTGCGCTGGCCCGCTGGTTTTGATAAATACGTGTCTCTTCGATGTCACTAGGTACTGAAATATGTCATGCCACATACCATTGGAAAGCTTAAACTCTCTAGGGATGCTAGATATGATGACCATTTCACAATATACCCATCAGAGAAACATCACGATCAGTCTAGAACAAGATACCCGAAAACTATGAAGCCGAGGTAACTCACCATTACATCTCTTGGCTGACTTCAACTTTGAATGTCTGCGAAAATGACTTTACACAACCGTGTAAAATATTTACTCCAAAACACATGATAATTCCGACAGATAAATAGCAATCCACCTAAAACACTTATGCTTTGTTGGCTGTTGCTTCTTGTAAACTGTTCGTTTCGCCACATTATCTCCATTTATAGATGAACAGACTAAAACTATTCCAAATATGGTAGTTAGCCCTCTCCTTTCAATTGACACCTTTTCCTAGATGAGGGTTTGTCCATGCTCATTTTATTCATGAACAAAGCGCAAAGTTACATTAAACTTGCGTCTTCCTCAATACATATACAGTATTACTCTTGTCTCACTCCTCTTACCTTAACTGCTCAGGCACCCCTGGTGGCTGTTAGAAAAAATGCATAAATTGGCTGCATCATTGGATATGCTGCAGGGTTGCAAGCTTGGGAAAAATTTGCGGTTTATAGCCTGAAATTTACGTGGTTCACGCGGGTGATTAAAATCCTTGAAAATGCTTGAATTATAATGTTGTATTTTCAAGGTTTTAAAAGTGCTTGAATTTTAGGAAAAGTTCTTGTACATGCTTGAAATGGTCGCCATGTTTATTATCAGTCTGACTTGATAGTCTACATATTAAATGAAGAAAAATAATACAAGTCTGCTTTAAATGAAGCCCACACTGCTGTCTGGTGGCTTCCTTTTGCCATTGCATGTCTTCTTCCTTCGTGATTAACGGCAGCTGGAATTAGTTCTTACGGCGTTGTCATGTGGAGCGCCATGCTCCTTGTATGCCATAGCCCCTACAAGTTCAGTGCGCATTTTTGAGGCTAAATGGTGGAATTCATGTCTGTTTATACCAGCCAATTGACAGAAAAAGAACACTCATCATAGGTAGTAACGTCTCAAATAAGCACAAAGTATGTGTAAGCAGCAAGAGAGCGACTTTATTTTAGTGATTGATGCCAACTCAAAAAAGTGATTTTGATCGGCGCTACTACTCTTGTGAGAGCCATTTTGTGAAGCATATGTGTGTGATGTTTTCGCCTCATATACAACACCGGAATTACCTTTTTATGCTAGCAAGTTAAATGGACAAAAACAATGGCTCAGATCACTGTTTCATATTTAGAGTAGCTTAGTTCACACTTGGTTTAACTTTAGAAGAATTGACTTTCCTTTCTCTACAGTTCGTCATCTTCGAGAGCTGTGAGTAAGAAAAAGAACATGACGATTTGATGCAACAGAGACTGCAGCAAACACTAATAAATGCGCACATTTTCTATGCCCCCTTCATTGGATGATAGCTGCTGGCTTAATATTTGGCTAGGATTTGTCAAAGTGTTTGCTTTTTTTTTCCTAAAGGCAGTCTTCATTAACTTCAAACAACAAGGCTATGTATTGATACACCCTGGATGTGTTTTAATGTACTAGGGAAATTGGAATTTTGGCTTTCAAAGTCCTAAAATATCTTGAATTTGGCCATGAAAAGTTGTACAAACCCTAATACAGTCACAATAGATAAAATGAGGCAGGAAAGGAAAAAATGCAATTCTTGTTAAGATGCTGAGCCTACATTTAATATTTGTCTTTTGGTCAGGTATCTTGAGTACACCTTGGACCAAAGCAAGATCCGCAAACAGGACACCGGGTCTACTATTGTGAGTGTGGCCCACAATGTGGTGGGAATGCCGCTGGCCTGGAACTTTGTCAGAGCTCGGTGGAAACACCTTTTTGAACAGTAAGTGTATCATTTTATGATTCATGGCTTCTTGTCCAACTTTTTAGAATTTCCATTTCATGTTTTATGGATTTTATTGTGATACAATCAACAACTTAGTGTTTTGAACTGTTGTTTTGTGTTCTGATACCCCCAATAAAGATATATGGGGTTGTAAATATTTCAACAAAGTATTTATTAATTTTCTATTAATTAATCATTAATTTTCAAGATGGTATTATTTTCTTTTCCCCAATGGTTGCAAAACGTATTTTTTATAACTAATTGTTTTGTGTTGTTTTTGCACTTAAGAACATGTAATGATTTTTTTTTCAATATTTTTCACAAAGATAAAGAAACAAAGTACTGCAAAGTATTATGTTTTGTGGAGGCAGACCCAAGCATAGACACACAAGCTGAGTGGCAAGAGTTTATTAGGTGCAAATAGAATTATCATGGAGTGGAGAAACCATGAAACACAGTCCGCAGTCCATGCCTGGCAAAGTTTAGGCTGTCAATAATCCATCATATTGGGTACAAAAGCATATCTAGGACCAGTATCAAGGAGTCGTTAAACATACGCAGGCAGGGTTATTGAAATGGCAAGTAACAATCTGACAACTTCTGCTGTCTGCACAGTCTTTAAATAATGTCATGATCAACAGGTTTGGGGTTCTCCAGTCTGTCTGCCTGTTGGCGCAATATGGAGGACAGTAGCGTGCTGGGTCCTGAAAGTAAAGTTTAAACAAACTCAGATTTGTTTGTTTTATTTTACAATCAAATGTATTTTTTTAGATCCTTTTTAAAATAAGTCATCAAATTATTTTACAATAGAGAATTGGTAGGAACCCCTGGTCTTCCAAGAACCATAGTCCGACATTTTTCCCTATGTCTCCCTCCCCAACACACCTGGATTTTATCAAACTTCTGTAGAGCTTGCGTGATGTGCTACAACTGTGTTAGAGACAAGACACATCCTTATGCTGGAGAATAATAGCATTTCATATATCAAAACTGTTTTTATCTTTTATATATTAAAGACACACACACACTGTACTTATGCTGTGTTTGCTGTTTCAGATATGGAAAAGGATCATTTGGCTTCGCCGGGCTCATCAGAGGAGTCACCATGCGCTTTTCTACAGAGTTTGAGCTGCAAGAGGTACATGTAAAAGCAGTGGTTGCAAAAGTACACCTACCCTCTATCTAGTGAAAAGCAAGAATCTCACTTTTAAAGGGGGGAAGTGGGCCAAATTCCAAATATTGGTGAATAATTAAACTTCTCCCTGCCACAAGAGGGCAGTGAAGCAATAGTTTTGTGCAAATCAACCTCCTCAACTCTTGGCTCTTGACTCATTTTTTCTCTCACTCCTCTGTTATGACTTCATTCTGGACAGCTGCAAAGATTCAAAGAAGACAACCAGGCTGTGGGATTCGGCTCTGCCACCATGGCGCTGGAGCAGGCCATGGAGAGAACATCAGCCCAGATCAAATGGGTGACAGAGAACAAAGCCCGAGTTCTGGACTGGTTCTCCAAAGAGTCTATGTGAAAGCGACATTTCTTTTTCCATGTTGTAATCATAAGAATGCCTGACCTCTGCACTGTTGCAGCACATTGTCTGTGTGGGCATTTTCTAGAAGTTTAGAAAAACTGGTGGCACAAACTCGACATCTGTTATATATAACATATATGGTTATAGTTGGGTACAGAAACATATCTTTAATGTAATTATGCTTTCTTAAAAGTGTTTTTTTCCCAACTCCCTTCCTGAATGGTTTTGTATTTTGAAAGCAAATAAGGAACATTACCAAGTAATCACACTATAGTTGTATCCCCCCACTATTTTATTGAAATAGGTTTTGATAAAATGGAGTATAATCAATAAAAACAGCTAAAATGTGGATTATTATCTCCTAAATACAGTCATATTTGTGTTAACTGTCGGAAAAGTAAACAAATTTTACATTTGAAAGCTAAAAATCCCAGATTTATTGAACACACAATTTTAAAGACTAAATTGAACTACAGTTTATCTTTCTTTGATAGATAAAACGTAGCGAATAAATTGTATATTTGTCTGTGTACATGTACAAATGACTGCAAACAAAAATGAAAATTTCTATATTCCATTGGTGAAGAAGTGTGAATGGTTATGTGTATAAATCATTTATCCAGAGAAAGAAGCTCAGATGCTGGTTGAATATCATTCATAGTCTAGAAACGTATGCAATGAGGTCATCTTTAATAAAGATAATGTCTTTACATTCTGAATGTTTTTTTTTTACATTTGAATTTAATGAAATTGTCGCAAACATTTAAACATGTTTGCCAATAAAATGGATTCTGGAGGTTTGTCAAACTGGGATGAGTGAACTCGGTGACTGAATGTAACAATTACCTTGCGTACAAAAATAACCCATTAATTACACATCAATGGCATGTACACAATAATTTTGCAAAGTGGATGCTAAAATAATGAGCATGTAGATTTTTTTACAGGCAGGAGGAACTCAATTTGTAATCGTTATTTTCTTCAGCTTTTAATGACTTGAAACTAGTGATGTCATTTCATCAAAAATATTTAATTTGTTGTTTGAAAGGGCTAGTGTGTTGGCAGTAGAATTCAAGAAGTAGAGTTAAACAGTTTGAGAGGGTGCGCACGCTCCCTTGATATTGGTAGCAAAAAGATGGTGGCAAAATGTGTCAACCTTTTGTGAGAACCCTTTTTCTTAATTACTGGACGTATGATCAAATCAAATAAAATGTGCACTGCTGTGATGGAACATGTATTTTTTTGTTAAAATATTTTTGTTTTGTTAAAAATAGTAGTGGGGTTTTAAATTGATATTTAAAAAAATACCAAACATTTCTACAGGTGGTCCTTTTAAAATATTACATAAAAATGATGATGTCAAATACATAACTAGTCAACGACTGAATTTTATTTTGGGAAATTGTTAAAAAAAACAAGGTTGTTACACACACACACTTCTAAAAAAAAGAACCCTAACTCATAAACTTGAATGTATTTACTGATTGTCATTATACTCTTACATTATTTTGAAGTCTCATAAGTTATTTACAGTATATAAAAAAAGAAGAAAATTGTGCAGTTTGGTCACCTTGAGTCTACGCAGTTTGGATTCTTCTTTATGATGATGATGATGGTTTGCAATTATATTGTGCTTTTCAAGTCAATGAAGAACTCGCAAAGCGCTTTACAATGTGCTTCACACTTACCCATTCCCCCACACACTCAAACACCAATTGCTGCGTCAGCATATACTACAAAACTTATACTATCAAAATACAACCAAAAACATACAATGGAAATACTATAAAATCATAACTACAGAAATGATTCAGAATACTACAAAATAAAACTAAAGTAATATACAAAAATACTACAGGAACACTACAAAAACCTAATAGTAACTGCAATTATTAAGAATGACACGTATGGCTTCGATTAGATGTTAAGGTATTCAGGAGTAATACACCAGTATGACAAAACATTTTCATTGTCACTAATTGAATTTGTTTAAGCATTTCTACAATAAATGATGGATTTGTTCACCACTATTTGGTGCAAAAGAATAAATCCCGTCTCTTTACTTTTACCGATGCTAATAGAATAAAAAAAAAACGCATAAAATGCTTCTAGATCAGGGGTGTCAAAACTCATTTTAACTCGGGGGCCACACGATAGAACAAACTTTCTGTCGGGGGCTGGACTAGTAAATTAAAGAGAAAGAAAAAGAGATAAAGAAATAAGAGAAATAAGGAGGAAAAAGGAGAGAGGGCGGGACAAAGAAAGAAAAACAGAGAGGGAAAGAGCGTGAGAGAGCGGGAAAAAGGGAGAGAAAGAAAGAAATCCAAAGAGAAATAGAAAAACTAGAAGAAGAGAAAGGAGAAAAGAAAACGCAAAGGGTATGAAGAGAAAGAGAAAAGAGAGAAATGAGAGAAAATGGAGAAAAGGAAAAAGGGAAGTAAGAGCAAAAGTGGTTAAAAGACACAGAGAGAGAAAGAGACAAAGAGCAACAAAGGAAGTGAAAAAGAGAGACACAGAGAGTGAAAGAGACGGAGACATAGTGGGAGAAAATGGGTGGAAAAGAGAAAGAGAGAGAGAGAGAGAGAGAGATACAATTACAGTGTCTTTGTTCGAGGCACCTGGCTTTGGCAACATCAAGTTGACATATTTCAACCTGCAGCTTGTTTTTCTCTTGCGCTTCTCTGAGTGTTGTCTCGCGGGCCGGATTTGATCCCTTTGCGGGCCTGATCTGGCCCGCGGGCCGCCTGTTTGACACCTGTGTTCTAGATGATGTTGTAATGCTGCTGTTATTTCCCTACAGTTTTTTTTGTCCTTTTCATGGATTATGAACCAAACATCACATTACATAATTAACAAATCCCCTGATAAGAAAAAAAAGGGATAATGGTTTGAATAACTGGACACTTCTTCCACCAATCATTTCATCTCATTATCATGCCTTACAACTTATGTCATTGTTACAGTTGTTAGTCAACTTTGAATTGTAGCACTCTTTTTAATTTGCGCTACAAATACAGCAACATGTTGTGGTCAAATATCACACTGTATAATATTTAGTGTCTCCTTGTGATACAAGAAAACTTCATCCAGTGAATAAAGAAAAACGTTGAATACTGGGCGAAAATACATAAACTATCATACCAATGTTAATTTTTATTGGCGCCATGTGCTTCCGGTAGGATGCTGTGTGTCACTGGCCCCCACTTGTGCCGAACGACGCAGTGCCATGTAATGGTCAAATATTACACATTAGACCTTTAAGGCAAAAGATAAATTTCGACTTTTTCCACTTGATTTCAATTATTCCATCACTGGGTTGTGTCTATTTGACTTAATAGGAAAAAAAATGCTTGTAACTGAAGAAAGGTAATATTACAATTCATTACTAGATGGCAGATATAATTATTATGACATGACAATGTGCCGTATTTGCCAAACTAAAAAGGTGCACTGGATCATAAACCGTAATCATGAATATCTGGCAATATAAATATTTTTTTAAATGTGTCTTATGGTCAGTAAAACTTTCCAATGATCCTAGTTAAATAAAGACTGTGTCTGGAAAATGGGCGGCAAGTTGATACCTTTTGCAATGAACAGATTTTCACACCGTTTTGGGGGATGTAGAGTGCTTTTGCTTTTCCAATTTTAGGATTTTATTTTTAAAATAAAACATGCATCCAGTCCTGACTTGATCATAAAGCGCTCATTACAATTTCTGGCAATTGTTTTGTTTTTCAAGTGTGCCTTACAGTCCGGAAAATACGGTACTGCAATTTCTGGACTATAAGCCACAACTTTTGTCACACAATTTCAACCGTGCAGCTCATGCAGAGATGCGGCTAAAATATGCATTTTTTTTCCTAACAGTCGCAATGGAAATAATACAAAATTCAACAAAATTCCTAAAAAAATAATACTACAAAAATACTATAATCATAAAACTACTGCAATAAAACAAATATACTACAGATATACAACAAAAAATAATTGCCCCACTCCTGGAGTACAGCATGAAATCAGTTTTAGTGTCAAGAACCGGAACAGCAGAACCCAAATGTGTGACTTTTCTCACACAAGCTTTTATTTTACGGGAAATGGGGCAGTCATGCTTATCAACCAAAAAGCCAGTGATTCGACGATCGTTGGGCGGAAGACGTAAGGCAGCAGTCTGGCGCGGAATGACAGGAAGCCAGAGGCCGACCAGATCGATACCAATTGTTCGCAGATATCAGACAGATGGACCGATCCGGACAGGACGGAACAGACAGGATTGATATCAAAACTGGATATCAAAATTAAACAGGACAAACTAGACGGGAACGAAACTGGAGATCGATATTAAACAAGACAAAATAGACTGGGACAATACCGGACTGGAAATACAGGCAGGGAACCGGACAGAGTCAAAACCCACGTCTTGCGGGGCATAGGTTCATTGACGGACTGACAAAGGGTGAGTGAGAGCACTGAGCTTAAATAGAACGGAAGCCAATCTGTCAACAAGCCGCAGCTGGCGCCACACAGTGGGGCGAATTGGGCGCCATGGCAACCGTGACAACTAGTAGGTATGGAAATTATCAAGTAAATGGGGACCCCAAATCTATATTTGCTTAGGGCCCCTTGAAGGCTTGGGCTGGTCCTGCAAACTGGACCCGTTCTTGAAGACCGGGTGAACGCATAGAAAGCAGATGGCTGAGGTGTTTCCACTGTGCACAAGGGCACATACGGATTATTGTCTGGTATACAAAATGTTTTTTCCTCTTGAAAATATTTTGGGTGTGGCTAATAGTCGGGAAATTACAGTAATACCGCTCGGGAATTGTGGCCAACGGACAATCATTTATTTGGGACCCTAATAGAAAAAATTGCAAGATCAGGCAAAGCACGTGGAAGGTGAAAAACAATTGGTATAGATTACAAATGGTACAAAAAGACCACATCTAGTGGTCAAATACTGCAAAGTGTCTCTTTAAGGCGACAGTTTGAAGATAAATTAAGCCTTTTTCCTGTTCATTTCAATTCTTAAATCTTTGTGTTTTGTCTTTTCCTGATGTCGACAGAAAGAAAGAAATTGGGAACATGGGGCTGGTGTAGCCGAAAAAAAGAATAATTTTACAATTCACCTCTGATGGTTTATATGAATATTAGGACAAGTGTGGTCAAAAGTACCGTATTTTCCGGGCAATAAGGCACACCGGATTATACGTTTTTTTTTTTTTTTTAGCTGCGCTTAGTAGTCTGGAAAATATGGTAAACATTTTGCAATGATTTTAGTGAAATAGACACAAAGTGTCAGGAAAATGAGAGTGAAGTTAATCCCCTCCTTAATGAATACATATTTACTTTGTTTTTGAAATTTGCTGAGGTGATGAAGAGTGCGTTTTTATTTCCAATTCTATGGCTCCTTTTTCCAACATAAAAATTAGATCCTACCTTAAAGGATTTTAAGGCACATATTCCAATTTCTGGATTATTATTATTTTTTTTTGGGTGCGCTTTGAAATACGCAAATCTTGGCAAACATGCAATCATTTTTTTGGGACACCAGTAAAAAAAAAGCAAGATGAAGCAAAAAACTTGGAAAGTAGAAAACAATGGTACAGATTACAAATGTTACCAAAGAGTCACTGAACTGCATAACCAACCTTATAGCCAAATAACATAAAAATAAGACAACAGTGGATCGGCTTTATGTTTTTGAGTAGGTGTTAGGATGATGCACTGAAGCCTCCACTTAAAGCTAAACATGTTTACAAATCCAAACCATGGGAACATCTCCACTTACCACAACTGTCCTGAGGGTGGCCAACTCAATTGCAGGGTTTGCGCAAGGCCAAGACGAGAGTTAAGGCTGAACCCTATTCAGTCGTGTTCTTCAGCGTATTGGGTCAAAGTCGATGCTGCTTATCTGGGAGACTCCACTGCCTTCTTTAAATCCCTCCCCTCCTGTAGGCACAAAAACTTTGGAGTCCCAACCTGAGGAGGATTTAAAACAGATACAGAGATGAGCAAAGGAGTTTACCTCAGTAAAGGAGGAATTGCGGCCTTGGTGGTGGTCGGTCTGGCAGCATGCGCCGCTGTCATTGCCCTATCGGTAGTCTACATGCAGGAGAGGGCCAAGAATGATGTGGAGGCACCAGCTGAGACCACTACGACCTCAACAACCTCTTCCACCATCTCTACCACCACCACCTCCACTACCTCCACCAACACTTCTTCTACTACCCCTCCCCCTAAGGAGCCCTGGCATCACTACCGACTCCCCCATTCCCTGGTCCCCATATCCTACAACATCACCCTTTGGCCAAGGCTAACTCCCCGATATGACGGTGTGTACTACTTCACTGGTCGTTCTTCAGTAGTCTTCAACTGCGTGACAGACACGGACCACATCCTCATCCATGTCAACAGGCTCAACCTAACCAGCTGGGCGGGCGGACACCTGGCCCGGCTGACAGGTCTTGACGGGATAACAGCACCGACCCTGAGGGCGAGCTGGATGGAGATCCCAACGCAGTACCTGGTGATACATCTCAACAACAAACTGAAAGCAGGGAGCACATACGAGATGCTTACAGAATTTGAAGGCGAGCTGGCCGACGATTTGGGAGGGTTCTACAGGAGCGAGTACCTGCAGGATGGAGAAAGAAAGTAATGGTTTTGTTTTTCTACATTTGGCTTATGGAGACTTTTCATTCAGACTTAAAACTCTTTAGATCTATCCAAGGGTGTAGTTTTGCCATAGATGGAGGGCTCTTGTCCTAACCAGTATTGAGCAATTATTGTTTTTTACCCAGCAATAGTATTTGATCACTTTTAAAAAATGGGCTATGTCCCAACCAATGTCAACACCGAACATTCGCCCTTGGACTCATGGACTTAAGACCTATGTAGACTTCATCTTCGGTCTTCAAAACAACAAGAGTTGTGCGTAAATTGTCAAATAGCTGTTAAAAGTTAATGATTAAGTAAATCCAGGGATGTTCAATGAGCAACCTCCATATCACCTCTATTAGTAACAGAGTCGACTAGGAATAGTCTTTATTGTCACTGATAACAAAGTAGTGAACATTGTTTACAGCAAAATTAGACATGGAACTCCAGAATAAACATGTAATAAAAAACTTTAGGAAAAGTTCTTGTACATGCTTGAAATAGTCGCCATGTTTATTATCAGTCTGACTTGATAGTCCACATATTAAATGAATAAAAATAATACAAGAGATTTAATAAAACAATATCAGGATAAATAGGCAAATATTTACTAAAGATTTGCCCAAAAAAGTCCCTAAAAGTCCAGGTCCAATTGATATTTGCTTCATGAATAATTTTGATTCTAACAGTAATAACAACCTGAACCGATGCTTCTGGTGTCCTTATACAGGGAGACAGTGGAGATCCTTCCGGCATTCAGCATCATTTTGTAGTATGCTGGTAGCACAGAAGCAGATAGAAAATCCATATAGTCATACACACAGCTGCCATCTGCCTAGTCTTGAGGACATTGCCAGTTTGCGATACAGCAGCAGAACCAACAGCATTATAAAGGACTCTTTTCAACCCAGCCACCACCTCTTTAAACTGTTTCCATCTGGTAGTCACGACATGATTTCTTAAAACAAAGGAATAACAGGCTCAGAGACTGTTTATTCCCTATGGCCAAGACCCCCCTAATGAAGTGCACAAGACTGAAAAAAAAGTACATTTAGTATTGAAAGTGAGTTTTCATATCTAATTGCTCGACTTATTTTAGAAACATGTTGCCATTAAGTGTCGTAGCACAATTGTTCTGATGCACATACAACTTATGCCAGTCTCTACGCTCAACCATGTAAATATTGTTTGCCTATAAATCCTAACATTCTTTTTATTGGGATTTTCTCTTTAGTCTTTATCGCATGTTTATCCTGGAGTGCCACGCCTGCAAGTCATTGTTTGACGTGATGAACAAATTTTTCCCTTGTGCTCCTCAATATTGTCTCGTGGGCCACATAAAATGATTGGGCAGGCGATATTAGGCCCACGGGTCATAGGGGACACGTGTCAGAGAGCAAATGTGAGCTGACAGACTGACAAAGATAAAGCTTGTCTTCGAATAAATCCCAGATTAAAGAGGTTGGAAATTACATGTTTCATGATGCAGTAACATCCGTTGCAGGGACAGGGATTACCTCATGTGTGGTCCCTTCTCAAGGTTTCTTCATTTTCCTCATGTTGAGGTTTTTGAGTTTTTCCTTGCCCTCATGTAGGTTCTAGATCAGGGGATGGTGTAATACTAGTCTGTAGTTTGCAAAAATCTGTGGTCTATGCAGCCCTGTGAGACTGATTAAGACTGTGATTAAGGGCTATACAAATAAACATTACTCGACTCAAAGGGTTAGAGTGCAGCAAAAAAATACTTGCCCCCCTCCTGATTTCAGTTTTTTTTCATATTTATCACTCTCTAAAGGTTTCAGATCATCAAACCAATTTTGATGACACATAGACAACCCGGCAGCACCGTGGATGAGTTGTTAGCGCGTCCGCATCACAGTTCTGAAGTCATGAGATCGAGCATGTTCTTCCCGTGCTTGCGTGGGTTTCCTCCGGGCACTCTGGTTTCCTCCCACATTCTACACAAACATGCATATCTGGTAAATTGGTCGGTCCAAATTGTGTCTAGGTATGAATGAGCGAGCGAATTGTCTGTCCCTGTGTGCCCTGCGACTGGCTGGCAACCAATTCAGGGTGTCCTCTGCCCACTGCCAGAAGACATCTGGGATGGGCTCCAGCACACCTATGACCCTACTGAGGATAAGTGGTGCAGATAATGAATGGATGGACATAGACAACCCAGGGAAATAGAACAAGCAGTATTGAAATATTGATCCCATTTATTGAGGCACAAAATAAACCTATCTGGCTCTGTGTGAAAAAGTAATTGCCCCCTGAACCTAATAGCGAGTTGGGCCAACTTTGGCAATGATAACAGTAATCAAATGTGTATGATGATTGGTAATGAGTCTTACAACATACTGTGGAGGAATTTTGGCCCACTCTTCTTTGCAAAATGGTTTTAAATCTTACTTATTGGAGGGTTTTCTAGCTGCCTGTTTATGGTGACACCGTAGCATCTCAATTGGATTAAAATCTAGACTTTGCTCGGCCACTCTAGAACCTTCATTTTTGGTTTTTGGAGACATTCAGAAGTGAACTTGCTGGTGTGTTTCCAATCATTTTCCTGCTGCATGATCCAAGAGCACTTGGGGTTGAGGGCAAGAATTGGTGACCTCACTTTCCCCTTCAGGGTCTTCTGGTAAACACTGTTAACCAACATATTTTGTTACCACAGCAAATTGTCCTGGTCTTGAGGCAGCAAAGCAGCCCCAAACCATCACATTGCCACCACCATGCTTTACTGTTGGCATCATGTTCTTTTTGTAAAGTGCTGTGCCATGTAACAGGCTGCACACCTTCCCCCCACTTGTCAGTCCATAGAATATTTTTTCAAAAGTCTTGAGGATAATCAAAATGTTTTTGGGCAAATGTGAGACAACTTTTTGTGTTCTTTTGTGATACCAGTGATTTTTGCCTGGGAACTCTCCCATTGATGACATTTTTGGCCGGTGTCTTTCTTATAGTGGAGTTATGAACTGAACCATGTGAAGCTTAACTCAAAGTTATGAACCTTAACTAAAGCCAACGATGCCGAAGTTCCTTGGATGGTTTTCAAGGATCTTTTGTACCCTCTTGGATGAAGTGTTGTTGTACTCCTGGGGTAAACTTAAATGGTCGACTACTCCTGGGAATCTTTCTCACTGTTCCTCGTTTTTGTCATTTGTGGATAATGGCTCTGACAGTGGTTGTCTGGAGCCTTTAGCCTTTGAAATGTTTTTTGTGACATTTTTCTGACTGATGGATTTGAATCAGTTTTAACATATTTCTTCTGTATTTTTCTGGATCAGGGCATGTCAATCGTGTTCTTGAGATTTTGTAGCCTACTTTATTTTAACTAATTCGATATACTGTAATTGGTTTCTTGATTTAACACAAGTGGTGGTAATCAAATATGGGTGTGGCCTGTGGAATTAAATTAGCTTTCCTAAAACTGTGGTTAGTCAAAGTAAGTTTGTGATTTTACAAGAGTGGGCAATTACTTTTTCACATAGGGCCAGAAAAGCCGATATTTTTTTTGTGCCTTAATGATTCGAATCAACATTTCAAAACTGCATTTTGTGTTTCCATGGGTTGTCTCTGTGTTATTAAAATTGATTTAATAGTCTTCAACCTTTGTGAGGGATAAATATGCAAAATACATAAAATTCAGGAAAGGGGCAAACTCTTTTTCACAGCACTGTAATGGCAAAACCTTAACCAAATCTAAGTTTGTCTGTTTGGATGCTAGGATTCTAGCGACAACTCAGATGCAAGCGACAGACGCCCGCAAAGCTTTCCCGTGCTTCGACGAGCCCGCCATGAAAGCCATCTTCCACCTAACGCTCATCCACCCCCAGGACACGGTGGCCCTTTCCAATGCCATCAACCTCGGCGAGTCCTTTTGGCACCCACTTGCCCATGATGCGCTTTAATTACTGTCATTATCGATAACTTGCAAATGTCCCCCGCGCAGATCCTGTCAACGTCACTATAAATGGTCAGAAATGGCTCAAGACGAGCTTTGAAGCCACAGAGAGGATGTCAACCTACTTGCTGGCATTCGTAGTGTGCGATTTTGGATTCATCACCAGCAAATCTGGCGCCGATGTTCTGGTAAACATCATCACACCCACCAACACTACCGCCATACACTTTATTATCCCGCTTTTATACCCTTAAAACGCTCAAAGTTCCATGCTTCTCTTTTTTTTCCTTTTAGTAACAAACAATAAGATATTGACCACAAAGGGCACTCAAACACTACTCTAAGGCTAAGCAGTTAGCATTTGCATTATCATTTAAGCAGTGTTCTCGTTTGCCCGCGTCCCTGCGTCTAGACGCATCATTTTTTCTGCAAATCAACGTGCGTTCCCGGGACGCAACTTTTTTGACACAAAATTGTCATTATTACCCGATTACATTTTTTTTAAACAAAGATTTACCGCACTCCAAACTTTTCGTCAGGCAGATCAGGTGTTGTGCTCAAATCCGACTCCCGTACAAAATTCCCCCCCCCTCGCATGAACGCGCATTCTGCTGCGGTTCAGACAAAAGCGATCATATTCTTTATGATACGCTTAATGAAACAATAAAACGAACTAATTAAAATAATTGGGTGATCGTAGTCTATATAACGCGTTTATTTAAACAATAAAGCGGAATTGGGCAGGCATTTTACCTGCGAAAATCAGACTCCCCTGCTAGAATAGACTCTGTTTGAGATACAGACTTGTAACTTCTAGAGTAACCTTCTGTGGCATAAATAAGTCAGCACAGAGAATTTGAAAACTTTCAGATGTTTCTCATAATATTACTATTATTAATAGTAATAGTAATAAAAACGAACTAGATTTGTCGAACACCTATTCAGTAACACATCACAAAGTAGAGTTAATCCTCTGTAGTTGGATCCCAAGACCACAAAACACAATAGGTTTAAAGCGTGTCTTACTTTGCAAACAGTATAGGCAGGGAAGTCCGATTTGAAATGAAAAAAACAACAACATTTGTTTACTCAGCGGGATCCAATGCAACCAGGGTTTCATTCACAATAAAAAAGACATTACATAAGGCTATTATAGTACATCAAATAAAGTGTCAGGAGGACCAGAACAGAGCAGGAGACCCCAGAGCGTTCGTTACAAGTCTTTATTTAGGGAAGTGTAAAGGGTTAGCGGGAGACGCGATGACCGTCGAACGTCAGCAGCAACGCCGTGAAGACAACTTCGAAACACGCAGTCAATCGTAGCGCGGGACGGAAGCAGGTCGAGTTTACCGGGACTGGAGAGAAGATCGTAGCGTGGGACGGAAGCAGGTTGGATCGGAGGCAGGCAGAATCAGGTAAACAAGTCAAGAAGGCACAGGTAAATCAGGAGAGTCAAACGGGGTACAAAAGTAATCCTCAGACCCAGAGGTCTCGGCGTAGCGTGCTTAAAAAGGGAACATAAACCAATCAGGAAGCGCATTCCAGCGCGTCAGATGATTACCCCAGGTGGCTCCACTTAGGTAATCATGACATAAAGGCTATTTGTGTTCAATTAGTTGTGATCGCGGAAATCATAGCGTACAATGACGTTGGTTCTTTTTCATCCGCGTTAACAAACGCATTTTGTAGAATACGTTTGCTGTGCTGACTTATTTATGCCACAGAAGGTTACTCTAGAAGTTACAAGTCTGTATCTCAAACAGAGTCTATTTTAGCAGGGGAGTCTGATTTTGGCAGGTAAAATGCCTGCCCAAATCACACTTTCAGATTTATGGTCAATTTGCCTTTTTAAGGTGCATTTTGGGGTTTTTAGTAGGGGAAATACGATAATTGTTAGAAAATACTTTGATTTCCTTTTAACTTCTAGAGACTCAAATTGCGTTATTTTTTCAAGCTAGATCAGGGGTCTCTAATGTGGTGCCCCCCAAAGGACAGCTGATGGGCCAGTGGACCTGTTCTGAAAATAGCTCACCAGTGTTGGGTCATTGGGATTTTCTAGTAAACATTTTTTTTTGAATGGTTGGCTTAATATGTTAATAACATAGTAACAACATAACAACATAGTAATAACACGATAAGTTGTTATTTTGGAAATGCATATCAAACTGGTTGCCCTTTTTGCTAATTAGTAACAGAAAAGTAGCTCTCGGCTTGGAAAAGGTGGGAAACCTTTGAGCTATATCATGTCAACACTTTGTTTTTGAGGAGATGATTAACTCTGTGTTTGAAGAGACAAATGAGTCAGAGACCGGTGGTCCAGACAGAGACGCGCAGTCATTGTGGAGACTTTGGAAGACATATATGTAATACTAATTATTTCATACTGCATACTAATTAGAAACAGGGGGTGGAAGCTAAAGGGCTTCTTCAGTTACAGCTGCCAGCTAATGGATTTAAAGCTTCATGAAGAGAACTCTTTTTGTTTTGCATCGCAGATCAGGATCTGGGCACGCAAGAAGGCCCTCCAGGAAGGCCAGGGAGACTACGCACTCAATGTGACAGGACCCGTCCTGGCTTTTTTTGAGGGCTACTATAATTCCACCTACCCACTTAGCAAGTCTGGTACAAAATCATTCTACGTTACTTTCTTATCAGCCACCCTACATGAAAATGTTTCAGCCGTTTTCATCAGATATCACTTTCCTTATTTTACTGATGACCAAACACAAGTTATTTATTATACTTTAGTGAATTAACCTTGTATCTATTCTTAGGGTCATTATTCAGCCCAATTAAACATTCAATACATCCTAATAATCCAAGTACTACTGCATTTTGAAATAATAATCTAAAGTTAATAGTGCTCTTGAACGATTTTAATCTCATTTGGTTGACAGAAGCAGCATGGCAATGCAGTGGTTAGCACATGTGCGGCACAGTTCTTAGGTCATGGGATCAAACCTTCCTGTGTGGAGTTTGCATGTTCTCCCCGTGCTTGTGTGTGTTTCCTCCGGGCTCCCACATTACAAAAACATGCATGTCAGGTTAATTGGCCAGTCCAAATTGTCCCTTGGTGTGAAGAGGCAAGTGAGTTGTCCGGTTCTGTGTGCCCTGCAATTGGCTGGCAACCAGTTCAGGGTGTCCCCCCCCCACTGCCCGAAAAACAGATGAGATGGGCTTCAGCATCCCCGTGACCCTTCTGAGGATAAGCGGTGCCGATGATGGATGGATGGTTGACACAATTTTCTGTATTAGGCTTTGGTGCAATCCTGGGGAAAATGTATTGCTTCAATAATTCTCAAACTAACTTGGAAAATAACATATTGAGCCTATTCATTTTCTAATTTTATAATTAATAGAATAATTTGTTACTGGAAAATAACAAATAAGAGCCTATTGGTTTTTACGATATTATGTTTTGTTTTAAGTATTATTTAGTAAGTGGGTATGTATTTATTGGTCAATTAGTTTTGTTTCTTAGTATAGCACTTCAGGTTAATACAGATAATTCGGCCAGCCAAATAAAATTGTAATTGCTCAAAATTGCTGCTAAATATAAACTGCATTTGTTTATTTTAAAATGCAGTTCTACTTTTCCCATAAAAACAATACTCACGATGACCAAAAGTATATGACAATTTAAATTGATTTACCCTTTCTAAGTATGATATTTCTTACTTTATTATTATTTCTTTGGTATACTAAAAAAGGAAAATGATAAATTGTATATAGTTTTTTGTTGTATTGTACTGTACTTTTGTTTTTAGTATAGCACCCAAGATTAATACAGAAAATTATTTGAGCCCAACAAGATTTGAATTCTTCAAAATCCCCCAAAAACAGAAGTACTTATTAATGTAGAAAAAAATAACATTTAAAATAAACAAAATCATGCAGCAATTTCAGTCTACCCATTTTAAATATTGTTTTTCTTACATTAATATAATTCTACCTTGTTTTTCTATTTCAGTATATATTAAAAAAATAAAATGATACATCTAATGTATTTTAATGTATTTATATTTTCAATTAGTTTTTCTAACATATATTTTTTTTAACATTTTTTTAAATTCTAGTATTTTTATTATTTTGTTAACTAAACTCTCAATATAAAAAAATATAAAAAAACATTAATACATGTATAAACAACTTTAAAGTTATATACTAGTTGAACAAGAAAATATTACTTGAAAAATTGATTATTTTACTACATTTTTCTCCCTGGTGTGGCAATAGCTCAGCGTTCATTCCTCTAAGTTAAATGTTGAAATGTCCTTGTTTAAGACACTGAACCCCTAATGCCCCCGATAAGCAGGTAAGGAGCCTCGCATGGCTGAGGCCGCTAACGGTGTGTGTGTGAATGGGTAAGTGTGAAGCACATTATAAAGCACTTTTGAAAGTCTTCAGTGAATTGAAAAGCTCTATATTAATGCATTTTTACATCTTTAAAATGACGTTATCGGATGATAGTCAGGTTTACACCCCACTGAGTGAAAATGATTTTAAATTAGAATTATAAAAAAAATTAAAGAATCATACGAATACAGTTGGGATGACATTATTCTCATTAATTAGTCTTTTTATTTCTTACTTTTTAGACCAGGTTGCTCTCCCTGACTTCAGTGCGGGAGCCATGGAGAACTGGGGTCTGATTATGTACCGAGAGAGCGCCCTGTTGTACAACCCGCACGTGTCCTCCAACTGGGACAAAGAGTGGGTGGCGACCGTCATTGCTCACGAGCTGGCACACATGGTATATTATTATTAGTATATTATTATCCACGCGCTAAATGCATCGGCAGCATTACATACAGTATGTTCTTCAAACATTCATTTTTTTTAATTTGCTAGTGGTTCGGCAACTTAGTGACCACACGCTGGTGGAACGACTTGTGGCTCAACGAAGGATTCGCCACTTATGTTTCCTACCTCGGAGCTGACTTTGCTGAGCCGCTGTGGAACATTGTTAGTTTTCACCACACTTTTTCTTAAATTGTATTGAATTGTCTTTATTCTCGTTGATATCAGCGTTGTGAAGCATTGTATGCAACGGGATTACCGGTAGACTTGGTACTGGGTAAACATGTGATCAAGACTTAAAAGAGAAAGAAAGAGAATAAACTGTCAGGAGTAATAGGCAAAAATATTTACAACATAGTGCTTAAGGACTGGCCTAAGTTTTAAGAACAGTGCAATGTTTTTGAATGTCAATTCAAGTTTATTTGTATAGCCCTTAATCGCAGAGTCTCAAAGGGCTGCACAGACCACAGATTATTGCCAACCACAGACTATTATGACACGATCCCCTGATCTAAAACCTACATGAGGGCAAGAAAAAACTTAAAAACCTCAACATGAGGAGGAAAATGAAAAAACCTTGAGAAGGGACCGCACATGAGCTAATCCCCCTTCCACAGTGCTCAGGCTGCAATGGATGTTGCAATAACAAATAATACACAGATACTGTCAACATAAAATATAGGTTATTCATATGCTAGAGAATAGAAGTGTGTTTTAAGCTTAGATTTAAACATTTACACTGAGGTTGCAGATCGAATCTCAGGAGGAAGAGCATTCCACAGCACCAGGGCACGAATGGAGAACGCTCTCGAACCTGCGGATCTCTTCTTGGCTCTTGGGATCACTAATAGACCAGCATTTTCAGAGCGAACGCTCCGGACCGGAACATAGGGGTAAATTAAATCTGAAAGATATGAGGGAGCAAGTCCATGCATGATTTTTTTAGACTACCAACAGAACCTTTAAATCACATCTTAAGCTAACAGGGAGCTAATGCAGGTTAGCTAAAATCAGGGTAATGTGATCAAACTTTCTTGTCTTAGTTAAAAGCCTCACTGCAGCATTGAATGAAAAAGAAATGTGCATTGTAACAATAGAGCAATGAAAAGAAGAGCAACATTTACAGCAACAAAACTCCCCAAAACAAGTCGCAGGGAATATATTTTCACCGTTTTGTGCAAAGACATTTAGCAGCAACAAAAAAATCAAACGAAAATGTGTTTCAAGTTTTGTGGCTTGTTTGGGGTCGTGATAGCCCTGGGGGAAGAAGCTATCTCTGAGGCTGTTTGTCCTTGTTTTCAGGGACCTGTAGCCCTACCAAAGCACAACAGGTCAAAGAGGTGGTGGTCAGGGTGGGGAGAGTCCTTTATAATGTCGAAGGCTCTTCTGCAGTATTGCAAGCCGGCAATGTCCTGTAGACTGGGCACATGGCAGCCGATGATCTTTATAGCCGTGTTGATTATTGTTGTAAACACAGTCACTCTTTTTATTGCAAGGGTTTACATTGTAAAAACAACTCGTGAGAGGAGAAAATCCGAAATGTAAAAATGTTTCTTTATTTTTTACATTTACATTAGACGACTGGAATACAACATCAATCCATCCATTTAAGGTAGGGAGCACTAAGTGAATTTGCCGTATGGCGGCATAGAAACGTATGGTAATCAGCTGATTCGTACCAAACTACCTGTGCCCAAGATGAAAACATTAAAATAACAAATTTTTATTTAGTACAGTGGCTTGCGAAACTATTTGTCCCCCTTGATTTTTGTGACCTTTTGCCACATTTCAAACTTCAAACATGAAAATACAAAACTGTAATTTCTTGTGAAGCATCAACAATAAGTGGGACACAATCATGAAGCGGAACACACTTTATTAGATATTTTAAACTTTTTTAACATAAAAAACGAAAAAGTGGGTGTGCAAAATTATTCAGCCCCATTGAGTTAGTACTTTGTAGCGCCACTACTGTACTTTAAATTGCAAGGGAATTTCCACATACGTAATGTAAATTTGGCAAGCTGTTTAACATTTTGTGTGTATATATATTAAACCACTGATACGCCCAGGTAGAGAAGAAGCTGAAAAGCTCTTTAGCCAAATAGAATGCAGAACACATTGCTCAATGTAAATCAGTGAATTAACGAAAATGTGAAAGTGAACTACCTTATAGCAAAGGGTGTACTGTACACATTGCTAAAATCCATATTTGTGATTTTCAGAAAGATTTGACGGTGCTCAACGATGTCATGAAAGTGATGGAAGTGGACGCGTTGGCTTCGTCCCACCCGCTCTCGTCCAAGGAGGAGGACGTGATGACGCCAGCTGACATCAGTGCGCTATTTGACACCATAACGTACAGCAAGGTGCCTTGTCGTGCTCCCCGGGTGATCGTCGTACTGTAATCCCTTGTTTATAGTGGATCATGGGGACCAGAATCCATACCTGCAAAAATACGAAGAGTAGCCCACCCATTTTTAACATGTGCCCGAACCCGCTCACAGCAATACCGGGGATAATGAATCATGGCCCCACAAGGGCAGTTCACTGCGGAAAGAACGTGAAAAAACCTGCCGACATGACATATTTGCGACAAAAGTGCCTTAATTTGGTTTCCGTTTGCAGTAATATGGGATTGGGGATAATCGATCACAGCCCCTCGAAAAAACGTAATTTCATGCGGAAATAACATCAAAAAGATCTGCCAGGTCCAACAAAAGTGTGCTTCCGCTCGCAGCAATATTCAACCAGGGATGATACAATATTGCCTTCTGCCGAGCCCTGCTTGCAGCAAAATGGGCCTGGGGATTATGGATTGCGGCCGCACAGTTGCATTTTATTTGAGTCAAAATAGAGGCAAAAAAAGCCACCAGGCGTGACAAGAATGCACTCCGCCTCCACCCCCTTTCACACCAATATGCAAATCAGGGATAATGGAGCGTGGCTGCACAGGTTCAAATTCATTTAAGTGGAAAAAAATAGGGTAAGAAAAGACACGAATTTGCTCTCATGCCTTTCACTCTCGGTAGTGACTGGGGATAATGTATCCCAGCTGCAAAAGTGCAGTTCTCTTTTTGTGAACAGAATCGCAAAAAAGATCTGTCAGGCCCAACAAAATAAGCTGTGCCGGCTCCAGCTAGCAGCGATTAGCGTTCATGGATAATATCCGTCCATCCATTATCTGCACCGCTTTTCCTTGGTAAGCGCATCTCTGCTGTCTTCGGGCAGTGGGCAGGGGAAATCCTGAACCGGTTTTCAGCCAGTCGCAGGGCACACAGAGACAGACAACTCACTCGCTCATTCACACCTAAGACTGGCCAATTAACCTGACATGCATGTTTTTGGAATGTGGGAAGAAACCCAACGAGGCAAGGGGAAAACATGCAAACTCCGCACAGAGGCTAGCAGCTGGATTTGAACCCATGACCTCAGACTCTGCCGCGGACACGCTAACCACTTGGCTGCCGCACTTCATGGATGATATATCTCAGAATACTTTTCAGAAGTGCACTTATGTGTTTTTACCTTCTGCAGGGAGCAGCAGTCCTCAGGATGCTGTCGGAGTTCATCACGGAGGGGGCCTTCTCTAAAGGACTTCACGTGAGTGGAGATGTCTTTGTGTGCTTTAGCTTGTAGCATGCTTATTGTGTACATTCACAGACATACTTGAAGGAGTTTAAATACAACAACACTGTCTACACCGACCTCTGGAGGCATCTACAAACCGTGAGAATGATAACATCATCTGATGCATACATTACCGTTAAAAAGTTTGGGGTCGCCTGGAAATGTCCTTATCTTGAAAGGAAAAACATTTTTTTCCAGTAAAGATAACATCAAACTATTAAGAAATACACCCCATACATTGTTAAAAAGGTAAATGACTATTTTAGCTGCAAATGTTTTTTAATGCAATATCTACAAAAGTGTTTCAGCAACCAGCACTCCAGTAGTCGATTGTATTTGCTGATTGTGTTAAAAGGTTAATAAATGATTAGAAAACCCTTGTGCAATGATGCTAGCATACCTAAAACAGATAAGCTTGTTAGAGAAGTTATAAAACAAACTTTTCTTTGAGCTAGTCGAGTATCTGGAGCATTGCATTTTCAGAATGGTGTGAAACTCGACAGTCTATTCTTGTTCTCAGAAATGAAAGCTATTTATACAAGAAACTGCTAGAAACTGAAGATCTTTTTCAACGGTGTGCACTACTCCCTTCAGGAAAAAAAGCACAAACACACCCTAATCAGCATAGAAAGAGAAGTGTAAAGAACACACGTATATTAGAGTCTCTAGTTTAAGAAATAGATGCCTTACAGATGACCGCAAAACACAAGTGTCAACACCTACAGGGAATAGGTGACTCTGAGACGCAAGGCTTCAAGGCAATTTGACAAAGAAAAAGCCATACCAGAGATGAAGACACAAAATTGTCTGGGTGACCCCAGATCTTTGAACGGTAGTGCATGTGGACATATATGTATGTATATGTAATATGTGTCTGGTAACCAGGCAGTGGATGAGGCCGGCCTGTTTCTGCCTTACTCTGTGGAGGTGATTATGAACCGCTGGATACTCCAAATGGGTTTTCCGCTGGTCACCGTGAACACACAGACTGGCATCATCTCTCAGAAGCACTTTCGGCTCAATCCAGAATCCCTGGTGGAAAGACGGTCTCAGTTCAAGTGAGTTTGATGTAATTTCTGTAGAGGCGATGCTATACATGCAAAATCGATGTATACTATTATATTCAAATCTATAATAATTGAATTGTCATTCTAGTTACGAGTGGTACGTTCCTCTTACGTGGAAAAAGAGCAGCGGCGTTGTAAAGCAGCATTGGCTACTTGAAAAGCAAGGTCCTCATTTACAGTCATTCACGTAATAACCTGAGCTGTAAAAAATACAAATGAATACAAACAATGTAGACAGTTTGGACGAAAATAGCCCTTTTTTGCCTTAAGTAACAAATTCATATAGTATATAAATTGTTAGAGGAAATGCGATGTAATGACTGGTATTTTCTGTACCGCAATAGAATTCAGAATCATTAATTATATCTTTGAAATTATTTTGACACACACAATCGTAGCCTCAATTTATTAAAAAGACAATAACATACTTACTATTGGTATCATAATGCATTATTTTTCTTGAGGTTCAGAAAATGGATGGATGAATTGTATTTTAGGGAGAACAATTTTCAACAGTCTATTGGGAGAATTGTTTGAATGATTATAATTTTGTGATATATTTTAAAATAACGCTTCACTTCTTAATAATGCCCACTATGGCTTGTCATATGTTGTCATAACCAGTATAAAAAAGCGTTAAAACCTGGGAAAATACATAAAAAAATAAAAGAATATAAAATACAAAAGAACAAATTATAATTACAAATCATTAGGTCAATCAAAAAAAATAATCAAATAATTAATCAATCAATAGAAATGAGTACAACTTAAATAAGTAAAAATAAACTTGAATTGGTCAATACAACTAATTGAAAGACAAAAACAATTATTTCTATTATAACGATAAAATTGATAACATGAATTAATATACAATTATTTTATAAGCATCCACAAAAATGAAAATAAGAAAAGATCTTTCTGTATTAAAATTATTTGGAAAAATAACAACAGTTATTTCTATTATAGTAGATCGGACAAAAAAAGATCGTGGTAAAAAAAATATTGCAAGATATAATTGATAACATGAATTAAAATAATTTATAATCATACACAGAAATAAGAATAAGTAATTTGAATCCAAAAAGTAACAAACAATCGTTTATAAATCATTAAAATATTCATACCAAAATTAGCAAAATTGAAATTAAAAGATAACTGCACACGTGTAAAAGAAAAATTGAAAATACTTTTTAAAAATAATTTGATTTTACTAAAGAGTAAATATATCAAACATATGATGTTTCTGTATCTGAAACCAGAAAGCAAACCAGACATGGTTCTGGGCGCAGACGATTGGCTGGTGGCCAACATCAACATGACGGGCTATTACAGGGTCAACTATGACCTGAATAACTGGGAGCGTCTCTTGGCCAAGCTCAATTCCCAGCACAAGGTGGGTGAAAAGACCACATCTTAGAAAACCGAATCCCCTGCAACAATTAATTCATTTGCATCTGATTTCAGGATATTCCACTCATCAATCGAGCGCAGATCATCGATGATGCTTTCAACCTGGCCAGGTACCTCTGGCCTCTAGATTATTCTTCCGTGTTGGAAACAGACGGACTAACCATAAAAGCCGCTACTATTTTTCTACATCTAAAACACTGTGGCCTTCTTTTTTATTTTGTGTCGGTACCAAGGAAAACGTCAAGCGTCTCTTTTTAACAACGCATGCGCTCTAAATACAAAACACCGTAGTGACAACTGTAAACATTTATGATGAACTTCTAGAGGAGAAATAAGTCCATGTTTTGACAACATCATTCAATATAATACATAAGCAGAGCAAAATGGTATTTGACAGTACTTCAATAATTAAGAAGTAATTTAATATTTAAAACATACCAACAAAATTTCTCCTCAATTTATCCATCCGAATTGAACATCATTGGAAGTTATCTTTCAATAACGCTACACTTCTCTCTAAATATCATTGGCACCAATGTCAGGTCACTGGAGTTTCCTTTTATCCTGGAGGAACGACAACAAGCAAATGCAATTTGGTTCAGTCCCGCAGCAAACAACAATGGCGACAAAAAAAGACGATGTTTACATCTGTGTTGCATTCTGGCACTATTGTCCACCGAATCGTTGCCCTGGTGCTGTTTTGTGGGATTCTAAGGCTAACATTCTACGTAACACAGCCCTCATTCATATATTCTTTTGGCACAGTAGTAAGTATCTGCTCGTCTTTGTAATTGTCATCTTGAATCGTCACAAGATCCAAAACTGATAAATGACGCAGCTGAAGACGACGTCAGGTGTCCAGGAGCACGGCGCTGTTGGCATTCTGGAGCGAAAGTTGTCAACTCCAAATATCCCACGCGGTTGGCGTCTGGTGTGCGCTGGTCTTAAAATATAGGAAACGGACGTAAATTAGTTAATTCTTTATGGTGGATTAAGCCTGTAGCTAGTTTCTTTCTTACATTTGAGCATACATTTAGTCAGGTGGGGTCTGTAGTCCGTAATTTACGGTATTCAACTTTTAGGGCAGAAATGGTGAACACCACTCTAGCTTTGAGGACAACCAATTTCCTTCGAAAGGAAGTGGAGTACATGCCCTGGCAGACGGCGCTCAACAACCTACATTACTTCTACCTCATGCTTGACCGCACAGAAGTCTACAGTCCTATGCAGGTGTTGTTTTAAAGTTGATTTTCCAGAGAGTAATTTGACTCATTTATTTCCAGCCGTATTCAAATGGATCTATATTGTATTTTGCTTTTAATGACAGCGAATGGGTTTGGATATTTGATGTTTTATACCTGTCAAAGGCACTGAACATGTTGACAATTTTAGGCATATATGAAGAAACAAGGGACACCCTTGTTTAAATACTACAAAGATCTTACCGCCAACTGGACCTTTATTCCTGATAGACACACTGACCAGTAAGTTGGCGCAATTAATGAAGTGGACTGTTATTCTGCTATTGAGACGTGTGTATGTTGTTGTGCAGATACAACATGGTGAACGCTATCACCAACGCCTGCAAGACCGGCGTAGAAGGTTGCAGGGAGCTCACCACCAAATGGTTTTCGGATTGGATGAAAAACTCAAGCAACATGTACGTAGGCTTTAGGAAAGCATACTCAGAAGGAGAAGCTTATTTAACTGTCGTGTCAAAGGGATCACACAGAAATGTAATGTCCATATTTTGTTGTATTCTTAGAGTTAGCAATTTTGGATTGAAACAAACATTTGGTGTCATCCTCCAAGCAGTGGAAAGAAATATTGAATTTACGGAGGGTATGGCTTGGGTGTAGGAGGTCGATTTACTCGATGTTACCCCCACTCAATTTTCCAAAAGGACTCTTTTCTTTTTGTCCTTAAAAATTCAGCTCCAAACACCAGTAATATTTCTTGGAGTTTAGTCACCAATTGTAACCTGAGTAGACCTTTTAATAATTAAATAGACAAAACAAAAAAAAAATCACAAACCTTGCATGTAAACAGACAGGCATTTTCCCACAATTGTGATTGCAATTCCATTTGTCATTGCATTCAGGATCAGTCCCAACCTGAGGAGCACAGTGTACTGTAGCGCTATCGCAGCTGGGGGTGCTGAAGAATGGGACTTTGCCTGGGCAATGTACAAGAACGCGACCATCGCCTCTGAAGCCGACAAGCTTATGTATGCGCTGGCCTGCACAAAAGAACCTCGGTTGCTTAACAGGTAAGCAGCCGACTCAAATCTTCTATCTGGGTCGAAGTATACAAATGTCCGATCTTCCTACTTGACACTTATTTCAGATATCTGCAGTATTGTCTGGACCCAGACATGATACGAAAGCAGGACGCCAGCTATGTTATTTCATACATCTCGGACAGCCCGATCGGATTGCCGCTGGCTTGGGACTTTGTTCGGAGGAACTGGGACTACTTATACAATGAGTGAGTCTGAACATTATACACATATATTTATTTCATTCAAAATGCTGTAATATGTATATACAGAGCCCCCTCGCTTCTTTGCGCTTATGTTATCGCTGGTTCACTCCTTCGTGCATTTGAAATTGAATCGTCTTTATTGTCATTGGTATCAACGTATCGTTCATTTTGTTCAGAAAGAGACTAGGCACCGCACAGGGCAGATTGTGTGTGTGTGTGTGTGTGTGTGCGTGCGCGCGTGCGTGCGCGCGTGCGTGCGTGTGTTTTGGGTGGGCGTGACTGTCTGTGTGCGCGACTGTGATAGGCTGATGTATGCTGCCAGTCAAAAAGACGGGTAGGGCATGCACAGTCAACGTCTTCAGAACACAACAAACTGGGAAGGATAGCGCTGCTAGCTTTTAGCAATTCATCACATTGAAAAGAAATTCATCAACTAATTTGAACTGTAAGTAAAGTCAGAAGTGCGCAAAGAAAAGTTGATCACCAGCGGGTGCTCCATGGATTGTTATCGCGTCCAGGAATCGACTGAGGCGGCATCGGAAGGGAGCAATAGGTCCAAAAATAGGTCTGGCTTACTGTTTCGGCTAGGCTAACAAATCTTTTAAGCCACCACTGCCGAATGAGGCTAGTAAAAAAAATAAAATTTCTTATGCCATCCGTGAAATATTTTGCTTAATTCTCGGATGATTTTTCTTTTCTTTTTTTTTAAAGATATTTTGAAATATTCCAGTAAGAAAAATCATCCCAGAATAAGCAAATTATCTTATCTAGGAGATGCTTTTTTATTTTAAGAAAGATTTTCCACAGAGATTAATTCCAATATAAATATTCTCATTTTACTAGTAAAGCATCCTATAACTAAAACAATCTTAAAATAAGCTTAAAAATCTGCCAGTGGGGTAAAAGTGTATTCTTTGCAGTCCATTTCTAAAAGTTATTTAAAAAGTATTGAATAAAAATATGCAAACTCTCAGAGTAGATGATAACGTAAATTTCTGTTGTGGGTGACAACACTAGTTTACCATGAAAGGGGAACATGCTAATCTTTGTCCTACAAGAAAACAATGTTAGCATACTGCGCAGAAAAAAAGATTATCCTATTTTTCTTCTTTGTGGGGCAGTTACGGCGCTCAATCATTGGGCTTTTGCAGCCTGGTCTTCCATGTGACCACTCGATTCTCCACCAGTTTTGAGTACAAACAGGTAAGTCCATTTTCTCCCTCTCCGTTTTTTTTTTTTCCAAACACAATTTGCGTTATTTAACCTTCTCAGCTACTGGAGTTCGCAAAGGAGCACGAGGAACAGCTCGGTGCAGCCGGCACGTACGTGGAGCAGGCCTTGCAGAGGACCCAAACCAACATCAAGTGGGTGTCCAGGAACAAAAAACAAGTGATGGAATGGTTCACCACACAAGCCTCAGCCTCGGTATAATATTCTTGTATTGTCTTTGCTCTCACGTGATCTAACCACGTGACGACACCATGACGGACAGCAGTAAACCGTAGTGACGGTACTCCCCTTAGATGAGGCCAAACAGTAGACAACAACATCAAAAACTATATTATTCAACACCATTGGCAATGACTAGTCAAACGAATATTGTGCAGCTGTCGGATGAGGTGGCTCACCTTTTCGCGAAACACAAAGAGAGCTATTGAGAGAACCTGACGATAGCAGGGCTAGCTACTGACTCATACCTTCCCCCCCCTAATATAGTCACAAATCTAACCATATCTGCCTGACTTTGGTCCACACAGTCTGTACCACTACATTGTAAATGGAGTATCCCCATGCACCGGTGCTAATCTAAAAGCCTATAAAAGTCTGGATGCTTACCACTTTTTAATAGCTGGTTGTGTTACTGGTACGTGTTGCTGTGATGAGAGGGGGAGGTACCGCATAATGGAAAAGTTAAGACACTGACATCCGCTTTGTATGCTACTATGTTTTATCCAGGGTCCCATCCAATCTCAAATCAACTGCAACCAGAAGCTGCTTAAATTGTTTTTCAGTTATGGTCATTTTGAAAAGGCCAATGCGTTTATCCACAGCAGACGTCAAACACACTCAGCTTCAGTAGCACTAGCTAACTTATTGGTAGCTACATTGAGTGTCTTTCATAACAAGGTTGCTCGTAAGTTCATAAAATGTACCTTGTAATAAATCCTCGTTGAAAATACTAAAGTACTTTGAGGGCTGCCAGTCCCTCCGATTAATTGCAGATTTCCATCGCTGTCTTCTCTTTCCACAAAGAGGGATATAATAAAATGCCAAATTGGGCTTAGAACCTTGCCGAGTTGCATAGCCCACCGCACAGCAACAGATCACCATTGTAAACAGTGGTGGTTATATTCTTCTGTCATAGTTATTAATATTTCTTTCTACCTACCTGCTTTTTCAACTGCCGTGCGCTCGGGTGTTTTTGCCGTCTGTCATGGCGCTCAGACTATTGGGAAATGCAACGTAACATCACGTGTAAAGTCTTAATCAATTCTAGAAATATGTTATACTCGCACTGTAGGATTTTGATGATGTCATTAGGTTGTGCAGGTATTTTCTAATGAATTTTATATACAGGTATGTTGCCATGAATGTTTATATGGCATTAGTTTTCATCTTCTTTTTTAGTATTTTTATTTTCTAATGACTTGAGAATAAAAATACACACGTTGACTTGCTTGTTTTAAACGTGAATTATTTAATCTTTGGTATAATATTTGATTTATTTTTCATTTTTTAAAAATTGTTTTTCAGGAAAATGTGAAAGTATCACTCAAAATGAGCAACATTATTACTCATTTGACTTATATATAATTTATCTTACTAAACGTGTGTCTTAAAATATTTACACACACACACACACACACACACCCCTCTCTCTCTCTCTCTTTCTCTCTCTCTCTCATATATATATATATAATAATCTTAAAATAAGATAAATAATTCATATTTTTCTTTTACAAAAATATTTTTAAAGTAAGAAACTAAATTATAATAGTCAAAGAGTAAAATTGCCTGTATTTTCTATTGTTTTACAAATGTAAAAAAAAACAATTACAATATTTTATATGGTTGTTTTTTATTTTACTAAAATATTAGTCAAACTAATAAAGTGACAAAATTATATATACGAGAAAGAAAATTCCATATTTTTCTTCTATATCATTCTAAAATGTCTTATAATTCTTAAAGTAAAAGATACATCTAAAATGAGCATCCAAATATTTTTTTAAATGTTCTCATTCAAGTATAAATATTCCTGAAAATAATTCTCGCGGTAAGAAAAATATTTAAAATGAGCACATTTATCCATGTTTTTTTTTTTTTTTTTTTTAACAAAACATTCCATTATAACTTAAAGTAAAAAAAACAAAAAACATTCTTAATGTAAAGATTTTACAGTGGACCCAAACGCAGGAAGCAGGAAAAAGCACGGTGCTCATAAACAGATTTGATAACTGTGTAATCAACAGTATCCAAAGTAACCAAAAAACAGTCAAAAACAACAATAAATCTATAAGAGACAAAAACCAAACACCACAGATTGGGATGCCTTTGGAAAAGGTCTGTGTAATCTTGACAGTGGAAAATGAATGAAGAAAATGAAAATGACCTGACAACGTTTGCAGATCAAAAGGTCCTCTTAAAGGGGTGCAGGATAATTTGCCACATTAGTGTGGTTATTAGGCACCTGTGTCCAGTTTAAGCCCCAGTTTGGGCCCTCTGGTGGTAGATAAGAGACCCTAACACTTAAACTTAAAAAAAGTCCATAGTTTAAAATTATCAACAGTATATACCCTTCGATAGAGATACTTTTACCGTGAAAAACAATATTTTACATGTTTTACTTCTAGACTTTTCCTTTTTTCTCAAATAAAAAAGATTAATCATTGTTACAATGACAAAAATTTTCACATTATAAAATAGAATATATTTTTTCACATTTTAAGAACATATTCTACCGAAATAGGAAAAAAATACTGATAAAAAGCAAAACATTTAACTGCTTGATAGTTTTTTGTGTGTATTTCAAGTATAAATTTTATATTTTACATTTAAAAACAAGATAATATGTCTTAACATGAGAAAAAATAGCAATTTTTCTGCAAAGGGGGTAATAATTCATCTTCCGCAATGCACAATACATAATGCTAAGCTGACATATACAAGTTTATCCATTGTTTTAGTGGAGGTGTTGTACTCAGCTGTCACCCTTTCCCTCACCAGGGGTCTTTCCTTAAGGACTTTAGCGCCACCGTGCTCCCTGTTTAGCACCTTTGTGTGCTGTGTTTGTCTTAGGAAGTCTGCAGAAAGCCACATCTAATTAAAACTCAAAAACAACACACACACATAGCAGTAATTTCTACTCTTTTTCTACTGAATTTCACGGCACCAAAATTGATTTGTTTGTATACTATTATGCTCAAGAATTAAAAAAAAAAAAAATTCTTCCACTTTTACAATCAATACCTTGTGAAATAGCACAAAAGACAACCCTTTAGTTATATAAATAGTTTATTTTCAAACAAACATATCAATAAATATGAATATATATATATATATATATATGTACAACGAGCAAAAATGTTCTCATCGATGTCCCGAGGGGTGAAGAAGCTGTTGCTGTGGCAACCAGTACTGCTCTTCGTCCAAGGGCTGTTTGCTTGGCAACTGAGGAAACAAAACAAGAGAAATTAGTTGCATTCATTCAATAAAAGTATGTTGAGGGTCAAGCATATTATCTTTGCCACTTTCAAAAATTGAGAAAATAAGAGCTATTTTCTTTTACCTAAGAAAGATCCATAGAACAGGAGTCACCATCCTTTTTTAAACTGAGAGCTACTTTTTTGTTACGGATTAGCACAAAGGGCTACTAGTTTGAAATGCATTTTTAAGAGAACAAGTTATTGTCTTGATAGTTTGTTGTTATTATGTTATTATCATATTGTAATCATGTCATTATTAGAAATGGGATTAAAGTAGACCTAGTCAACCACCAAAACAAACTAGCAGTTAGAAATCACATTTCCAAGAAAATCACAATGACCCTTCACTGGTGAGTTATTTTGAGACGGAGCATTTTTCAGCTGTATATATTCTCGTAATACAATGCTTAAAAGGAAAACTTTCCCATTATGTGCAATATGGACTTTCCAATACGACAAATTAATTTCCTTGATTTTAATATTTGACAATTTTGTATTCCAGTTTTCTGTTTTTTTCACCTTAGAAACAACAATTTAATTCTTAAACTAATTTTATCAAACTGTTAATGTTATTTTACTTATTCACTCAGAATATGTTTTATAGATTCGTTAAAGTAAACATTATGTTACTGGGCCGATAAGAACTTTAGGTGAAATAGCATTGCTTTAATTAATCCAAAACATTGTTTGCCCATTTTTGACCCAATATGTTTTTTGACTTCACTAGTTCTAAAATAGATATTATAACAATACTACCACTAATAATGAAAATGTTGTTTGTTAAATGCTTATAGTTGACAACCCAAAAATCTTGTAGCACATTTTGACACAGGCTGGTTTTCTCTTTTATTTAAAACTGAATACTGTATATGTATTAAAAAGTAGTCCTCAACCATCACAACAAATTGTGTTTGTTTGTATATTACTAATGTTATCCAAGTGTGATAAATCATCATCAAAACTACCTTTTTGGTGGCCTTGTTTACCCACAACAATATTTCATAGTATTACCGATATTCATCATTTTTTTAAATACACATTTTTGGGATTATGTTTGGTCCTCGAATCGGGCTTGTTTACTCTGTTAAATATTTTGAACATCATTTGTAATTTTTGTAATTTTTTTTTCTTTTTCATTTTAGCCTGCTAAAATCAACAATTATTTATTTATTTTGACCAGACTTTCCGCAATTAATGAGTATTAAATAAAATGTTTAATAAAAAGAAATGGAGCAAATTTGTTTCGGGTTTATTTTACACAAAAGTACTCTTTGTCTTGTAAAAAAAATCAACCTAAGTATTGAGTTAGTTCCACTTCCCACCCAAATTTAGGTTGTTTTTGACCCAATCATTTTTAGAATGCCAATCACTCTAACAACACGAGGGTCAAAAACGGAACCAGCTGAATATTTGGGGCAATTTGACCCAATTTTCTGGGTCATTTTACACATAACAACCATATTTTTTAGGTTGCCCTAAACATAATGACCTAAATTAACCGTTTATTTTAAAATTTAAACAAAAAAATATTTTTTGCAGTATTTCCTTGTACACATTTTGTGGGCATTGTTTCTACAGAACAACTCATGATGTTGGGTCAAATCAACCTAGGTATGGAGTTGGGCCATTTTTTTCCCCAAACTTAGTTTATCTTTGACCTGACTGTTTTTAGAGTGCAGCTGGAACATCTTGTTTTGGACTCTTTGAATTGGTGAGGTTTACATACCTGGCAGTTGTAGTGCGTAGTGATCATCTGCTCTGCGGCGGCCCCTTGGCAGGATGCGTCTTGGTGACCCAAGAACTGGCTTAGGGTCTGTGGCGGTTCCACCTGGCCCGCCCGCCTCTTCTTCCTCTTTAGAGTCTCCTCGCTGAGCCCCAACTGGGCCGATAAGAACTCGATGTACCGGATGGCTAGGCGCAGGGTCTCGATCTTGGTGAGGTTCTGGCCTGATGGCACAGCTGAAGGTGGTAGATAGGACCTCAGGTGGTGCAGAGCTTTGGTCAAGTCCCTCATTCTCAGTTTCTCTCTCTCGCTTGCCGTCTGCCGCTTCTTGCCTGGATACCTAGATCTGGACCTCTTAACAGGACCTGGAGTGGGATCGCTGAAGAAGAAGGAGTCCAAGGCGTCTGCCAGGTCGGGTGAGAGGGATCCCTCGGAGGAGGATGGGGACAGACTTGAGCTGAAGTAACCAGGATCCGAAGAGAGATCGCCCAGCGGACATGACTTCTCCATAAAAGCCTCAAGGGTGAAGTTGTTCTGCTGTAGCTGCGATACGGTCTCCATCTTGGGAGCAAAGATAGTTGTGAGGACGGACAAGAAGACTGGCTTCATATATGTAGCAGAAGGTGTGAGGTTGCACCTTTGGGGGATCCCCGAGACGCTCCGAGAGTGGGCCTCGCACCTCGGTCATGGGAAAGGTCCCAGCTCTTGGGACAAGGTGTGAGCCAGTGGCGTCATAAAATAAGACACGTTCACACCTCCGCATTCCAAGATGCTAGGGAATTACACATCAGGCCTCCCTGGCAGGAGAGAATGCCGCCCATGCTTGGGATTTAGGTCCGAATAACACAGTGATGTCAAACTCAGTTTGGCTCTGGGGCCGGATCCTTTTTTCAGTATTTTGCTTTAATATTATGCCTACATTAGTAACCTACCCGTCCAACTATTATAACGGATGATAAGGGATCATTTCTAAATAAAATATCATTCACAAACAATGGGGAAAGCTATTTTCATGTTACACATTGAATATGTTAACCTGTTTATTCAAACAGTTGAATGCCTGCACTTTTACAGCTCAACCAACTCACCAAGCTGTACAAACTCAACACTGCCCTCTAGCAGCTGGAGAGAAGATTTGGGGCCAGAATAAATCATCCAACAAATAATGCTTTGGGTGTATTTTACAGATCATTTTATGATGTTTTTCAGGGTTTTGTTAAAATTTTGGGGAATGAAGGACTGACAAAACGGAAGCAAATAGATCATTTTTTTTGGTCAATGACTACATCAAAGGTGTATATATAATATACAATATAAATATATATGTATAATATATATGTATATACAGTAAAAAAAATAAAATAATAGATTATATTGTATAATATAAATAAAACATTGACACGAAACTTTGTTTTGTGTGTTTTCAACCTTCTGGGGAAAAAAACCCTACAAATAACAGCGGCGATACGATAAAATAAAAATAAAAAGTTTGTTTTTAGTATTTAGTGTAGGCTGCATATAAATACACAAACTATTACCGATCAAACATAAAAATATTTTCAATGTCTTATAATATTAACCATATTTCTTTTTCTCCGGCTTATTTTTATTAACAGAAAACTGACTAGTCATTATTTTATTTTTTTTATTTTTTTCTCATAATTGCTTCATTAAAATCCAAATTAAATATTCACATTACTATAATATCTTAAAGTAATAATGTCTAAAAAGTAGGATTTTCTTTAATAAATGAATGAAAATAAAAATGTATTGCAATATAAAAAACATATATAAATTCTTCTAAATTCTTCAACTAAATCTATTTCATCCTAAAACAAAAATCTCTTTTTTTAGGGTTCACTTCATTTTTTTTCCTATTCTTTGAAAGACTTCACTGCCCAAATCTGCATAATTCTTACACCGAGCTGACTAATTAAATAAGCCCCCTGGGTGTTAGCTTATGTTGCAAATGAGATGTAATTGGTGAAGTCTTTTGTAATTACACACAACAAAAATAAAGCAATTTTAAAATGTGTATTTAGGTTAAAATAGTACATCTTCATGAAACAAGTAAAGATGAGCAAAAACATATTTTAAACTCAGCACTTGAAAATGAACGAATGAATGTCATGACACTATTCTTTACATTAAGGAACGCTAAAAACAGCACACGACCAAAACAGAACATTCAAATCATCTTATTTTTTCACACTCTTGATATTTATAACTTACTATTTCACAATGACAAAATCTACATTTGGAAAGAATTAGCAATACATTTCAGCTGAATCCCTTATTCAAACTATTTAATGCATGTACTTGTGTTTTCAGTGTTGTTGATAAACTAAATGTATCTGTCAGGTGTTAGTTGGTTTGTTGTGGATTGAAACGTGGAGAAGCGTTCCCACAAAACGGGGTGTCACTTTTGTCTCCTGCTCCAGGTCAAGGTGTCGCCTTGTTTTTTCAGGGCTTAGTGACATCTCCTCGTGTAAAAAAATAAATCATGATTGAGGCCACCAAATTCAGGTTTGTATATATATATATATATATATATATATATATATATATATATATATATATATATATATATATATATATATATATATATATATATATATATATATATAAAATTTTGTTGTTGTAAATCACAGTTAATCTGCCAGACCCGGCCTTCCAGCAATATCCGACCAGAGAATAATGGATTGCCCTGCATGGGTGCTGTTGATTTTAGGCTGAAAAACAAGGTAAAAGAGCCAACACACATGACACAAAATTGCTTTCTTTGTCCCTTTTCTCATCAATATTCGACGGGGGATAATAGTTCGTGGCCAAAATAGTGCTGACTATTTTAGGCGGGCCACAATGACATGCTTCAGCAGGCTGAATAAAAATAAAAATGCACTCTGCCGGCCCCTGTTCTCAGCAAACCGGTAATAGTTGATTGCGGCCACAACCATACACTGTATTTTAGGCAGGCTGCCGACAAAGTCCAAATCTATTCACATATATAGCACTTTTCCACTGCAAAAAGCAACTCAAAGTGCTGTATAAAAACATTAAATGTAGAATAGGATGACATAAAAAGTTCCCTGCAAAGCCAGCTTAAAAAAAAGGCAATTTTGGTCATACTGTAAGTGCAAGCAACCCCTAAGTTTAAATGTTGGTCTGTTTGTGGCATTTCACTTATCAAAAACAAGCATCAATCATTAATCAACAGGTTATTTTGCCAGTTTCTGCTCGCAACAGTATGGGATCGGGGAAAATGGAACGCAGCCGCAAAAGAGCAGTTTATTTTTGGGTGGAGAGACAGGCAAAAACAACAAAAAACAGCTGCCAGGCCAGACAATTTCTAATGTAGTCAAAAACTACCAGAAAAAGGCTCCCAGAGAGGCCCAATAAACATGAAAATGGAATTGTGATTCAGGCAATAGGACGTCATTTGTGCTTTATGAAGTTGAAAGACCGCCGGGCATCTCCGTGTGTGTGATAATCCCCATTAGCAATTAGCAGCTGATGTGTTTACTCACATGTCCTAATGGAGCAATCAGCACAACAGCGTTAACCCTTTCATCCCTTCTCAGGCCTCATTAGCCCAAAGCGCTTTGTGTTGTCGACTTGCATATCGAATGAAGCTTATCAGGCTAAGGTAAACACACGAGGTGGCAATGTGCATATTAAAGTGGAGGTATTGAGTCTAGACCGAGTGGTGCCTTTTGTTTGCACACTTACATAAGCATGAAAGCGGTATATTAAAGGTTGGCAAACTCTTGGATTAGGCCTTTCAATGGATTCAATCCAGCCTGGGAGGCAAAGCTGAGAGAAGGACATAAGAAAAATATGACCCTATCATGTCAAACAATGACCCGCAGTTTTAAATATGTCCACTGGATGTCACCAAAGCTAAATGCCACTCCCAAAGCTCTATATGCTGACTACCATTTATTAACCAGAGAACATAATAATAAAATACACAATTAAAAAATGGCACCTGCGTGTCTTTGCAGAAGTTTAAATAGGCTTTAGCTCTTTTCTACAATAGATATGAAATCTGAAAATGAAGTTGAGGTAAATATTCTCATGAAAAAATGAAAAGCAGAAAAAGGCTTTTAAAAATCATAAAATCGATCGTTTACTCAGGTGTTCTTACCCGGCCTGACAAATGAAGGTACAACGCTAATATATACATTAAAAAAGTATTGCTCATAAAAATGTGTTCTTATACTTGGTGTATTTTGTATCCTGTGTCCCTTCGAGCGCCCCTATAAAAAATAATTAATTACCTTCATGGCAAAATTTCAAATAGCTGGCTCATTTTTCTTTACAAAAATCAATTTTGTTTATCACGATATTAAATTGAATGCAATAAAACACTAATGAAGTACCACTATTGTATTGAGTGTTTCAATGCAAAATGATCAAATTTAGTGCTTAAAATATGAGATGTTGTTTGGGTAGTTATTTTCAATAAAGTTTTTATTTGTAAATATCCATCTTTCTTTTTTCTGAGCTGCCTATTCTACTAGGGTCGCGGGGTTGCTGAAGGCCATCCCAGCTATCTTCGGGCAGTGGGCAAGGGACCCCCTTAACTGGTTGCCAGCTAGTCTATTTGTAAATGAATATTTTTGTTTTTATATTTTGAACAACTAGGGCAGCACAGCGGCGCAGTGGTTAGCGCGTGTGCGGCACAGTTCTAAGGTCTTGGGAACCTCCTGTGTGGGTTCAAATCCAGCTACCGGACTTACTGTGTGGAGTTTGTATGTTCTCCCCGTGCTTGCGTGGGTTTCCTCCGGGCACTCCGGTTTCCTCCCACATTCCAAAGACATGCATTTCAGGTGGATTGGCCGGTCCAAATTGTCCCTAGGAGTGAATGAGCGAGTGAGTTGTCTGTCCCTGTGTGCCCTGCGATTGGCTGGCAACCAGTTTAGGGTGTCCCCTGCCCACTGCCCGATGATTGCTGGGATGGGCTCCAGCACCCCCGCGACCCTACTGAGGATAAGCGGTGCAGCTAATGAGATGAGAGATGAGATTTTGAACAACTAGTACAGTAACGAGTAAATGTTGACAAGAAAAAATAGATTTGTTTGTGTTATCTTTTTTTCTCATGTATTACATAAGTATTGGCATGTGTGACATTAAATATTCGAGCACTTGTTTAGTATTTAGCAGTGACGTATTTTTACATATTGAACACACCCACAATTATATTCGTATGCACTCTCTGTGATGTATATATCTCAGTATTATGGTGATCATACCAATAAATTGTTATTTTCTGTAATGTTATAGTCCTTATCGTAATATTTAGAAAACAAAGTAAGTATCGATCGATTGTTTGATAAAGTCAAGTTCTAGTCTCCAACACTCCTTTTTGGAGAAATGTTTAGAGAAGCTGTATAATGTAATTGTGCAGAGAAATAAAGACACACAGGTAAAGAATTGTTATAGCTTTTTCCTTCATAAACATAGCATCCAGTTAAAAAAAAGAATCTTTATTAATCTCCAGGGACAAAATCTTTCTGTTATCGGTATGGGCAGGACAAAGTGTGAATTGTGCATCTCTGATTATCATTGACGAAAGCCCAACCCTGTTTTGGGAGGCTCTTTCCCCTTGGTTTATCATCTTAGAGGAGATTCGGTCATGCTGTAAAACATATATGTATAGGTTTTTAAATTATTTTAATGGTTATTCTTATGGAAAGGGAAAGCTAACAAGAATAGTGTTTGTTTTATTTGATTTTATATTTATTAATGGGAATAAACTGTGAGAAATTTTCTTAGATTTTTTGGGCTTGTTGGTAAGATTTGGGATTTTGATCATGCATCTTAAAATATCAATTCTAGTTTCTGTATCCGTGGTCGGATTAAAAACGTAATCTGATTTTAACCTACATTCATTATTATATTTTAATGCTATTTTGCAGGATTACATAATACAAAGAGAGATGTGACAGAATTAATTGAAACCTCACACTCTTCAAAATGACTGACAAAGCAAACTTTCCAGGGATTTTGTGAATAACCAGTAAAAAAAACTATTCGTTTATCGATGCCTAGTGTAAAAAAATTGGCTTTAGGCAAAAGCCGAACACAGCTTTCCACTATTCAATTAAAATTGGAACTGACTAGACACAAAATGGTGCACTACTTACTAGCAACCGCTAAAAGGTGCTGTTGATTCGTGTATTCAACTATTAGACTGGATGCTGACTCAACACTCATCCATTTTGTACATCTCTTTGGTTTTGTTCTTGTAAATTTCATGTTGAATTTGCAGTTCCTTGTCCTTCTTGCTTTATTCTATGATGATGGCAATGGAGAGCCTGTGCCTTGCCTTAGTTTTATTGTTTTTTTTTGTTTGTTTATCCATTCATTTGTCCATGTGCTTGTTTTATTTAAACTATTTTGTGTGTGTCTGTGTATTTGGCATTTCAGTAAATGGGTAGTGATATAGAGGCTGATTTTTTTCCCGTGCTATAAATTTATTTTTTACATCAACTTTGAGTTGCATTTGATTGCCTGAAATGTGCCATACAACAACATTTTAAATTTATCGAATTTTATTATTAAGTTTGCTATTATTGTAATTATAATTTTCTTTGTTTTTTTGCTTATATGTTTCACCTGCTGTCACTCCAAGCAAAGTCTTTGCACATTCACAGGCCATTTGATTCAATAAACCTTCCTTTGACGACATCCGATGCAAGGTGTTTGTGACAAAAATCCAGCAGATGATGATAATCATCATCAATAAAACAATCATCAAGTGAGGAAACAACTCTGGTGATTTTTACTATTTTATTATAAAATAGTGGCGTACCCCCAGAAAGATATAAAAATACAGAATATGAATATTTACACATAAATACAGATGACACAGATTATATAAAAAATAAAAAATAAATTATTCCATTTGCAGTGAGGCAGTCATAGTCGTTGGAAAGCGGCAGCGGCGGCCGTGTTGTCAAACCCAGTAGTAGTCGTTGAACTCGATCTGTTAAACACATCAATTATTGGTTAAAGGATGGATGGGTCAATTGATGGATACCTAGCTGAATACATGGATCGATGGATGGACGGATGTCTAACTAGCTGGATGGATATATGAGTCAGTAGCTAGATAAATGGATGGATGGATGGCTAACGAGCTAGATACATGGATGGATAAATAAATAACTAGCTAGATACATGGATGGATGGAGAATTGATGGATGTATGTATGGATGGATGGATGACTAACCAGCTAGAATGATGTACATATGACCATGTAAGTAGAATCATGCCCAGATGTATGGCTAAGTATCCAGATACACGGCTGGATGGATAACTAATAACTAGATGGATGTACAGGGTGACAAATGGCAGAAAGGGCGGCTAAGTAGCTGGATACATGGATGGATGGATGGATGGTTAACTAGCTAGTTGGAGGAAAGATGAATGGAAGAACGGATGGAATGGTAAGTAGCTGGCTTAATTGAAGGAAGGATGGGTGGATGGCTAAGCAGCTGGCTGAATGGATGGATGGATGGATGGATGGATGGATGGATGGATGGATGGATGGCTAAGTAGCTGGCTGGATGGATGGATGGGTGGATGGCTAAGTAGCTGGATTGATGGATGGATTGATGTCTAAGTAGCTGGATGGATGGAGGGATGGCTAAGTAGTTGGATAGATGTATGGCTAAGTAGTTGGATGGATGGTTAATTAGCTGGATGAATGAGTGGCTGGATGGTTAAGTAGCTGGATGGATGGTTAAGTAGCTGAATGGATGGATGGCTAAGTAGTTGGCTGGATGGATGGATAGTTAGCTACGTAGCGAGATGCAGGGATGGACAGATGGATTGTTAATTAGCTAGACTCATGCATGGATGGATGAATTGTAAGTAACAAAGTTTTACCTGTGAGCAGGAGGATGAAGATTCCTCTGGAGGCAACACATGAGGAAAACTACAGCTCCCAGTATGCGTTGCTGCAGCCTGGCCTTGACTCTGCTGCGTGTAGACACAATTAGGAGCCTGTGCCGGCCCGGCGTAGAAATATGGCGAGAAGGACGAAGACGAAGCCTGGGGCACGGCATCTCCAAGCTGGGCTGACAAGAAGGAGATGTAACGGATGGCCAGACGCAGGGTCTCGATCTTGGTGAGGGTCTGTCCCATGGGGGCAACCGAGGGAGGCAGGTAGGACCTCAGGTGGTGCAAGGCCTTGGTCAGGTCCCTCATCCTCATCTTTTCCTTCTCACTGGCACTCTCTCGCTGTTTACTCCGGACCCTGGCGACCCTGCCGGACTTCCCTTCAGTGCCAAGGCGGGCAACGTATCCGGACTTGCCGGCTTTGTTGAGGTGAGGCGAAGAATCCGGGGAGAGCGTCTCTGGTGAGGAGATCCCGGAGAGGTCCGAGTCAGAGAACCAGTGTTGGTAGTACTCCAGCATGGACGGAGGAGTCATGTTGTTGGCCATGTTTCTGCAAAGTTTGGAGTTTGTGCTGCTCTGCTCCCAGAAGAAGCCTTTTTAAAGTCCAAGCCAGGTCCAGGAGGTGCCAAGTGACACCTCCGCACATTCCCCCCTACCCCTCACCAACACACTAACACACACAACCACGCATGGAGAGAGGCCGTGGCTGGGAAAAGCTGCGGCAGGAGCAGAGGTGTGAATTTTGACTCCTCCTCATAACAATAAACATTTTTTTTCTCTGTCTTTCTAGGTTTGGAGCGGAGATGAGTTTGGCACATGTCTCGATATTTTCGTCCAGGATTCCGTTCTCGCAGGTTAGCTTCGAGAACGTCAACATCAGTTAGCCTTCGGACGCTCATTTGTGGTTGTGAACAATTTGTCCTAACAAAGTGTGTGAGTAAGATTTGGGAAATATCTTATTTTACAACTAGGGCAGTCACAGCTGCACGCATTCTTCTTTCTTTTCTTAATCATTTCCCTCTTTTTGTTTCCTTATTTCCCTCCTTCTTCATCATCTTTCTTCTTTTATGTCCCCTTGTTTTCTGTTGTGCTTTACTTTTTACCTTTTTGTCTTCTCGTTTTTTCTTTTTTGTTTCCTGCTTATTTTACTCTTTTACTTCTCACCTGATTTTCTTTTCCTTATTTAATACTCCCACTTGTTGTCCTCTTATTTTTACTCTTTCTTCCAAACCTCAACCTCCTTCTTCTCTCTCTTCCTCTTGACTTTCTCCTTTTCACTTTATTTAAATTCTCCTGTTTTTTCCCCCTTTTGATATTTTACTTATTTTGTACTTTTTTATTTTCCCCCTTTTCACTCTTTTCACTTTTTTTCTTCTTTTCTTTCTTCTCCTCCTGATTTTTTTTCTTATTAGTCCTTCCTTTTTCTTTTCCTTATGTTTTTAAGATTTTTTTATTTACCCTTTTTTAATATATTTTTTGAATGTCTCCTTCTACTCCGCCTTCTATCCATTTTTGTCCTATTTCTTCTCCTCTGGTATTCACTCCTTATTCTCTTCATTTTCCTTCTATGTCTTCTTCTCTTTTCTTTGCCGGAGGTAGTTAGAGCGCAGTAACTCATCCTTGTGTTGCAAATCCTATTTGATTAAGGAAAGTTTATAATTGTATAATATTCCCTGAGTAAGATGAGGGAAAGGAACATAAAATAAAGACTAATACATCTTTATGAATAAATAAATATATCCATGGCCATGTTAAAGTTAGCATATGGTAAAATTGTACGTACTGTATAGTGTTTTGGCTGTCTTTCATATGTTGAAACCAATGTGCAGGGGTACTTCTTGTAAAATCTACACAAACAGTCCTTTTAGTACAAATATAATTCACAAATATGAGTATGAGGTTTAGTACAGGTAATTGTTGCACAGCAGAACTTTAGGATTCCCACTATGTGGGACCAGCTTCAAATGTACATTTCTATCTTACACCCCCTTGTTACACACTACTGTATGTTGCTGGTTTTTGGCAAGCATTTAGTATGTTCTCTACAGGAATGTCTGTCGATATCTTTGGAATGAATAAATAAATGCCTTTTAATGCCATTATTTAACTGTACAACTAAATTGGAGGGCTTCTCTTTTCAGTGAAAGGCACAGGACAAATTAAAAAGATAACAAACTTAAAAATATATTAATGATGTGCAATGTAATATTTATGTGCATATTCACAATGGTAATTGTGCTGAAGCATAAACTATTCTCAAATAAATATAATAAATAAATGTAAGTATTTTGCTCAATGCAGAAACGGTTAGTATGGTACAATGCATTTTTATCATATTTATTTACATATATATTAAATGATAACATCACAAATATCGACAAATTTGCACTGCCGAGGTTGAGTAAGTCCATCGTTGACATCCCAAAGATTTGTGAACTGCCACAGTATTGATCATATTTTAGTTTAATTGAATTGCGCCCATAAAGTGACAATGTTGTGATAGAGTTAATTGAACCTTGCGAATTGATTTGTGACTTGTGTCAAAGACGTCATCTTTAATGGCGGGCTCCCTGAAATGTTGACGTGGAGCGTAAAAGTCTCACTTCTACCAACATTAGTGCGAAAGTACTTGCTTCTCAGTGGTTCTTCAATTTTTTTGGATGGGTTTTTAAATTAGAGATGCTAACCTGTCATTGTTATCTACGCATTTATGTATACCTGTATAATGTTTTTCCTCAATATTCAGACTAAAACATGATATAATTTGAAAGCTTGATGTTAGACCTAGGCTGCTTTGTATTGTTATGCAATGTATTTTAAACTCATCTTTTTCAAATACTCTTTAAGCATGCTAATATTGGTATCAAATTAGTTTGGGGGTAGCCCTCTCTTTATTTTTTTTAAAGGATTGTTGAGAAAGGTATAAAGAAGTGAGCCAAACAATGGTAGAGAGTTTTAAGAAGCATGGCTGTGTTACAAGGATTGTCTCACAGACATATAAATGTCTTTTTTTTTATTTGATTTTGAAAGTTGTTTACATTTAAGGAAATTAATAGGAAATGAAACAAGGGGTTTGGTGATAATTACATACGTACTTAGCCAAAAGAAAATGCTAACATTAGCTAGAGCTAGTCCACCCAGCAAGAATGGTTAAAAAAACAATAAAAAGATGTTAAAAAGAGGCCAAGGTTCAGTCCAAATTATGTCTTTATCTAATTAAAAAGTGATAGTTGAAAAGAAAAACGACTTTTGCAAGTCAAAAAGCCGATCCATGGGCTGAATTTGGACCGGATTAGATGAGGTAAATAAAATGACAACTATTTTTGGAATACATCAGTTCACGTTGATCAGGTGAAAAAAAATGAGACATCAATTTTTGAGAATAAATAATGACAAAAAAGTACCAGACAATATTTAGCTCTTAATCCAACGTCCAAAAAATGTCCAGTGTCATGTGGGAGTGTTGAAGGTTTTTATTTTTATTTTGGACTGAGACATTTTACAAGCTAGTCCCAGTAAAATTCTGCCCTTACACCCCAAAGGAAATGTAGTGTTTGGTTTTTTAAAGACATATTTATTTTATTTAGACATTCAAAATGTAACCAACTTTATTCAAACCCTTTCTACAGTTCAAACGGACATTATGGTTGTTTTTCTTACCTTTTATATTACTTTTAAACCCAGCACCATTTTTTTTAGATGTTGGACTCCGGATTATATCTAATTTTGTATGTTTTAGATAGTATTTAATCCCAAAATGAGTGTCTAAAATTGTGTTGTGTTTATCGTATCCTTTTTGAAATGTAGTTATTCATTCGTGTTTTTCATCTAGCTTGTAAAGACGAAAAGGACATTCCCGATGTCTCGCAGCGTGTTCTTTTCCTGGACAAGACCAAGTATTCGGGCTTTGAAAAAAAATAGAGCTGGAGAGAAGCAATGCAGTTGAGGACATTTATTACAAAGTTTCAAATAAAATAAAAATCAGAGTGCACTCGGGTCCAATCGATGTGAAGCACGTCTCCCACCAAGAAAGGCATCGAAATTTGTTCTGGCCCCTCTCTTATAGGAGAAAGGCGTAAAAATGAAACTCTCTCGGCAACTCACATTACAAGATACAAGAAAGGATCTCAATGAACAAGATACACTTTTTTTTAAAAAACGGATCACAGCTGGATTTTGGAGATTGTATGATAAATAAAGGGTGGAAGACACTTGCTGGGAAAGTACTGATACAAATGAATACAGAAAGTAAACTTCACGTAAATATGTGGATGACCATAAGTGTAAAACTAAATGAGTGATGGTATTATTGAAGTAATACTGTGATGATTAAAAATAAAATTAATATAACTGGAAAACTCATGTTATGGTGACAGCATACTCTTAGACCTATTTTAATAATCTAACACTTGAAAACAAAGTTTTGTTTAACACACATTTTCAAATATTGCCTTTTGGATGAAGAAACCTTGTAGTATCTTTAACAACTTAATTCCAGCGTATTTTTAACTTTTTTGACCAGTTTTTGCTTCGTCGCATTGTCATGCTTCTTCAGATCTCTGTACAGGTTTTCTTACCATTGATAGCATGGCAAGGACACAACTTTTAAGCTTTTTGACACGATATTATAGTCATTCTTTTCAACTTTTACCACTTCATATCAATCATGTATTAATTGGTGTTTCAAATATTTTTCCATGCGAATGACGAGCATGTAATGATGAGCATGACGTAGTACACGGAGGTGTGAGGCCTTCACGCTGATGAGAAGAAGAGAAGCTGGAGGTGTCACTTCACACCTCAGTTGTGAGAACCCTACTTGTGCAATTTCTTCACTGTGTTTGGACAATTCTCATCTGTGCAACTCTTTCAGCCAATCTGAAGGTTTAATTGCAATGTTTGGACTTTTATGGACACGAGATTGTATTGTCAGAAATGTCCTTACAAAACAAAATTGAATTGTTTCAACAATTGGACCATGCTCTTGTCAGTGATTATGGCGAAAGATACTATGTGAGACAAGATAGGGAAAAATCGATTGTATATAACACGGATGTCCAAATAATTGTCTTGTTTAATACACGTTTTTTACTGTTTTTAAAAGTAACAACTTGTTCTTCATGAAAATGCATTTTTTTAAAGTCTAACCCAACCATGTATTTACACGATTCAATTAAAAAGGAATTGTGTAAATACATTAGGAATTAAGTCCATGGTATTAAGGTAATGTTCCTGATTTTTTTTGTATGTGGCCCTCATAGGAAAAACGTATTTAATCTAAAAACAACATTCCCCCTACCCCTCACCGACACACTAACACACACAACACACACATCTTATCTTAGCTGTACACGTTAGTAGACTATATAAAAAATATATAATGAGGAACATAAATGCTACAAGTAACTAATTAATAAGTCTCTTTTTATCATCCCATAACCTTGATGGCATATTGGGCATTTTGATGACTATACTTCCTGTTTATTTATTCCTTAATTTATTCATTTATGTATTTATTTATTATCTCATGTATTTGTTTATCTATTCATTTATAGCTCAGGGTAAAAAAATGAAAAAGATATACAGCTACCAGTAACCCCCAGTTATTTTGCCTTCTTAATTTGACCCGTGCTATATAGACCAATAAACCTTTATATATGACATTTCTATTTGATGAAATTGTATCATGATCTAATGAATGAGAATATACACAACATTTTTCTTATTAATTTGTTTGCATTCCAAACTAGGCGAATCATTAAACTCATGGAAAAATAACATAGGTTTCATTGGATTTTTAGCTGGAATATTACAACACCATTTTTCGCCCGAATACGATCACTGAGGGTTAACCGGGTGTAACCGTGTCAAGTGGAGGGCAAAGTGAACCGGGCTTGACCCGTGCCTCGACCCTCCGGTGCACCGCAGCTGAGGTGAGGCTGTGGGAGTGCAGCGGGCAGTTTGGCACCTCTCTCGGGGGCCATCGCCCACCCACAACAGGCCCCTGGGGCCGGACTGCCCGCCACCTGTCTAGACCCTTTCGCCGACCTCAGCACAGAATCCCGAACTCTGGAGCTTCAACTTTAAAACTTAAAAACTGACTCGAGAGACCTCTGTTGAAGCAAATCGAGTTGAATGTAGATTTAAAAAATCATTACTTAATCCAATTTGTCCTACTTTTACTTGTTATTAATTATTATTATTATTATTATTTTTTTTAAAGATTACCTCAAAAGTAATGAAGAAAATCACTCTATATAAGGGTTTGGCAACTATTTAGAGTCACGGGCCGCATTAGGTTAGACGTTTTGGCTCAAAGGGCCGGTCCTAGAGACCTATCACATATTTTCAGTGATTAATAAATATAAATGCAGAGATTTACGTGTTATTTTTCTATTTATTTGTTTTTAAATAGATAGGTTTCATAAAATTATATTTGAAACATTCACAATTAAAGCATAATAATGCATTTGGTTCCTGTTTTAGACATAAATTGATATCTAGTTTAATAGTAGCCCCGCAATCTCAGTCAGTTTAATGTGTTCATTGACTGTTGAAATTAGAAAAAAACAACAAAAAAGCTATAAAAATATTTTGTTTGCTCATTTTAACCTTTTGGTATGTAACCAAAATCTAACCAAATCAAAAACCAAATTTGATTTGGTTAGATTTGTGACTATGTCCGGAGGAAGAAGGTACGGGGTCGGTAGCCAGCCCTGTTATTCTCAGTTTCTCCTAACAGCGCTCTTTGTGCTTTCCGACAAGATGACCCACCTGATACGTCAGCTGCACAATATTTGTTTAAACTAGTCATTGCCAATGGTGTTGAATAGAATAGCTTTTTTGTTGTTGTCTACTTTTTACTTGCCTCACCCACCAGGGAGTACAGTGTTGTTTACTAAGATATACTGCTGTCACTCATAGCGTCGTCTCGAGGTCAGATCATTTGTGTGCAAAGGGTCAATTATATATTTATTCCGATTAACTACTGTTGATGTCATATCATGCAGTTGTCCATGCAAGCCTTCATTGCTGCGTGAACTCAAAGGGGTGTTATGGTGTGGTTTAGGGGGGTCACATCGGACACCTTAGGTGTGAAAGGAGGTTGGAGTGGGGAGGTTATCTAGAGGTGGATGGTAAATTACATCTAATTGTGACAGGCTGATTGTAGGACTCACGGCGACATTGCAGAGACAAAAAAACAGAAAAATATTTTCCCAATAGCAGAAGATTTTTCTTTTTTCAGTGTTTGTTTTCTTTACTTGTCTTTCATTTCTTAATTTTCCTCATGCTGAGGTTATTGAGATTGTCTCGCCCATATGTAGGTTTCAGAAAAATAGATGTTGTAATGGTGGTCTGTGCAGCTCTTTGAGACTCTTTGTGACTACGCGCTATAATTTACATCTTTTTTTTTCATTTTTACAATTTTTGTATTCAATTATTTTGATTATTTGTTATCCTTAAAGGGATTGCCACACCGTAAACTTAGTTTTTTTTCTGATAAAATACAGGAACAATGGCATTTAATATATATTATGGATGGCCCATAATTTTGCTTATTTTGAGAATGTTTTTTAATAAACCAAAAGCAATACTAACATTTTTTCTTTAAAACAGCACAAATAATATTTTCATAAGAAAATTAGCTACCGTACGCCATATCATACAACTTATCCCGTTTTAAAACATTTTTTTTCTCATTGTAACAGAAATATATTTAACTATGTAAAAAAAGTTACAAAAGTAATAAGATTTAGTTAATCATTTCTGTAAAAAAATAAGAAAACTGATACTTAAGAAAAATGAGACTAATGTCTCATAAGACTCTTTTTGATCTTTATTTTATCTTTATTTTATGCCATTTTACTATATTTTAAAATTAGTTGTCTATTAAAACAAGACTGTATATATATATATATTTATATATATATATATGTATATATATATATATATATATATATATATATATATATATATATATATATATATATATATATATATACATACAAAATGTGTTTTTCATTTTACTGGAAAACTCCTTTTAAAACATACTAAAATGAGAACAGTTATGCTTAAAATGTGCAAATTCATGCACTAATGAGGCAATATTTTGTGTACACCTAGTAAAATTATTAGTGAAAGAGTGCTGATAAAGATGTTGAATTTCTTCATCATCATCATGAGTATGTCAAGAGTAAACATATCCTCCTACCAGTGCGATCTCACACAATTGTGCTGATATGTTTTTGCACGTAGTACAGCAAGTGAACCCGCTCTATTGGTACACAAAATTATCATGCCTACTGGTTTTAGATTCGTAATAAAAGAAAAATAGGAAAAAAACAGACCAACATCCCACATCTTTATTCAAGTCATTACAGAATTTCTGATACATCTAATGAAGAGAGGTCTATAAAATGTACAAGTACTAGAGTTTATATTTTTTGAACATTTTGGTGCACACAGTCGCAGCAAAATAAAACAAAGTCACACACGCCTCAGAAATGTTGACACGTGTTGTCAGAAACACGGCAGGTCGGTTTAAGAATGTTCTTAGTCAGTTACAATGTAACATGGAACTTGAGAGCAAAAAAAAAGAAAAGAAAAAAAACCTAAAAACCCACTAAAACACCTATAGAGTCATTCCCCAAAAAGAGAAAAAATATTCACATACCAAGTAGAAGAAAAAGGACTACAAGACAAAACCCTACAAAATCCCTTTCCATACACCCCCTCAAAAAATAACCAGGGAAAAATAACAGAGACTTCCAAACTAAACTCTTTAACAGAAAATAAGCTATGCATTGAATACAAATAAAACAAATCAGCACAGGACAAAATGCAGGATGAGCCTCAGACGTTACTTGTAACTGTTTTCACCAAGTGGTAAATTTGATCGATTAAATCATGACCTAAGATAACTTGAGTACTAGCTGGTGATTAGCTCATCCATCCTAACAATAATGTCAAACAATTTGACATATAATTTGATGAAAATCTAACTTATTTTAACTTTTAAACTTTTCTACTGACATGCTTTTTGGTTGGCCCATTACTTTTTATGTTTTTGTCGTAAGTCCTTTCATTAACTAGCATTAGCTGGCAAATAATTCCCCGTACTTTCAAGAGGTAAAAGGCCACACAGTGTAGCAATCCTTAGGACGGCACCAAGCCTCAAGGTGGTGCTATTTTATTTTGCCAATAGCTTCTCTGGCACTGTTTAGTTCTACTTTAGACCCTGGTATGGCAGGGTACCGTACTCTGGACTGTTACAACAGGAAACCCACTGAGGTCATGTTTGATCCCTGCCCATTACTACCTTAAATACAGGTTACACAAATATTGTTCATACTTGGTAGCGTAAAACAAAAGTGGTAAAACTGTGTGGTGGAAACATTTGGCTTTTTATTTTTGGACAGGAAGAAGAATAAAAGCACAACATGGCAACAGGAAGTACGTCACCGTCAAAGCACTGTTCTGTTGCTTTTAACACAAACCTCAAAGGACTTAACTACTGTGTAAACTGAAGACGGAGGAAAAACACACATTGAAGGACAAATACTAGCTTGACATTCACACATGACGCGGACGGGCCTGAGGATCGTTACAGGAACAGCGCGTAAAGGTCCACGTAGGCAACGTAAAAAACATTCAGTCCTGGATTCCCAGCGTTGGCCCGTCAGATGGTCAGACGTGGTAACAGGGCCAGTTGGCGGCAGCAGCGATGACCTTCGGATTCCATTCAAGACAGGATTTTCTCCCGCGTCTCAGGAAGCTTCAGTGCTAGTAACCCGCCACAGACGAGCGCAGAGAAGGCTAAAAAGATGGGAATGATCTTGGTGACGCCCACAAACGCTGCAAAGATGAAGCTGGCGATGATGGCGGCAAATTTGCAAATCCCATTGAGGATGCCAAATGCAGTGCCTCTGCAAAGTTACAAAAAAGAAAGATGTCATTCAGAAAAACTTCCCTATGTAGCAAGACGGAAATGCGCACATATGCATCCAATCTCCCCACACCAGTCTCACTATCCTTGTTCTTTATTTCAACTACACTGACAGTATAGGCTGTCCCGAAGGTGAAGAGAATGTCCTTCACCCACTTCTGTTCTCTGTCCTGAGGGTGAGGAAAAAGTCCCCCAGCCGCTTCTGGTCCTTGTTCTGGCGGATGGGAGAAAGTCTCTCAGCCACTTCTGGTGCCAGTTCCAACTGCGAGGAGAAACTCTATTGGCTGTTTCGGATTCATGTTCTGGTGGCTGGGAGAAGTTCCTTGGCTGCTTTTGGAACCAGTTGTGGCAGCAAAGGTACTTTGGTCGCCCCCTATTGCTATCCCTATTGCCCTCCTGCTTTGTACTGGTTTTTGGTTTTGGGCCTTCTGAGGAGTCTTGAGTGAAATCTTCAAATGATTATTTTATAACAGTGGATTTTAATGTTTCAGTTCATGTAAAAGAACCCGTTTGTGCATCACTACTCTGAAACGCTTATATTCTTTGTGCAAAGAATGATACAAAAATTAAGATTAATCTCTGACACCTTTAGCCATTGACGATTTATACAAACGTTACAAAATTGTTCATCATTATTTCAAATTTTGGTAGCCTTCAGCAGCTAATGTTCCACCTTACCTTTTCGATGATGGATAGAGTTCCACAGAAATGACCTCTAGCCCATTCCAGGCTGCCACACTAGCACCGTAGAATAAACACTGCCAACATATGACCGCTCCTTGACTGAAGCTTAATAAGAGTAGAAAGGTGCAGGCGGATGACGCCAACATGGAGCCACCTAAAATTCAAAAACAATGATAAGATAAAAGCCATAATTGGATCAAACGATTGCAACTCGTAGATATTGACCTATTATCCGTATTCGTCCGATCTTGTCCATGAAAAGTGCTGAGATGATGTTGCCCGGCAGCACTGCTAAGCTGCCCAAGAAGCTAACCAAATAAATGACGATGTCGTTCTCCTCCTGGAAGTTGAGGTGGCAACCTTTCTTGGGGTGCAAGAAGGTTGTGTTCTCCATCCGGCAGTCTTTGAACTTCTCTTGCCACAGATCTGGTGAATGTTGATATTTCTCATTTGTTAATGGCGACAAAACTCAGGATGCTTTGTTAGCATTAATAAATAGCACTATACTCAATGATGTCTGATGTGTACTTGAGTGTCAATTGGGAATCCGGTAAAGCTTGACACATATCACGAGAATTATTGCATGAAAACAGAAAAATCATGTAAAACAAGGAAATGAGAATAAAATTGTTGAGGAAACGAGGTGAAATGAGAATTTTTACATTTATAAATGATCATTATCATGTTTTCACGTGATGATAAGCTTTTTGTTTTTACACAATTATTCTCATGGTTTACTAAATAAGGTGTCCCGTTTTTAAATGATACATTTCTTTGACATACATAATTTTTAGCAATTCACATGACTTTCATCTTTTAAATGATGCCGTTTGACATTTGAGTGTTTACATTTTTACAAGGTTGGGTTTTAAGTGGTAAGTTTTCTCCAAAACGTTTAATGTGATTACAAAATAGGTAATTTAATTTGTTTACCTGATATTTTTTACATTTTCAGTAGACAGGTTTCTGATTTTTACATGATAGCTTCATTTTTTACATAACAGTTTGCACAACTTTCTCAAATTATTTTTTTTGCTGAAATATATTATTTATCATATATTATTTACATTATTATGCGAAAATGTTTATGCCGTGAAATATAATTTTAAAAACAGAAAAATTCTGTGAAATTGTAAAAATCATCGTGTAGCTAGATAAGCCTACCTGTATTATAGAAAACAGTGTTTTTGATGGTACAGTTCTCAAAGAAGCTGTTGGTGGACTTGATGTCCTCAAAGTAGCAGTTCTCAAACAAAGAATCTTCAAATTTGACTGACTTGATCTCGATGTTTGCAAACCTAAAAAATACACACACAAACAAATTCAGTTAAATTCCTGCAGGTTCACCTCTCAGCCTAAATGTATCACGGATACCGTACTTGTCGTGGATGTACTCGCCCTCGCGGTGCACCTGGTTGACAAGCGAAAAGTTGAAGTGGAAGCGCTCCACGCGTTCCCGGTGGAAAATGCGAACTTTGGACTCATACTCCTCGAACTGCATGTACTTGATCATGTCGGGGAACCACACGCCGAGGCCATGGTAGCTAAAATGCAAATAATCGTGCATTAACTTTCTAATGCTATCACTAATTTTGTTACAACAGTATTCCCTCCATTCTCACGGTTAATCTGTTTCATAACCACTCATATTAAACTGACCTGTTTTTCAAAGAATAATTTGCGAGACTCAAAATTTGTCTAAAGTACGGTACCTTGCCCTATTCGGATCCAAAGCAAAAGAACTGAACAGTACCAAAAGGTATCGGCAAAACAAAATGGAGCCACCTTGTGGAGCAGTGCTATCCTACAGATTGCTACACCTGGTACGTACGCAGGCAATAATCCAAATGGAAACAGAATAATGCCAGTATTCTGATCATGTCAGTATTAATTGAGGTCTTAGTCCAACTGCGAGTTTTTGAATTGCAATGCTTGAGTTAGTTCTTTCATTTTCCGAGAACTTGTGTGTATATATACACATTCGAGTAATCCGATTGCTTGGGTGCATGCTAAGTTTCAAACATCCAGAATATGTTTATGCTCCAAAGCACTGTAAGCCTTTTAACCCTCGTGTTGTCTTCGGGTCAAAATGATTCGCCATTGTGTTGGGAAAAAAAAAAAAAAAACACAAAAGAATATTTTTCAACTTAAAACTTTAGGACTTTTACTAGATTGGCCTCAACAGTATAAACACTAAAATATTGTTCTGAATTTAATGTTCATGTAAACCGTACATAAAAAACAAAAACAAAGATAGCCTTGAAAGGGTTGGAGACCCCTGTCTTAATAAATATGCATTCCAAACTCATCCTTTCTAGGTGAAGAGGATGAACTATAGAACACACATTGCGGTAATTAAAAGTTATTTCTTCAGGCAATACGAAATAAGATGTTAAAAATGTAATCAAGAAGCATTTACCGGGGTGTCAGTGACGACAAGTCATGTTGACATGGAAGACAAGGGTGTATACAGAAAATGACAACACGAGGGTTAATACAGAGATAAATGATAGACTTAAACCCAGGCTTACTCACTAAAACAGTCTCATGTTTTTTGGCTGATTACTCTGAGACATTTCCATTTGGTTTTTGCCTCTCTAGCAAAAATTCCACAGTTGTATCCATCTATTCATATTATAAATTTATGTCTCCGGTAAGCAACATACCAGCACACCTCTTAAAAGACATTGGACACAGCAATTAAGCACACTATTGGAGCAAAGAAGTACTGTACTTAGTTGATTTTAACTAGTGACATGAGATAAATCATCCTTTATTCAATGTAAAATGTTACACGCGGAAACGAGGTATACTTTGTGATGACTCCCGATCGATTTGCTTGCAAAGGGCAAGTATAAGAATGATTTGATTGTCAATGGTCTTGAAAAAAGTTCATTTGTATTGCTACAATTAAACCGAAGGCAGTTCTCTGTTTTAACATAAGGCACTTGTAAAGTGATGCTGTAATCATGCCAGGCACATATTTATCCCTAGAACTTTTTGATAGAAAGAAAAATCCACAATGAACTGAGGACAAGGAAGTTGAACCGAAAATGGCAACGGAATACTGTAGGACTTTTTACCCGGCCACAAGAGTCGGGTCACCGTGACCACCAGGGGTCACCCCAACTTACTTATATAACTGATGTTTCAAAGTACCTGAAAGCCAGACAGAACCAAACGATAACGAGGAACAGGCCTTGCAGTCGCAGATCAGGGGCGGACAACGACATTATGTTTGCCATCACCTGACAAAAAAAAAAACGGCGCCAGGATGAGAACGGATCAGGGATAATGGATTTCCAGGTGGCTTGTTAGCTACCTGTTGTAGCATGGTCATGTGTCTGACGCTCCATCGCTGGAAGGCCGTGCCCGTGTCACTTTGAATCTCGATGAACTCGTCCTCCTGTGTCTGCGGCGTTTTGATGTTAGTCACCTGCCGTGTTGACATGGCAAGATTATATTTTTCCTACTAGACAAGTTTTTATTTGGCGAAGTCTTCGGTTTTGAGCTAAATGCAATTTCTATGAATGCATTGCTCGGGGTATTTCACTTGTATACGTCAAAAAAAAAATAGGAATACTTGTGTTAAAAATCCCAGTGTTTAACTGTATTGAATTTTTTTCTTTAGACCAATAATCTAATCTTGAGTAGCCATCAATACATTACCACGAATACTCCAGAAAAAATGTTGTCATCTCATCTCATCTCATCTCATCGCATTAGCTGCACCGCTTATCCTCAGTAGGGTCGCAGGAGTGCTGGAGCCCATCCCAGCAATCATCGGGCAGTGGGCAGGGGATACCCTGAACTGGTTGCCAGCCAATCGCAGGGCACACAGGGACAGACAACTCGCTCGCTCATTCACAACTAGGGACAATTTGGACCGGCCAATCCACCTGAAATGCATGTCAATTTTTTTTTTTACTAAAATCAGTTTTTTTTTTTAATTGGGCAAAATAATCTAAGAATTTGACATTCGGGGCATTTTATTGTCATTATTATTTCGTTTTTTTGTTATTATTTTAATTATTTGGTTTCATTCGAAAATATTTTTACAAAATATTGAAATATAAAAAAATCAAGAAATTTATCAAGCAACTATTTAGACGAATGCGTAATTTGTTCTGTTTACAAAAAAGTAAATTAAAATAAGAATTATATTTTTGAATAAATAATTTAAAATCTTAAAACATTTGTATTTAAGTGACATCATTCAACGGCAATTTATTATTCCTCAAATTTTTAGCTCTTCATGAAAATTGGCATCTGGGGAGAAGCAGATATAGTATCATCAGCGTCATTGTGAATCATTTAGCGCCTCATAGAGGTAAAAAAAGACTTTTTCATTAAAAACAATATTTATTTAAATACTAAGCAAAAATACGTGAAATATCATAAAAATGTGCATGAAAAATGATCAAGAAATTTGTATTCATTTACATAACTTAAGGCTCCACCCAAAGAGAGCTGACATGTTTGTCTGCCATTTTTTTGCTGGGGGTACCCAAAATAAACATCGTGAAAGAATGGGCAAAAAAATGAGAAGTAAAATGGTGCGGTTTGGTCACTTTGAGTCTCTGTAGTTTGTATCATTCCTCTGTAGCGTTTTCGGTTAGACTACGCAATACAGCGACATCTAGTGGTCAGATATTACACAATGTCCCTTTAAAATAGGGATATAATAGGCACTGATACTAGTATGTTGTATCGGTACTTGCCAATCAATAGTAAGAATAATAACGAAGAGAAATTTCAGTTTCAAAACATAATAAAATGCTTGATTATCGTTTTTGCCTCATCATTCCATGTTTTCTTTTTTGTTTTCAGGAAATGTAAATTTGATTTGAATACAAAATAAAAAATATAAATATATACATGCGATTAGAATTTTATAAATGTGAAATGAAATTAAATGATCTGCATTTATATAGCGCTTTTCAAGTCAATGACTTCCCAAAGCGCTTTACAGTGTGCTTCACATTTCCCAATAGCGGCCTTCTATTGCAGCCATGTAAGACGCTAACCTGCTTATTGGGGGTATTAGGGGTTCAGTGTCTTACCCAAGGACACTTCGACATGTAACACGGACAAGCCGGGATTCGAACAGGGATCCCTTGATCCCAAGATGAGTGCTCTACCTCCTGAGCTACTGCCGCCCCCCAGCCGAAAATGTGAAATTTTGAGTCGCTGTACTGGACAAAATTACTAATGATGAACCAATCCCTCACCGTGAAGACTCTTTCGGGTTCGCCTTTGGCCTTCCAGTTGGTGTCGTGAACACGACGCAGGACCATCCATGCTTCGTCATGTCGGGCACTCTGAAATAATATATGTAATAGTTATAGTAATAGTTATAGTAAAATGAACATATTTTGCTGCTATAGAGTATCCAGGAATAGCCAGATATTCACTGTATATTATACATTTTTTCCCAATTTTAGTTTTTTTTTTAATCTAATTTCTAACATTTTACTACAATATTGACAAATTTTCTACAAAAAAGAATAACATTTTCTGGTGTTCACTAGTTTTCCTCATTTTAAGAACTATTTTCTACACGTTTATGTAAAATAATGTTGAAATTGATCAGAGCAATCTGCTATCTGTCATGGTACACAATTTATCTGGTTTGTATCTTAATATCACTGGAAAAACAGGATTAAACTATAGCAAAGTAAAAAATATACTTAAAATAATAAAAACATTTCTTTGAACCAAATGGCAAAAATGTTTGCTTTTAATTAAATTCATTACAATTGTTTTGCTAGCGCTTGTGCGGCACAGTTCATGTCATGGGAACCTCCTGCGTGGGTTCAAATCCAGCTCCAGACTTCCTGGGCGGAGTTTGTATGTCCTCCCTGTGCTTGCGTGGGTTTCGTCCGGGCACTCCGGTTTCCTCCCACGTTCCAAAAACATGCATTTCAGGTGAATTGGCCGGTCCAAATTGTCCCTAGGTGTGAATGAGCGAATGAGTTGTCTGTCCCTGTGTGCCCTGCGATTGGCTGGCAACCAGTTGAGGGTGTCCCCTGCCCACTGCCCAGAGATGGCTGGGATGGGCTCCAGCCCCCCCGCGACCCTAATGAGGATAAGCGGTACGGCTGATGAGATGAGACAATGGTTTTGTTATATTTTAATGTTGCTTTTTCTGGAAATATATAAAAAGACCTACTTGAAATTACAAAATTGTATGTTGTGTTGTTTCTTCTAGTAAAGTTTTATTTTAGTTGAAAATGTTGAAAATATTATTTAAAACCTTTATTTATTTTAATTACAACTTTGTTTTTATATGTTTTAATCTATTTTCCAGTAATACAAAAAATATCTTCAAAATAGGCAAAATGATCTAAAATGATCCATCTAGTTAGTAGATGGTAGATGATGTAGCTAATTTCAAGAAATATTGTCTACCAACATTAGGAAAAAATAAGTAACACGAGAAAAATGATTACCCATTGTTAGATAAGACAAAAATGCTCTTTTTAGGTATTACGTTACAAAGAAATACTAAGAATTACACATTAGATTAGCAACATGATCTGTACTATTAGATAATACTTAAGCTAATTTTAAGAAGTTTTTGACCAACATTAGGGACAGAAGTACTTTAATTGAAAAAATACAATAAGTAAGACAAGTTTGCTCATTTCATGTATAAATGTAACTAAAACACAAGCTAAAATGTCTTTATATAAAAACATAACACATAACATAACATATAATGAGCAACATTTTTCTGACAATGGGGTAAGGTCTTATATTTTGCACAGGGCTTGGAATGTTCCACCTGAGGTGCCAAATTATGGCAAAATATAATGGCAAAGTAACATGGCAAAATAAAAGATCAGTTCAGTTCTCTCTTTAACAAGTGTTGGACAATTAAACTGAATCCCAACAACATTGATTGTAACTTTTACGCCCAACCATCCATTATCTGTGCTGCTTATCTTCACTAGGGCTGCAAGGGGTGCTGAAGAACAGAAAGTCTTGAAAGAATTGAAAACATCCCGTCAAAACTTTATACATCTTGAGATTTGCAAAAAGGTCTTTTAAACAGGACAGTGGACATCTTTATGGACAATATCGCTCGTGATTATGCTACCAAAGAAAAGAAACCTCCAACTATGCGGAAACTACAGAACCATTAGTCTCATCAGCCATTCGAGCAAAGCTATGCTCAAGGTCCTACTGAACAGACTGACACCACAGGCTAAAAAGATCCTAGCCGAACAGGCAGGTTTCAGGGAGGAAAGGAGCACCACAGAACATATTTTTAATCATACATCCTGTGTGAGAAGTTTCAACAACACCATAAAAACATCCATCACGTTTTTGTGGATTTCAAGAAGGTGATTGACAAAGTGTGACAAGCCGCTTCAAAGGCCGTCATGCAAAAGTACAACGAGTAGTAAGTAATGACCAACTAGCCCCAAGGTTTCTCCACAAACATCAGCATTAACTACCAACAGCTTGAACCTGTCACCAAATTTTAATATCTTGGAGCTGTTATATGAGAAGAAGGATCAGAACTAGAAATCATGGCCAGGAAAGCTCAAACCACAGCCATACTTGCCAGACTTAAACACATTTGGAGGGACAAGTACATAGCAGCAGAATAAAATATCAGACTCATGGAAGAGCTGGTCACTTCCATCTGCCTCTACACATGGGAGACATGGACTCCCACATAACTGTTGTCAACTGTGCACGGACGAAAACTGCTGTGGTATGGTCACGTCACAAGATCATCAGGAAAGGCCAAGATAATTCCCCAAGGCGCAGTCCTAAGGGGCAGGAGGTAAGGAAGACCATAAAAGTACTAGGCTGACAACGTAATGGTATAGACTGGTGCCACCTATCTCACAACCCCAAAAGAGCCTAGGAAGTGTCAACAGTGGAGAAGGCTTTCCAGAGTTGGTGCCCGACCACCCAGGTGGTTAAGGGATCAGTGAACCGTGAACAATCATAAAAATGTGTTCTTTGCTGTTACAATTTTTTTCTCAATTCATGACACCGTAGTGATTGATAGCTCTGCAAATAAAGGCCTCACTATCCATCGCCCGTGCTCTATTTTTACCCTCCCCAGGTATGCACTTGTGAAAGAATGTTTGTATTTGGAGCCACAGGAAGCCAACAATAAGGCCGCAATGTGGCTAAGCGTCTGACAATGTTCGCACGGCGTTCCGGTCCTCGGCTTAGCGGGCCTTTGCTACTTTGGCATAGCGAGGCCGTGTTGCATTTGGACGGGAGGTGTCCAGATCGAAGGAAGTGGACGACATTGTCAACTGATAATAAGAGTCAGCGGGCAATTACCGGTCTTGTCCCAAATTTACTGGATTTCGGCCTCCAATTTCTTAAACATTAAATAAAGTCCTCAGCTTCCCAATAGACCCAGACCCACTCTTTGCCCTTTTCAGAGTACAGCCACCACTGAGCCAATCCAAACCCTCAGGAACTGTCATTTCCTTTTTTACATGACTTGCAAGGACACGCACCCTCCTAAAATGAACATTGACTGTACATCCACCCTCTGAGTGCCATGAGACTAACTTGAAACCAGTTTAATCTATTCCCTGCTCATTGCCCGAAGACAGCTTGGATGGACTCCAGCACCCCTGCGACCCTGTGGGGATAAACGTTGCAGAAAATGGATTGACAGACAGACGGAAGGACGGACAGACCTTTCCTCCAAAACACAACAGATCGATTCAGGAAATATTGCAAAATGGGAAGCTTGACAAAATCATGTTCTCCCTTAAATCTTCCATACAGGTCTTTCACCAGACCTGTAAACCCTATTCATCATACATAGACACCTTGCAATTTGAGATAGATTATCATTAGCTCTGAGCTGCCCCTAACCCCAACCATTTTATTTTATGATTTTAATTAATATTTTTTTCCTTGCTTTTTGTTGTTGTTATTTTTTTCCCTTTGTTCCTATCATGGTTATGAAATTTATTGACCGTTAATCTTTATTATTGGATTTATATGTTTTAATATTATTGTACTGTACATTTATCTCCCCTTTTCTGATACATGGATATTTTTTTTGTACTTATTCAATTATTTTACTTTTCTGGATGGTGTGAATGTGTGGCTGAATGTGTTGTTGAAGTGGGAAATGCCATATGTACAAGATGTTTTTCAATGGAGACACCTATGTTTACAACCTATTCCATGTAAGTTCTCTGTCTCCCTCATTTATTTGTACCACCGGTAAAGAGAACAAAATGATATGAATAAATAAAAAACTAAAAACAAATCATTTCTGACCTCCAGGAGGAATCGGGGACTTTCCGGCATGAAAACGACGCCGACCAGAGCTGCCAGGGCGGGAAAGAGGCAAACTAGGATGAAGAGTCGCCAACTGTGCATCTGGAATTCCGTGCCGATGGCAAAGCCCCAACCTGCAGGCATGCGCATGACATTTTCAGGTAAGTTATCAGTGTTGGGGGTAATGCTTTACAAAGGCATGCATTCCTGAAATGCATTAACTTTTCTCTGTAATGAGTACATTATCGTTAATCATTAATAACATTTTGTTAACTAACTTTAGTTTCGACAAGGTGTGTGACTCCGCTGCTTTTTAACAGCTGATCATTATTTGCAATGTCTTCTGTTCTTTGACAGGTTCCGCTTCGCTTTTATAACTCACATATAACCCTTAATCCGCCAGCAAAACAACGCTGAATTTATGAAGGGTCGGAAAGTTTATATCTACTTACAAAATACAACCAAACACAGTTACAGTGGCTGTGTCTCAAGCACAGAGTATGAGGTCATCTATTCTCTCCCTACTGATAATCTGATATTCTCCCTACTGTGTATGATCGCATCCAAGCCATATTTACAGCTATTAGAAAAATTCTGAAATCGGGGGCAGTTTGTAGCGAATGGTAGGCAGGGTGTGTGGAGGGAGCGTGGCTTATACAGGAACAACATTATCAATAGGGCAATTATGAGCACAGAATTTACAGTAAGGGGGGGAATATCGGTATTTTTACTTGTAAATTTATTTTTGCGTAATTATGCCTGGAGAAAAAAAAGAAGATGTCTTAGGCTTTATCCAGAAATGGAGACAGAAATCTTGAAGTAGTTTGAAATCAGAAAACAAAATGGATATGGCTCTCATGACTGAATAACCCAAAGAATAATGAAAGGTTTTCACTGTTTCCACTGGTTGGTGTACACTGTACACATTTTCTTCTGTCTCTTTTATCATCAGGATACTTTTAAGCAGTTTAAGAGGGCTCGGCCTCAATGTGAATATATGCATTAATTTGTAACTAGATAGTTACTTTTATGGTATTATACTACTTTTGGGTGTCAATAACGCAATTACTTTTTGAAAGAAGTAACTACCAGTAGTAATTGTAACTCCAGTAACATGCCCAACACAGTTTATAAATGGAGTGTGATGTAAAATTATAGACTAATTGACTTTATGTTTTTCTGCCTTGAGCTGAAGTCAGGACTTTTGCGGTCTGGATTGTTATTTTGCAGTTTTCCAGAGCCTACCACAAGATGATGCCAAATTACTGCCGATGAGGAAAGCATTAAGTTTAAAGGAAGTCTTAACTCACCTAGGCCAAATGTTTGTAAATATTTCCTAAGGATTTATTCAAGGTTGATACATTGAAAAATAGATAAATAATTCTCATTAGATTTTAAAATGAATTGTACTTGTTCCTTTGACGGATGATTTTGATGATTTTGCTCATTTGAAATATAATTTTCTATATCTCCTGATATATCCAAAGCCTTATTTTTAGTAAAAATGATAAAATAATAAAATGAGCAAAAACAACTGGTATATTATTACCTTTCTATTTGAACTTGTTTTTCTACTCACACTCATTAAAATTATTGTAGGCAGAAACAAATTAGTATAATTGTTAAATAATACTATTTTAGCCAAATTGTGCCATTTTAAATCATTTTGCTAATTTCAAATACCATTATTCATACCTCATGATTAATTTAGGATTTTATTTTTTAGAAAAATAATAAAATTATAGTGATTATATTCATGGTTGTAATTTTAACTTACCTTTCTGTTAAAATTAAAAACAAATGAGAACAATTATTATGTTGTGATATTTTCTCATTTTTATCATTATTTTTAACAACTTTTTACAAGAAAAAGATCATTATAAAATATTGAAGATTAGCAGAATTGTGTGCCACATGAGATAATTTTGCCCAATTTTATTTTTATCATTTTACCAGAAAATAATTTAAATATGGGTAACATATTGAAAAATAATATTCAAAAACAAGTTTATTAAATAAAGAAATAGCAGAATGATCTGCCGTTTGGTATATCAGATAATCTTGCTGTTTCAGTAAACTAAAGTTTAATATGAAAAATAATAACAGAAAAAGAGAATTTAAAATATAGATAAATAGGAAAAATACATAATCCCTAAAAAAGGCAAAATAATACGATACAGTATGGGAGATCGTTTTACTTAATAATGCAAAATATTTTTCTTCATCTCATCTCATCTCATTAGCCGTACCGCTTATCCTCATTAGGGTCGCGGGAAATATTTTTCTTATCTTGCAATAATATATTTTTGAAAGAAATCGAAAGATTATTGCACTGTAAGAAAATACAAATATTTTCCAACTGTCAAAAACTTTTTGTAATAACTATTTTTTTTCCCTTTTTTTGTTAATTGTTTTTTCCTAGTATGTAGGGAAAACATTGAATCTAATAATATACCTGTAAGCACGGGAAATAAGTATGAAGAGTTGGAATATCTACTAAAGAGCTAAACAGATTTTTTTTGTTGTTGTAGGATTTTGAACTGTGATCTCTGATTTGCATGTTTGTATCCATTACCATAGTGAGGGATGATCCCCCAGGCGGTGAAGGAAGCATAGAGGCCACCTAACATCCAGAACATGCAAAGCCAGCTCAGATGTTCACCACGTTTGTCCATCTGCAGGAATTCGGTGAAGTACGTGTACACTATCGGGATGGAGCCTCCGATGCTAAAAGAAGGAAATATATAAAAATGTGCAATGGATGAGCTGAGGAAACGTGCAATGGATGAGCTGAGGATTTCGTCAAGTTTTTTTATTCATTGATTTTTGTAGTCATTTTTAACTGAAGCAAACACATTGGGCCTCACACTGGATAAACTGTACCGGTAAAAGAGAGCCGAAGAATTTTGTACATAGACAAAATAAAAACGAACCAAAAGCAATGCATTGAGCTGATGATTAAAAATAGAACTTGTGACATATAACTGAACCGATTATTAAGCAGGTTTTCAAAATGTCAAAAAGCTCCAAAATAGTTAGCAGCTGATTGTTAATCATACGAAAATGGCTCATAATATCCTATGGAATGCAAATGTGAAGGACAATTTGAATAAAGTAGGGGAACGTGGATAACTCATGTTAAAGGTCAGCGATAATGACATTGACATTTTGTGCCTGGATATATGAATTCAAATGAAGGGAAAAGTGCTCTCACCCGAAGCCGGAGCAGAACCTGAAGAAGAGGAAGAATCCGTAGCTCTGAGCAAAGCAGGACAGGAAGGAGAAGATCAGGTCGATGGAAAGCACGTAGATCAGGCACTTCCTGCGCCCCATTTTGTCACTCAGACCCCCCCAAACCAAGGCGCCCACCATCATGGCCACGTACACCAGCAATCCTGAAGAACAGAAACTGGTTAAATTGGTGAAATAACTTGCTCAGGCGACAATATCAAGAATAAAAATATATTAAAGCAGAGGTCTCAAACTCTATATATTTTGGGGCTGCCACAGCTAGTTTGTGGATGAGGTTGGGCCAAATCGGGCTTTCAGCAAGAAAAGCTCTGATAAGAACATTATGGTGTTCCCTAAATAGCTTCTTTAATGTTTGCTACACAAAATCCATCCATCCATTATCTGGGTGCTGGAGCCTATCCCAGTTATCTTCAGGAAGTGGGCAGGGTTGCCAGCGAATCACAGGGCACACAGAGACATACAACCACTCGCTTATTCACACCTTGGGACAATTTGGACCGGCCAATTGAATTAACAAACATGTTTTTGGAATGTGGGAGGAAACCGGAGTGCCCGAAAAAACCCATGCAGGCAAGGGGAGAACATGCAAACTCCACACAGGTAGGCTGGTAGCTGGGACACCTCAGCTATTAGAGGGTATACTGTTGTAGACCCGTGGTGAAGTGCAACCAAAAGCGAGTGCAAAAAACTACAAGGAAGAATACAAACTATGGAGGCTCAGATTGACCAAACTTCTTCTAAATTTGTCACAGTTGCCATGGTGCCCAATTGGACCCCCACCGTGTGGTGCCAGCTTCTGTCACGGTTGCCATGGCGCCCAATTGGCCCCGCCCATGGACACCAGCTGAAGCTCGTTGACAGATTGCTCCCTGTCACTACTTAAACGCTGTCCTGCGAGACGCTTTTTGTCAGAGCGTCTGCAAAACTCTGTTTTGACACGTCTCCGTTTTTCCTGTGTTTTTGCTCCTGATTTGCTCTCGCCACGATCTGTTTGATTTTGACCACTTCCGCGTTCCAAGCAATCTACTCCCTGCGACCAACGATCTCCGGATCGAGTGTGCGCTCTTTCTGTGAGTAACGTTACGCAAGTGGGTCCTGTTTTCTGTGCTGGTACCTGACAAAATGATTTTGACACAATTTTTTGGGGGTACCTTAGAAGCAAGATGGCATGTGATGTGATATAAATACAAATTTCTTGATCTGTGAGTATAAAGTGTTTTATAAATACATGTTTACATCACAAATTATTTTTCAAACAATTTTTTTTTTTAATTTAAGAATTGTTATGACCCATAGAAGAAGCTACGGGTACCCCCAAAAAATCTAAAAAAGGATGGGCAAAAAAAATGGGTAGACTGATGCATTTTAGACACTTTGAGTCTCCGTAGTTAGTATTCTTTCTTGTGCTTTTCATCACTCATTTTCGGTTACACTACCACATACAGCAACATCTAGTGGTTGAAGTTTGATTGTTTAGAAACAATTTCACTGCCTTTTAACTTGGACAGCTACAAATTTTTATCCAAACGGTGAAACAAATGTAATTGGAAAATGCATCTTTCTTTAATTTATATGTGTGTGTTTATTTCTTATTTTATCCCCATTTTTTAAGCATCCCGATTTTGTCAGTTAAAAAGTCAGCATCCAACCTTTTGACGTGTGACTTAATATGCCCTGCTTGTCTCCGGTAATAGAGATAAAAGTCATATCCACTAGAGGGCAGCCTTTCCTGTTTTATGATTATGAAGAAGGCCCCATTTGATGTCTGAAGAATGTTTTTAGAGGCTGACTTCACGTTGACGCCAGCGATCAAGATGACTGAATGTTAATGCAGCAGGAATAAGAAATAAAGGTCAAGACCATAAAACGCTGAAGTCAGTTACTGGCAAATGTTGTCCTCCGCCATTAAGGATTCGTTAATGGCGCCACTTCGGTCAGCAGGTGTTAAAGTCCAGTCGAGCCATTATTATGCGGCTTCCAAGAGCGCCCCGCCGAGCTGTCCATTAGATACAAAACCATTTCGAACTTGTGCTTTATATCTCTGGGGAATTTAATAGACACCCCGGCCATCCGTAGCTACCAACCTGCTCGGTTTTACTATGCGGGGCTAAATACGGCACGACCATAAACGGCTTAACGGCACGTGGTGCCGTCGTGTGCACCTTCCCTGTGGATTAGTAGCCTGATGCTCAGCACAGCTCCGTCGCTCGTGACCGGCCCTTTTCTTACTGTAGTCGTTTTGCGAAAATGGGACAGGCTTTAATTTCCTAGGGCAAATTTCTCTTGTTTTCACTATTGGATAGCTCCAGTTTTATTCCAAACAAGCAAATAACCAAGTAATTCACTATGTAAACTAAATCCAACAATGAATTGTGAACCTTTAGAAAACACTCAAATAATTCCGTCATTTAAGTGACTATCTTAGCAATTATCTAAGCCAAGAACAAATAACTTTATCGGCACAATGACCTAATAGTGACTACAGTATTAGAAACTAACTGACCGGACAACTCAGCAACCCATAAAACAGTTATCTGATCTAAGTAACAAACAAAAGAACTACCAGCCGTACCAACCAACCTTACCTACATTCCAATCTAACTACATTCCTAACTACCTACGAACCTACCTGCCGACCAACTTAGGTACCTACATACCTACCTAGCTAGCTATCAACACAGACCTACTTATCTACCTACCTACCTACACAGACATAACTACTTACCTACGTGAATACCTACCCGCCTACTTTTTTACCTATTTTTCTACTGAGAACCCACTTCCCAATCTTGGTAACCTACTAGTTAACGATACAACATTCCAAAATACCTCCACCTAAAAGAACGGACTGACTGACAATTCAAGAGTTTAACATTTTCCTAAAACATATTGTATTGCTCAATTGACTGACCTAACTGTTTGACTGACTGATGGACTGACTGATCAGTCATTTAAAGAACAATGAAACAATCTAACATCAAACAAAACTCCCAACTAACTAACTGGCTGACTGACTTAACCTACAACCTAACCGACTAACAAACTTTCCAACGAAAAAACTTGCTAAACATAACTTTCAACAAGTAACAGAAAAACTAAGACCGACCAACTGACCAACCAACATGCTAACCAGCTGACTGAACAACAGACCAACTTACAAACCATCTAACCTACTGACTGACCAACCAGCTTATTGACTGACTATCCAACTGACCAAGCAACTATCCAACTGACCAACCGACGGACCAACCGACCAATTGACCAACCGTCCAGCTGACCAAACACTCAACCGACCCACCAACCAACCCACCAACAAACTAGCCTGCTTGCCAGCCAGCTAACCAACAGACTGACCAAGCAATCAATTGACCACGCATCCAACAGACCGAACCAACTAACCAACCAACTATTTAAACTGGTTGAAGGACTGAAACACATTTAATTTTACCTTTAACTGACTAGAATTTCTGTATCCTATTAAAACTCACTTACTCACATGGAAGAATTTCCTAAGTTGATTCAGATTCAGATTCAGATTCAGATCTACTTTATTGTCATTCTAGTACACGTGTATACAGAACGAAATGTCGATGCATCTGACCCCCACAGTTTCCTTGAATGTACAGATATAAATAATGTTGTATTGTATTTTGGCTACGTGTAGTATTTTACCATAGTGCCGATAGTGCAAGAAGAGTAGCTAACCAGATGTACAAAATGGGCAGTCAGGTTAACAAGTCAGGTACACAGTAACATTATGATGACTACAGTTTGATAAAAGGTTTACCTAACTAGCTGACCACCAAATCTGGCGGACAATAAAACTCCCACAACAATCAACCAACTACTACAAGTAGTAACTAGCCAAACAAAACAACGGTCGCTTCACATAGTGTGATCAAACATATCCTTTAGCTTAACACATTTGTGTTAGGACATTTGTTACAATCCGTCTGGACCTTGTGACTCATGTTTTCAAAAGCCAAGACAAAACCCATTCCAGCAAAGAACCGACCATAAAAGAAAAAAGCATGGAATTGCTCTCCTGATTCCCACCTGTGCCCCCTGTTGGAGCAACATGAGTGTGAATCCGAGAGGATCATTCTGCTGATAGAAGTCACATCTTCGATTCTCTCCAGCCCTCGCCCGAAGGGGATGCCGCCGGCCCATTTCCCATTTTGAGACGGCGGGGTCTTTCCCCCGCTTTACCTTCAGCTGGTCACAGGATGGAAGCGTGTCTGACGGCACTGTGCCTCTGCTACTGCAGCAACATGTTTCCTATTATCCTACAGACGCAGACGCAGGAGGCAGGATGCAATCATCAGCCGCTTCCTCATCCATCTCCCACACTACAGCGTCCCTGGAGCTGGTTGTTAAAATGAAATGATGCACTTTCTAGCTGGCTAGCAGGCCCAAGGAACAAGGTGAGAGGCTTTCATTTGCTCCTGAAGGAGGCGGGACATACGTTATATTCCTGTGATTTTGGAATCGTGCTACAGAATGATTCCAAGTTTTTTCCGACACCGCGAAAAATTAATTGTTACCCTATCGTTGGAAAATGTACCTCATTTTAAGTATATTTTTCTTTTTCTAACATATCTGTTTTTCTCAGATTATATAGGAAAATTATCCTGTAAGGAAAGCTATTTAATCAAGCACATGATCGATCATAGTGCTCAATTTGGGGGAAAGAAATTCAACTTAGATGAGAAAAATATAACTTTAAGGGATATAGTGTCATATTTGACCGCTAGATGTCGCAGTATTGTGCATTGCAACCTGAAACGAAACTTCTTTAAAAAGGATATAAGATGTTTAAGATTTTTGTAAACATACAATTAATATGAATGAAATTGCAATCCTTAAAATGCTAAAACAAAATCTTGCTACATTGTCAGTTCACTTTTACTATGGTTGTAACCATAAAAAATGTGCGCGTGCGCAACTGCGCACTGCTCGCACATTCTCAGCGCACAAGAAAATCTAGCCAGCGCACTAAAATGAGGGCTCAAAATTACTAATTAAGAAGCGAATTAAGTCAAAGTTACAGTGCACGAAGGTAAAAATACATGGGTTCCCCTGACGTTGGGTCCTAAATGCGGTATTTTGAAGTCGAGTTGAAGTAGAACGAAGTTGGGTAAAGTTAGAAGAGAACCGGCTTCTTCGGCTCGGCTCACTAAAAGGAACCGACTCTTTTGGGTCCAAAACGGCTCTTCAGGTTGTTTTTGCTTCTTTAATCCCAACATGACCAAATATTATGTAAAATTATGCACAACATGACTTAAATGAAGGGGGGAATAGAACAAAAAAGAAAAAAAATACCAAAATGAAAAAGTAGTGAAAAGCTGAGAAAAAAACAAAAAGAAGAGAAATAAAGAAGCAACAATTTAGAAAAAAAGCCAGAAAAAAAAGAAAGAAATTTAGGACAAAAGTAAATAGAGAACAAAAGAAAAAAGTAACAAAAAAGTAGAAAAAACACGGAAAAAAGAAGAAAAAGTTTGTGTTGCATTCAAATAATTTCCAATTATATAAAGTGAATCTTGTTGCCAACATTGTATTTCCACTAAAGAATGTGATTAAGTACAGTTCTGTATCTTACAACCGACTAAATAAGCCCCCAAAAATGATATTATTATGCGACAAAATATATCAGAAAATAAAAAGAAATGGATATCTTGTGAAAGAATTGTAAGAACAAACGACATTTGTAGGCCGTACAACCTTTGCAATAGTACATGAGTAAATTCATTCAAAAGAGAAAAATAATTTTGCATTGCTGGAAACTCAGCAAAATGTAACTTGATGTCAAGTTTTGGACATGTTTGATAATTAATCATCTTGCCACACTTGGGATTATGGTTGCTCACTGTTGTTTCAAGCGTTGCTCACCGACTTTGTGTGAACGCTCCGACCCGTGGAAAATTAGAGGGAACATTGGTTGTAACCTATTTTGGTCATGAGGAAAATTAAGTACTATGAGGAATAATACCTTTAATATATCCTTATATCTTATGTTCATGACAATTTAAAAAATATTGTTATTTTTGATGAAGATTATATGCCTTACGAGATAATTCTGCCGATTTTAATCAACGATTAAATTATTCATTTTTTTCTTTTGAAAAGAGTATTTTTTTCTCATTTTACTGAGAACAAAAGTTAAAAATTTGATTTAAAAATTAGCAAAATGATCGACTAAAGTGGAGCATTTATTTTGAAATATAATTGTTAATACATGTTCTAAAAACAAATTATAGAGGAAATCTCAGTATGATTCCTTTAATATAACATCAGTTATTGTACTTTTTGAAATAATTACAGGAACTTCTTTTGAAATATTTGAATTTTTTTTTTTACTTTCTTTAAAAGTTTTGTTTTCACGAATCATCACGTAACCAAAACCCCCAATCCCAACCCCAAATGCCAGGCAATGGGTGCCAATGTTGAAAGTATTAGGGATCGAACATCTGAACTCCTATTTTCAGGGTAAGTGCACTACCGTAAGGCCATCAAGCTGGTTTAAATGTTCTTTCACCGGTCTACTTACCCAACAAGCCTTTGTCGGAGTTGGATATGCACATGTCCTTTTCGGCACTCGGCATGACGAAGCCCACCACAAATCCGTCCACGCCGTCCGCCATCAGTGCCAGGCCCAGCACAAAAAACAGCATCCACTGAAATCTCCCGTGTCCACAATCCTCCATGATGGTCTCGTACTGCTCTGGCAGGTTGTCCTCCTCGACTTCTTCCTGCTGGGCAGCCAACCGGGCCTTCCGTCTTGCCTCCAATCGGGCCGCCCGTCGAGCCTCTTTGATTTCGTCCGGGTGCGGCACGCCTTGATACTCGCCCTCGTACATTTGCTCATCCTCATCTGCCCCTTCCGTGGCATCGCTAGCGGCGTCCTCTTCCTGGGGCGGGTATTCCGTCTGGTAGGGGTATCCATCCTGACCACCGCCATCTTGGGTGTAAGTGTATGCGCCCGTGTCGGTCACTTGCTGGTTCACGTTATTCTGGTAGGGGTCGTTCATGTTTTTTTATGAAGATAAATTGTGCTGATCCAGGAGGCTTTTAGTTTCAGAGTGGCAAATGTCTGGTTGCTTAGTCGAAGGCCTCAGCGGCTGCAGAGATGCACTATGACCTTTCCATGATCAACCTAAAACATAAAAAAATTGAACGTGTTTAAAATATCATACAAACAAGAATAAAACGTTTACTGAATTAGGCAAAGTTCGAGGGGTGGGATTTATTTTTTACAATTATTATTCAATTAAAAACACGATTTTACACTGAACGAAGAAACTCGTTCTACAGGCTCATACATTTGTTTAATGGTGGGGTGCGTCAAAGTAGAAAGTACAATATATTTTATATTAACTATGTCAATGCATAATTTAGTTTAAAGAGCTCTTATTTTGTTTTAGCCTATCTGTTTTTACCCTACTTTCATCAAAGCTGTTTGGGGCAGAACACATTAAATGGAGGAATGGGGGTACAAGGTAGTGAATGATTTCATGCTCATCCCTGTGTTTTTTTGTTTCTTTGTTAGAGTACCATGATAATAGTAAAAGTGAGAATAGTGATGTTTCTAGTACAGTCCAAACGTCAACGCAAACCTCAAAATAAGATGGAAAAATAATTAATTTTGGTGTGTCTAACAAACGGATGTAATTGCATGTCAAACATAAAAAGCTTGACAGAGGCTTTAATGAAAATTGAAGCCAGGAAATGGCAGCCACGAGTAAAAAAAATTAAAATTCCTTCCTTAACTGCTGAAAAAAACAAATCAATTAAAGAAATCCATTACAATTTCGTCATCTACTGCCAATACAGTACAGTAATCCCTCGTTTAGCATATGTTCCTTTTATTTATTTATCTTTTACCATTATTATACAATTAAATACTCTATTCTATGCTGAAAACGAAGAAAAAAATCCTTTTATAGGATCAAGTGTTTGTTCAAAAGATTAAAGATCTGTAAAACTGTGTTTTTTTTGTTTTGTTTTTTTATGTTTATTCTTTTTAAAAGATCTATATATACTGTAAATACTATCAAATAATCATTTAAAATCCTGGATGTGAACTAAAAGCTGAGAGACTGCTTAGCTCAGGAGTTAGCAACCCGAAATGTTGAAAGATCCATATTTGACCCCCAAAAAAGTCTAGATCCGTAAAAAAAATCCATATTTATAATTGTGTCATGTTTGTCCTCCTAAAGAAACCATATCTTTTTCCATGATCAAACATTTTTAAAAAGTGCCAATGAGCCACTAGGGAGTGCTTAAGAGCCGCTCCATAGCTACTTGTTGCCGACCTCCGGTTTAGCCAATCAAAATGCAGAACACAACACATGATGCAAATCAGTGAAGTAGCGAGACAGTGAAAAGTAAACCAGGTTATAGAGAGGGTTCACGGTAAATGAAAATATTTCAAAACACCCAAATTTACAACCGTTTGCGATCTTTGAAAATCCAAACAAACAACATAATTTGTTCTACTTTATAAATTGTACCCTTTGGAAAGCTATCACAATGACAAGTGTTTAAAGGGACAGTGTGCATTATTTGACCATTACATGTTGCTGTATTGTGCAGTGCAACTGAAAATGATTGCTACAAAGCTCAAGGAATACTACAAACTACGGATGACTACGGTGACCTGGCATTCCCAGGCGGTCTCTAATCCGACCATACTTAACTTCCCGAGATCGGTTTTCTTAGGTTGGTATAACTGTAAACATTTTAAAGGTTTTATTAATATGAAGGGCTAAATAATACACACGGTCCCTTTAACTCCAAAATAAATTACTTATAAAAAGAGATAATAAAGACTATATCCTATTAGCCACCACTATTCCAAACATAGCAGTTGATTAATCTTGTTAGTTAAAAAAAACACCTGTTTTTATCTGGATCTGAGTGAGGGCAGCCATTTTAAGAGTTGGTGTCGCGGGTTGATGACATCACTATTGCTAATTATTAGCTAACCAGTCACGACTAACCTGCTTCTTCAGGCTGCATCATGATTGGCTGAAGCTTACGTGACATCATCCCTTGACAACTTTTATACTTTTCATATATTTAACATGTTTTATTTTGAGTAAACCGAGGGGGAAAAATTACTGTGGCATATGGCAGGTTGTTTTGCTCATTTTAAGAATTTGTTTTCTAATACAGGTTGACAAATAATTCTTAAAATTAGTGAAATGATCCACTTTTTTTCTAAATCCGATAATTTTGCTAATTCTTCTAAAAAAATCCTTATTTTTTTAATCGGAACAGGTTAGCACTATAAAAAAACAACATACTTAAAATAAGAGTTATCGAAAGTGGTTTTGCATGTGAGTTAAATTATAATTACATCTAATCTCATTTGATCTCTTTGAGTTCAGAGGACAAACACCAGTGACGTTCATTCACCGACTAGAATTATCTGTAAATCAATGTAATGTAACTAAAATGCATGAGGTTATTTGTTATCAGAGTGGATAAGTAACATATTAGCCTTAAAACTTTAGCATGGAGGCTTTTTTTGGGTTACAAATTGGTTTTCATTTGATAGACCTGATAGAAAAATCCAAATGCATGAGTCATTCCTTTGACAGAGAGATAAAATAAAGTTAATGGTAAAGTTTTCTTACCAGACGAGGCCTTCCCTCAAACAAGTTTGAAGCCAAAAATCATATCCGAGGGGCATTTTCAAACGTCCAAAGCTGACATGTCAGTTTATCCCGAGACCGTGATGCAGTCAAGCCTGAGGGATTAGGATCCAACCTCACGATACGACATCCCCCACCTCCTCCCGATACCCACCCTGCCATGTTTGGGATCATCTCCACAGGAGTCCCGCCCCTTCACCGTGGGGGATAATGGTACCGTCCTGTCTGTGACAAGGATGCTATTTGGACTCTTGGTCTGCACACTTTTCTGTAATTATTTGTGTAAATGAAGGCAATCCCAGTGTAAACTAGGAAAGCATCACCTGTATTGACACAGGAAAGCATTTTGGATGGCATTTTCCTTTTTGTCATTGTCATGAGAATGGAAAAGCCCAAAAGTGATATTAAGTCCAAAAGGAAACTTAAATGGGGTTATGAACAACCCAAATATGTATTTGTGTACATAGTTACTGTAGATTAACCTCGAGATGCAAAGAATCCACATAGAAGACAAAAGAAAACTAAAAGAGTGGAGGTTGGAAAGCTCTTTATGCTAAAAAAAAAAAAAAAAAGTTCTGGGTCCGCTTTTTGGGGTTATTTTACACATCTAGGGTAACCTATGCAAGTGCCTGTGAATTATGGTAGTCATATCTCAACTCCTTCCAACTTTTCCTGGGTGGACAAACATGAACATCCATCAATTATCTTCCCCGCTTATCCTCAGTAGGGTCGCGGGGGCGCTGGAGCCCATCCCAGCAAGCTTCGGGCAGTGGGCAGGGGACACCCTAAACTGGTTGCCAGCCAGTCGCAGGGGACACAGAGACAGACAACTGACTCGCTCATTCACACCTAGGGACAACCTGGACCGGCCAATCAACCCGATATGCTTGTTTTTGGAAAGCGGGAAGAAAACGGAGTGCCCGGAAGAAACCCACGCAAGCACAGGGAGAACGTGCAAACTCCACACCGGAAGGTTCGATCTCATGACCTCAGAACTGTGCCACACGCGCTAACTACTGCGCTGCCATGCTGCCCAAACATAAACATCAACAACAACAACAGAAAACAACTTTATTCAAGACTACTATTGTAGTCTACACGTGCTTTTTCTCAAACTGAAACTAAGTCTTTGTGCTTGAAGAAACCGCTCCAACAATCGCATTTCATTTCCATCTTGGTAAACGTTTTTTTGTTTTAATCAGGGTTGGGTAGGTTTGCTTTAACTGGATTACTTTCAATTACTTTTGGATTACTCCAATACCAAATATGCTAATAAAAGACAAAAGAAACTAAATATGAATAAAATTACTAAATTTTGTGCAGGCTTGGGGAGTAACAGAATACATGGAACGGCAGAAATTATGTTGGCAAGCTGTTTGGATTTATTTTCATTTTGTTTGTCGCATTTTATGTTAGTTTTGCCGAAGATCAAAGAGATCAAAGCCAGGAGAGAAGCTTACCACGTGTTGTGAGTCATAATTGTATTTATATTTAGTTTCTTTTGTCTTTTATTAGCATATTTGGTATTGGAGTAATCAAAAAGTAATTGAAAGTAATGCAGTTAAAGTAACCCTACCCAATCCTGGTTTTAATCTATATAACCTGGAGACAGATTGTGTTTCTTGTGTAAAAATAGAGCTTCTACCGTTTTTTTAACGTCAAAAGTTTGGCCTGTATGCACATATTTACCTACAGCAAAACAGACAGTGTAAAATATTAGGAAATATTAGTGATCTACCATGAAGCTTCAATAAAACGAGTTTTTAAAAATGTATCATATATCAAAGCGGCGCTGCCACGAGCGGCTGCCTTTTCTAGCGGCTTGTCTGCTCCTATCTTCGGTGTTTTTTCTTCCCGTTTTGACAACTACACTGTGTATTACTTCTATCCTATGGACATAGGTTTTAGCGCACAAAAAAATGCGTGTATTCAAGGAATTTCAACTCCTTGCCCTGAAGAATTCTCGTGCCTGCGTGATGAAGGGGCCTATCGTGGAAGAAGAGCCGGAGCTAGCGAAGCGGCTAGCGGCGTTATTAGTCTTCGGTACCATCCGTAATCATGGTAAATGCGAACTCACGACCAAATAAGATCATCGAGTGCTGGTGGAAAACATCGAAGCGCACAGGGAGCGCAGTTGCTGTGTTTTGCGGAAACGTGGCTCACGTTTAGCATTCCGGACGCTAACGTGTAGCCACCCGGAGCTACCCGGAGCAATCCGGCTTCAACGCCGCTAAACAGAGACACGAAAGCCGGGGGGATTTGGAGAGGAGGCGGACTTGCTAACACGAGGTGGTGTATCCCTGGATTTTCACAAAGAAAAGTTTTCCATCTGCCGCGGGATGTCGAACTTTTGGACTGGCGTGACGTCATCCACTCCGCTACAAGCACCCCTAGGGCATCATGTTCATCTGTTAATAAACAACGGGGTAGACTGCTGGAAGTGTGAATTTCCCTACAGGGATGAATAAAGTATCTATCTATCTATCTATCTATCTATCTATCTATCTATCTATCTATCTATCTATCTATCAAAACTGTCACGAGGTGGAAGGGGTGACCGGACCAGAACGGAGGCAGGAGGCAGGAAGGGAGAACTCAATTGCGTACGATCAAAGCTTTTATTTACCAAAATAAAAGTTGTCCAAAAACTCCGGGACAAAACAGAACAAAAACTTTCTTACACTCAGAATGGTCAGGTACAGGTTTCCTCCGACTTAAACTAAACAGGACAAGGCATAACAGAACAGAAAAGGTATAATGAGCCAACATCCGCAATACCCACAACCCAACCTTAAGTAGCAGCCATGCAATTAGCTGATCTGGTTCAGCTGGTGACCAGGGGGCGGGGCAGACCAGTCGCCACGGCGACCATGACAAAAACGACGAATTGAAATGATCAAAAAAACGTATAAAATACACAGAGAATGCACAAATTAGTACAAACTATTACGGACTCAGGACAGGAAAATCTGGAGAGGCAGAATCAGGACAGGCAGAATCAGAAGAGTCGGACTCAGGACAGGCAGAATCAGAACCGGCAAGACAGGAGAGTCGAATCAGAACCGGCAAACAGGACAGGCAGAATCAGAACCGGCAAACAGGAGAGTCGACTCAGAACAGGCAAACAGGACAGGCGGAATCAGAACCGGAAAGACGGGACAGGCGGAATCAGAACAGGCAAGACGGGACAGGCGGAATCAGAACAGGCAAGACGAGACAGGCGGACTGGCAGGCCGGGGAGTCGAACAGGCAGGCCGGGGAGTCGAACAGGCAGGCCGGGGAGTCGAACAGGCAGGCCGGGGAGTCGAACAGGCAGGCCGGGGAGTCGAACAGGCAGGCCGGGGAGTCGAACAGGCAGGCCGGGGAGTCGAACAGGCAGGCCGGAGAGTCGAACAGGCAGGCCGGAGAGTCGAACAGGCAGGCGAAAACAGGACAGGGGGAGTCGGACTGGCAGGCCGCGGAGTCGCACTGGCAGGCCGGGGAGTCGTACTGGCAGGCCGGGGAGTCGTACTGGCGGGCGTCAAATCTTCCCGGGACCCCATTCGAGGCACAGCATTGGCCGCGACGGGCGGGGCCGTGGTTCGAACGGGCAGGTAAGGTTACCTCAATGGGTGTTTGCCAAACGGCGTCCTCCAGCTCTCCCAAAATCGCGCTGGGATCGTTCGCTGAGTTCACTTGTGGTTGGCTCATTCTGTCACGAGGTGGAAGGGGTGACCGGACCAGAACGGAGGCAGGAGGCAGGAAAGGAGAACTCAATTGCGTACGATCAAAGCTTTTATTTACCAAAATAAAAGTTGTCCAAAAACTCCGGGACAAAACAGAACAAAAACATTCTTACACTCAGAATGGTCAGGTACAGGTTTCCTCCGACTTAAACTAAACAGGACAAGGCATAACAGAACAGAAAAGGTATAATGAGCCAACATCCGCAATACCCACAACCCAACCTTAAGTAGCAGCCATGCAATTAGCTGATCTGCTTCAGCTGGTGACCAGGGGGCGGGGCAGACCAGTCGCCACGGCGACCATGACAAAAACGACGAATTGAAATGATCAAAAAAACGTATAAAATACACAGAAAATGCACAAATTATTACAAACTATTACATTTTGAATTTCTTTTCGGCAAAGTGCAATTTCTGGTTAGCATGTACAGTATGAGTTACCAACAAGCATCCAGATTGCAAACGTTACAAAAAAAATAAAAATAAACTCAATTTAATTCAGCATATATATTTGGTTTGTCCGGGACAGATTAAAGCTGAAGCTGACCCAAATTATTTCCCCAAAAATATTGTATGGGTCCCTACTAGGGACATTTCACAGGCATGTGTACATGTTTTATTTTTTTTATTTAATGTGGCTCTTTTAAAGCAGTTTCAGGGGGTTGGCTTATTTGCAATTTTATACGGTAACTTGTAACTAGATCAGGGGTGTGCAAACTTTTCAGAAAGTGGGACAGATTTGTTAAAATGAACATTTGTGAGGGCCGACTATTCAGTCCGCCATTCTTTGAACAGTCTTTAATAAATTCACCCTCCGTAAAAAGTTTGCAGTGCTCTGCGATCAGCGATCTCGCAGCACGCCTTAGTAGCATTCTCATTTGACCCGCCGGGTCTCGTGAAAAGCACTGCTGTGATGTTAAAACAACTTCCGGTTGCTTCACCTTTTCACAGCGCTCGTTTCCAGTTCGATTTTTGTAGTCAGCATGTTTCGTCTGGTATGCCTCTTGAAATTTTATTCTTTGAAATCAGGCACTGTTTCTTGGCAAATTAAACAGACACAGTTGTTTTGGTTTTTGGTGAAAAAAAATTCCACTTGTCATGGAAGCAGCGGCCCTCACAGTCAACTTTCCATTTTTATCTACAGGCGCTATCTCCAAAATGAGGTGGGCTAAAATGCTCACAGTACGCCAAGGGCAATTACTCCACACATTTGTTTTATACTGCGGTCAACAATACTGGCGAACTACATGTTGTTAATATTATGACAAAGTAAAAATTGGATCACGGCGGTAACTGGCACCTCGGCCGGACTTTGGAAATGCCTGAACGAGATATTTACTCTCAGAGTAACGCGTTACTGTTTAGTGACAGTTATCTGGGGGGTACTTCATTACTTTTTAAATGAAGTAAATAGGAACTGTAACTAATGACTTCATTTTTTTTCAGTAACATGCCCAACACTGCTCAGCACATCACCTAAAACCTAAATGTACGTGCACTGATAACCACAACCAACCCCTCCCCCGCAAATATTTAGTACAGTCCGCAACAGGACATCATTCCAGAGAGTAGAAGCACAAAGCTCCCCGTAATCCCGAGGCTAGATAATTCCAGCGCAAAGCGGATTAGCCCCACCCCGGCAAAGCTATTGGCTAAATTTAGCCTAGCCACGCTTGCGCCCCTCCTCTAAGCCCCGCCCACAACTCCCTGCTTGAGTTTCTGACAGGCAAAACAATCCTGTTTGTAATCTCAAATGTAGCTAATGTGAATTGAGCCCACCCCGTGACGAATAAACTGAAGTGAGGCGCTTCACTTTAGAATGCCCTTTAAAATGTCACGATGCCACAACACTGATTACAGGAACACACTGGGATTATAATCCCATGGGGTGCGGTGAGGTTTCCGGTAATAGCAAGGACGTGGAATGGAATAATTGAAATTATTCAAAGGATGGAAATTTGAAAGTATCTCAGTAAATTGAAATATCTTTGAAAAATTGTATGCCAATTTGCAATCGCCTTTTCACGAATGAGTTCTCATTTGTTGCTAGGTAGAATTTACGAAGATGTAATGTGGAATCACAGGGAAAATGTTCATAACTTATGTTTACTGTTGGGCGGCACGGCGGCTGAGTTGTTGTTTTTGCGCGTCCGTGGCACACTTCTGCAGTCATGAGATCAAATCCAACTACCAGCCTTCCTGTGCAGAGTTTGCATGTGCTCCCTGTGCTTGCATGGGTTTCCTCCGGGCATTCCGGTTTCCATCCAGATTCCAAAAACATGCAAGTCAGGTGACTCCAAATTGTCCTTGGATGTGAATGAGCAAGGGAGTTGTCTGTCTCTGTCTGCCCTGCAATGAGTTCATGGTGTCCCCTGCCCACTGCCCGAGGTAGCTGGCATGGGCACCCCCGCGATCCTACTGAGGATAAGCGGTGCAGATAATGGATGGATGGATGTTCATTGTGCGGTTTAAATAACATCACTCTCTGCTTCCTAATGGATTAGTGATGTGTCATTTGCGAACAAAACGTCTTTTTGAAATGAACGACTGAGGCCGGCTCCCAAACAATCAGGGACCGGTTCCTATCGAGATGCTTTTATTTCTTCTGATAGGTCAATGTGCATTTTTCCTTTAGATTGCTGACTTTAAAATTGTTTTGTTTGTTTATCTTTTTTGCGCGTAAACACTTTAAATCTTATGTTCCGTTTTTCTCAGGGACAAAATGTTTCTCTATTCCTTTTTTTAAGTAAAGTTTATTCTTGTATTTCAGAGTTTTTGTTGTTGTCTCAATGTCTTTAATTGACGTTTTGTTGTCTAATGTGTTTTTAAGAGATGCCGAATTACTTGACTGCTTCGTATAAAAAGGTTCATTGTTTAAATGAGTGAGGAGTTCACTGTCAAGTGACAAAATGATGCTCTTATAGGTAGACGTTTATTACATGTTATAAATTTAGCAGAATAATGGATTTAAAAAAAAATGATTCATTCATTTTGTGCCGATTGATACATCATCATTGGTAACAAACATAATAGCCCGGCGTTGCCAGGTTAGGTGTGGCCAGGTATTTTACTTGGACGAGGTTGTTGGGGCTCTGGTTTGTTCAAAAAGCGCAGGGGAGCCAATGGAGAGTTCCAAAGAGCCTAATGGCCGAATGCAGCTCCGGATCCCTTTTTCCACGAAAACAGATGCTTATCAGTTTTTTTGGGTAGTTGTTCGGAGTGCCTTGACGCCAAACCTAGCTCAAAACATTCCCAGTGGCCTAAAATACTTCTGTAAATTGTCCAAGAAAATCGGTTCAGCTGTTTTCGAACCTAAAAGCCACATACGAACACAAACATATACACACAGACTCGCACAGGCAAATCGGGATTTATAGATAAGTTTTAATGTACCAATTAATGGGAACACAGAAACCTGTCTTTCTCTTCATTTTTCCTAGCTTTGTTTATCCTTTTCCTTCTTTTTTTCCTAGCTGTTTTTCTTTTTTTCTTTCTATTTTCCTTTTTCTTTTCTTCTTTTATTCTGTTTCATTTTTTCCCTTTAACAGTATTTCTTTCTTCTTTCTCCCTAGCTTTTTGCTTTTTTTGGCCTATTTTGAATATATATATTTTCATTTTTCCCCTTTTATTTATTTTTCTTCTTTTGTTTCATTTTGGTTTTGTTTTACATTTCCCCTCTTCCTTGGGCATGTCGTGCATAATATTAAGTAGTAGTTGGTAATATAAGGCTCAAAGCAATAAAAAACAATCCCAATAGCCTTTTGGGAGCCAAATGTGTCAGCTTTTTTTAGTGAGCGTACCCGAAAGTTTTATAAAAAGAAAATTACCACTCTATAAAAATGGGTAGTGGTTTGGCCTTTTAATGGCCTTTAAAAAACAACGATTTCAAAACCGTTCTCTCGTGAATGGATCCAGAAGTCAGTGCAGGTGAGTGGGCGGGATTTAAATGTCTCAGATCAAATCTCTCTCCTCTCATTGGACAGGCTTCGTGTCACATGACATAGAGTGATTGTAAAAACTGCACGGACGTTTGTTTATGTACGACAGAGACAATTAAGTACTGCACAGTATATGGATTAAAATGTGATTTGTGTTTTTGCAAAAACTCGCGTGCGCACACTCACGAACTGTGGTTTGAGTGACAGCTGCATTAGATGCCCGACTTTAGACTTCTCAAGGTCAGTTTATCCCAGCGTGTTGTCGACACTGCTTCTCTATGGTTCAAGATGGAAATACAAGTGTCCATATATACATTTCATTAGTGCAAAAGCCGATTTTCCTAAAAGTAGTTTGAACCTAATTTTGGAATCCTGGCCGTATGATAAAAATGCAAATACATAAAAAATAGCGGTTAGGGAATCACAGTAGCAGCGACACAAAGTAAGCAGTTATACAAATAATAATAATATTTGAAAAAGTACCGTATCTAAGGTCACTCCATTTAAATGGAAATCAAATCTAATTTTGAACTCAAATATTTAAATTCCAACTTTTATGGATTCATATCCCAATAGTATTAAAAAAAACAGTTCCATTCCAGATTCTCAGTTCACTAACAATGTATAGTTTTATATTAAAAAGAATCTCCAGAACAAATAGGATCACATTTTAATTGATAATGCATTCACCAATAACATTGACAACAAGTTAGTGAGTGAGCAGACCACTATTCGATGACATCAGTAACCACTAACCACCTACCCATTTTTACAGTCTATGACAGGAACTACAAGAGATATCAGGCAAATGTAAAACTACGATAGACATTTGACAGAAAAATGGACAGAAAAAACGGTGAGTGCTTTCAGGAAAGACTTTCTAGCACAGAACTGGGAAACTGTATACAACACGCTTGATGATGCATATGAAACATTTTAAATACTTTTTTCATCACTGTATGATAAAAGGGGCAGCAGAGCAGCGCAGTGGTTAGCGCGTGTGAATAGAATGGAATAGAATAGAATAGTGAGGCACAGTTCTGAGGTCATGAGATTGAACCTCCTGTGTGGAGTTTGCATGTTTTCCCCGTGCTTGTGTTGGTTTCTTGCGTGCACTACGGTTTCCTCCCACATTCCAAAACCATGCATGTCAGGTTAATTGGCCGGTCCAAATTGTCCCTAGGTGTGAATGAGCAAGTGAGTTGTCTGTCTCTGTGTCCCCTGCTCACTGCCCAAGGATAGCTGAGATGGGCTCCAGCACCCCTGCGACTGTACTGAGGATAAGCGGTGCAGATAATGAATAGATGGATGATAAAAAGAAAAAAAAGGCCAATAAAACAATACTGTAGGAAAAAAAACATAGATTGTAAAAACAAGTTAACCGAGAATTCCATAGTAAAGTATTAAACAATAAAAAAAGAAATATGGGATGTCTCAAATAGCATTATTAAACCCTGCTAAAGACAGCAACATTACCCTCAATATTGCATTGATAAAAACAATAAAAATTATGACATGTATGATGAGGCTAATTGGTTTAACCGTTTTTTTGGTAAATGACGGACCCAACCTGTCAGAAAAAAAATCCCAAATGCCTAGTGGTCTGATGATTGTCTTGATAAGTTTATCAATAGGAATTCAAGCTCCAGATGTAGAAGAAAAAGAAACAATTGAAGTTGTAAATAAGTGTAAATACAAAACATCAAGTGCTTGTAATGAAATTCACATTATTTAAAAAAAGTATTGTTGTAGGTGGGATTTCAGAACCACTTATCTATCTATCCATCTATCTATCTTTCCAAACTGGAACATTTCCTCACAAAATGAAAATAACAAAAGTAGTGCCACTGTATAAAACTGGGGATAGATGTTACTTTACAAATTGCAGGTTTGTGTCTTTATTTCCACAATTTTCTAAAATATTGGGAAATGTATTTAAAAATCAGATTATAAAACTTTATAGATAAGCATAAATTACATAAAAAGTGCATTGCAATACTCTAGCACTTCCAATATTGATTTGAACAATAAACAAAAATACATGAACTATCATACAACGTGCATTTAGAAAAAAAAATCGTAGGTAGAGATTTTTTTTACATTTTACATTACATTCTATTACTTCGTTTTGTGGTTTATTTAGCTTCCTCATTTTTCTTTTTTACATTTTTACACATTTCCAATTTTTTTTGACAATGATCAGGTAGCCCTGCACTGCATTTGATGCATATTCAGAATAAATAAATTACAACAACATTACATGAGGATTAAACAAAGGAAACTGACATGATTGTCTGCCATATTGCTGCTAAGGAAACCCCCAAAAACAAAAACCCTGCGAAAGGCTACGCCAGAAAAGAGAAGAAAAATGGTAAGGGATGGTCACTCTGAGTGTCCTTATTTTGTATTTTTTCTTGTGCTTTGTAGCACCCATTTACCTTTTTCCAAACTTTTTAACATCTACCATTTATTACAATTAGTGCAAAGGGCACACAGTTTGATATGCATTTCTGAAATAACAACTTATCTTGTTATTACTATGTTATTACCTGGTTAAATCCTAGATGTAGGGTTAAATAGACTGTTTCTTCTGTCGGAGCTCTAAAGTAGTGTTCTCCAACTTGTTCCTGCGGGGACCAGGGTGCCCCCTAAGGCTCGATTTCTAGTCGAATTATTTTTTTTAATAGTTGAGTCTTCTTAACTCTTCTTCCAGTAATTAACCTGGTAATAGCATAGTAACCACATAGTAATAACATGATCAATTGATATTTTAGAAATGCATATCAAACTTGTGCTAATTAGTAACAGAAAATAGCTCTCGGCGTTAAAAATTGGTTGGAGACTCCTGCTCTAAAGTGACCAAAAGCAGCTGCGTACTTCTTTTTTCCGCCCTGTTTTTCCTGCCTCGTCGATTTTCCAGACACCCACGGCTCTAAATTATTGGGGTACCACCTGTGCTGCTCTTCACCAGATGACAGCAGGAGTTAGGAAGCGAAATCATCTTGGAATGTTCGCAACAAATGCAACCATTTCCCAGCGTCACTTTCCTACAATTGGGCTTAATTGGTTCATTCCAGCCCACAATTTAGCTTACAAATGTAATATGCAGGCATGTACCTTTTGCCAATCTCTACCTTCACCTGGGCTCTTATAAGAATAAGGCTGCAGATGGCGGCATTATCAGCCTGGAAGGCAGTTTAATTGTCCCAGAGAAGGCGTGAGTGGAAAATGGATGGGTTGACACAAAAGTGCAGAAGGAAAACTGAAGCATAGACATTTCTGAGAGATGCATTTGCAAACAAAAATTAGGTTAATGCTTCTACCAACTGTCTTCTCTTGTGTCATGCATAGATAGACACTAGGTGGTGCAAGAGATCATGCCTCTCTGACATCACTCAAAAAAATGTATATTTTTGACAGTTGAGTTTACTGTGTCTCACTGACACAACATGGAGAATTTACAATTATTCTACCATAGATTGATTTGCATTGTTATAACCATTGTAAAATGGATGTTACTCCAATCTAAATCATCTTATACATAAGAGTCAGATTGCATTCAATGTTTCTATGAACTAAAATGGGTAATTTAAATGTAAAGATGTTATTTTTACAGGATTAAATCACGATTTAGTGCCTAATTCTTGTAAAATTATCTTGTGAATCTGACCTATCTAGCCTCATATTCTTTAATATTCTGTACCATCTGCATTGTGTGGTGGTACACATGAATAGACACTAGGTGGTGCAAGAGCTTCTACCTCTCTGACCTCACTCGTGAAAGGTCTCTTTTTAATAGTTCAGTTTAGTTCCTTATTCACATAACATGGGGAAATTACAAGTGTTGTATCATATTTTCATTTACATTATATTTATATTTTTAAAACATGTTAAGAGTCCTGTTTATATCATTTTATAAATAAAAGACTGATTGCCTTCAACGTGTGTGAGTATTTCTGTGTTAAAATTGATTTATATGTAAAAAAATAAGGTTTTCATATGATTTGAACACAATCTAGTGTAGCAATGCTTGTAAAGGTACCTTGTGACTATTACCTATCTCATATTCTTTACTATTCTGTACCAACTGTATTGTTTAGAGGCATGCATGGATAGACACTAGGCAATGCAAGAGCAGCTTCGTCTAATGTCTCTCTACCTTCATATACTTTAATATTCTTTTTTATCTCATTGATTCTTTTAAGTCTTTTATTACATGTTTATACTGGAGGACTACATCCAATCTTGTTGTAAACTATGTGCACAAGGTTGTTATCAATGAATGGTAAATGGTCTGCATTTATATAGTGCTTTTCAAGTCAATGAAGACTTAACAAAGCGCTGTACAATGTGCTTCACACTTACGTATTCACACACACTCACACACCAATAACAATAAAGTCGTTTTTATTCTAGTCATGATCTAAAACCAACATGAGGGCAAGGAAAAACTCAAACCTCAGTATGAAGGGAATAAAGAAACCTTGAGTAAGGACCGCACATGAGGTAATTCAACTTCCAGGATGACCAGGCTGCAATGGATGTTGCAAGGGCATCAACAGACAATACACAGACATCATCAACATGAAATATAGGTAACAACAGAATGTCCGGTTGACGGTTTCAGGAGGTCAACATCCTTCATAAGCTATTGAATATTAGTGGGTTTTAAGACCTCGGTTTAAACACTTCCACTGAGGATGTAGATCAAATCTCAGAGGGCGGCGCATTCTCATTCTAGTCTTGTCAAGTGTAAATGTGAAGGTAATAGGCGTATATAATAATAATAAATCCAATAAATTTGATATTATTTTCTGGTCAATAGCTCTTCTTCCATCAAGCAGAATCCAAATACTATACACAGTATTGGTGCAGCTTGTCTTTGTTTACTCAGAAAAGCCAGCAGACGTCTGCACTGCTTTTGTTGCCGAGTTAGTGATTCATAAAACCGCATGAGACGACAAAGGTGCTTGTATTTCTTACCGTTTCAGACTTGTTTGTGTTGGACCGAAATCATTAAATTAATTACAATGTCTTGAGGGTCATCAAGCCTTCTCCTTCAGCTCACCTCATTTATCGCCTACTCTCTCATTGTTAACACTGATTATCTGCAACCTGATAGATAACATCGAAATAATAACACTTTTGGGTTAGGAACGTGTTTATCATTTGCCAAAAAACAAGGACACTTTTATTTGAACACAATATACAACAGCATTAGCGACATTATAATGTTCAAGTGGGCCTTGAGTCTTTGTTGCAGGTGAGTGGACTCCTTCAGTGTCACTGTTGACAGTTAAAGTGGCCAAGATAAATCTTGCTGATGTAAATAATTCAATTTAATTGAATCGTCTTTATTGTCATTTATAAAAACGTATTAAACGTTGTATGCAACAAGATTAGACATGGTACTCCTGTGTAAACATGTAAAAAAGACTTTAAAGAGAAATAAAAGGAGGCTGAAAAAATATTTACAACTTAGTGTTCAGTGACTGGTCTAAGTTATATAATGATGCAATGTTTGTGAATAAAAAATAGTGCATCTTAACAATAGTGCAATAAAAAGAAGTGCAATGACAGTTAGCAGCAACAAAATCTCCCAAAAAAGTCACAAGGTACCATATTTTCATGCGAACAATGAAGTTTCAGATTTTCTTCAAATCTTGCAGTGCACCCTGTGTGTGATGTAAAGCGACAGGCGTAGCATAGGACACGATGAAGTTGCCGTTCATATTGCACAGCTTAATGCTCAATTTTGATTTTTGGGTGGAATACGATGTTTTTTGTGAGATAGTTCACATTTCCAACTAAATGTGATTTCCTGTGACTACAATGTGTCCCCTGTGTGAACACCACCATATCACACGTGCGTGGAAAAGGACACATGACGTTACACGCAATTCGCCTACTGTTTGGGAAAGTACTCATGGATGCTAATGCCATAGCCTATCTGGCAATTTTATTTATTATGCAACTGGAGGCTGAACAGACTTGTCCCCACAAATATTAGTTAAATCCAAAACCTCACTTTGCCTCTATAAAGTGCTTTTCATGCTACATGGAAGAACATGGAAACCGAGCAGCCATAAGAGGAATGAAGATTAATTAATCAAAGTTTTTCATATGGAGGAAATTGAAAACGAATTCCAACAAGTTTTTATCTGTGTTTTTTACTTTTTAATCACTATTAAAACAAACCACAACAATACTTTTATACTTTCCTGTGTTGTAAAGTAGTGTTGTGCCGAAAACGTCTTCGTAACTAATTTTTGGGGGAATGTATCATAACAGTATCCGCAAGGGATGACATTTTAGCAAAACAGCAGTTGTAGAAGAGAGCATGTGCGTCTTATCGTGCAGTATGCCCTGTGTAGTATACAAAAACAGAACAAGCTACAGACTGCGCCTTTTAACACGCTGCGCCATATGGTTGTGAAAATACAGTATATATTTTTACTGTATATTTTTATAATTTGCAAGATATGTTTTCACAGTTTTGTGCGCTCTTTTAGGGTGGTGATGGCCCTGTGTTTGAGCTTATTTGTTCTTGTTTTGAGGGACCTACCATAGGGCAACAGGTTAAAGTGGTGGTGGGCAAGGTAAGAACAGTCTTTTATAATGTTGATGGCTCTGCTACGGTATCACAAGCCAGCAATGTCCTCTAGACTGGGCAAAGAGCTGCCGGTGCTTTTCTGGGCTGTGTTGATTATTTTCTGTATGTTTTTCCTGTCCGTTGCTGTGCTGCTGTGCTCCCAGCATACCACACAGTAATGCCGTATGCCATAATGTCTGAGTTCCTTGAATTTCTTGGTGTTGACTATTATTTTTTTACACACCATGTTGTCAGCATCTACACCTCCTCCCTGTATGCTGCCGCGTCCCATTAGAGACGAACCACATCAAGGTGGTGTCAATAGACAACTTCACAATCATGTTTGTGGGATGGGTTGGTGAACAGTTCGAGGTATACAGGTTGAGTCCCCGGAAGGAAACCCACACAGGCACAGGGAGGTTGGCAGGCAGATTTAAGAGATCCCACAGAAAGCGCTAAGCCACGCCGACCATTGTTACAGTATCCATGTATCACACGGGGAGCAAATAGGGCGGTTGAGACATCAGTGAGCGACTCTTACAAACCTCTCTCCCTGACAACTAACGACCCAATAGTAGCATAGTAAAAATAAAACACATATTCTAGAAAGAATAACTTTGTTTCGGTTCCCATTGATCCTATGCACGTTGAGTTGATTGTGAAGCCACTAGCATGCCAGGCATTGTTGTGTTATAGAAAAGAGGCCGGGCTGTCGGATCTATTAATTGAACCCTGGACCTCCACACCATGGGACTGCACGTTAACCATACAGCTTCCGTGCCGCCCCTATTCTATTCTATTCTATTGGTGGTGGTCAGAATTTATATTGCGTTTTTCAAGACTTCCCAAAGCGCTTTAGAACGTGTTTCACACTTAACCATTCACCCACTCATTTACACACCAATAGGGGCGTCAGTCATGCAAGGTTCCTACTGCTTATGAGGGGCATTATTCTATTCTATTCTATTCTATTCTATTCTATTCTATTCTCATCTCATCAGCTGCACCGCTTATCCTCAGTAGGGTCGCGGGGGTGCTGGAGCCCATCCCAGCAATCATTGGGCAGTGGGCAGGGTACACCCTGAACTGGTTGCCAGCCAATCGCAGGGCACACGGGGACAGACAACTCACTAGCTCAGTCACACCTAAGGACAATTTGGACCGGCCAATTCACCTGAAATGCATGTCTTTGGAATGTGGGAGGACACCGGAGTGCCCGGAGGAAACCCACGCAAGCACGGGGAGAACATACAAACTCCACACAGTAAGGCCGGGAGCTGGATTTGAACCCACGCAGGAGGTTCCCACGACCTCAGAACTGTGCCGCACACGCGCTAACCACTGCGCCGCCGTGCTGCCTTCTATTCTATTCTATTCTATTCTATTCTATTCTATTCTATTCTATTCTATTCTATTCTATTCTATTCTATTCAAGATGGACATAGGAATACATAGAATTCCAAAAGTGTTTATCAAACCTTTATCCCAAACACATGAATAATTAGTAGCAAGTAAAAGTAACAATAATGTTTGGATTTAAAAAAGTTTGGTTAAGAATCGGATTTATGGTTTAGGACAGTTAGTGTATTTAACCGACAGAGGTCAGTGTTGCACACACAATGACCCCCCACAGAACCACCACTCTGCCTAAAAATAAATAAATAAATAAATAAATAGAAAAAGTCAAAAATAATTAAACCAAGAAGAATTTTATATAAATTACAGTTAGGTCATATATGTGCGTACAACTTATAAATTCCTGTAGGTTTGTCTGATATGCTGTTACAAAATGGTGCATCAACATACCTGTCAACCTCAGCCATTTGCTCACCTTATAATCAATGATTGCAATTTACCCTTTTAAGCAAAAATAAACCTTACAAACACAACGCAGCACCTTGATACTCACAGCAATGCAGAATATGTCGAATAAAAAAAAGTTAATTTGTCTATTTTATTCAACAAGTTAACACAATTTGAATTGATAAAAAGTCGAAAATACAGGGGAAACGTTTAATTTAAAAGGTATCTCTCATCTCTCATCTGCCGTACCGCTTATCCTCATTAGGGTCGCGGGGGGGGCTGGAGCCCATCCCAGCCATCTCCGGGCAGTGGGCAGGGGACACCCTGAACTGGTTGCCAGCCAATCGCAGGGCACACAGGGACAGACAACTCATTCGCTCATTCACACCTAGGGACAATTTGGACCGGCCAATTCACCTGAAATGCATGTTTTTGGAATGTGGGAGGATGTCTCTCTACCTTCATATTCTTTAATATAATGACATTCGATTCACCTAAGACTACCTTTTTCCCTGGGAGACGCTAACAACTGGTGGTGAAAAAAAAGTGCATTTGGAGTCGACACACTTTGGTCACTTTTTTTTTTCTTCGTGCGTGTGCGCGGGACCACGCCGCCGCTCGTCACTCGTTTAAAGGGACACATATTAATAATATAATATATATATATATATAATTTTTTTTTATATATATATCCAGCTCCCGGCCTTATTGTGTGGAGTTTGTATGTTCTCTAGGGGCGGCAGTAGGTAGTAGCTCAGGATGCAGAGCGATCGCTTTAGGATTAAGGGATCCCAGTTCGAATCCCGGCTTGTCCGTGTTACATGCCGAAGTGTCCTTGGGTAAGACACTGAACCCCCAATACCCCCAATATGCAGGTTAGCGCCTTACATGGCTGCACAGATCACGGCCGCTATTGGGAAATGTGAAGCACATTGTAAAGCGCTTTGGGAAGTCATTGACTTGAAAAGCGCTATATAAATGCAGATCATTTCATTTCATTCTCATGCGTGGGTTTCCTCCGGGCACGCCGGTTTCCTCCCACATTCCAAAAAACATGCATTTCAGGTGAATTGGCCGGTCCAAATTGTCCCTAGGTGTGACTGAGCAAGTGAGTTGTCTGTCCCCGTGTGCCCTGCGATTGGCTGGCAACCAGTCCAGGGTGTCCCCTGCCCACTGCCCGATGATTGCTGGGATGGGCTCCAGCATCCCCACGACCCTACTGAGGATAAGCGGTGCAGCTGATGAGATTATATATATATATATATATATATATATATATATATATATATATATATATATGTATATATATATATATATATATATGTATATATATATAGTGTGTGTGTGTGTGTGTGTGATTAAAAAGAGAAGCTAGCAACGATAATTTAGCAACTTTGCACAAAGTTTTATTCTTTAAAAGTTCAGGAACAATTTTTACCAGATAATATGACGTCACATCCGTACAAGTACGACATTTCCGGTAGTGACTAGCCCCGTCCCCAAGAGTTGTCCTGGGAGACGCTAACAACTGGTGGTGAAAAAAAAGTGCATTTGGAGTCGACACACTTTGGTCACTTTTTTTTTTCTTCGTGCGTGTGCGCGGGACCACGCCGCCGCTCGTCACTCGTTTAAAGGGACACTTTTGGACACTTTAATGGGATTATTATGTCGAAAAATATAAATTGAAACTTCGACTTTTCTTCCAGGTAAGAACTTCTCCCAACTTCTTTTTTTTTCCAGACACGAACCGTTTGGATACGCCATCAAGCTAGTTCCGTTCCCCTTCGACTCCATAGTCTTTTACGAGTTCATTTTCTTGAAATGCCCGGGCATTGTTTTCCAGAGATTATATGGAGATGTTAATGATGTGGTTATACGTTTTGACATACGTTTATAATGTGGAAGGAAAAGTGAAATTTTAAGACAACCCCCACCCCCACCCAGAAGCCATAACCCAAACAGGTGCTATTAACAGGTAAACAGCTTGTCCTTTTAGCGGTCACCCATTTCCCCCCTTTCACATTTGATACGAAAAGTTTGGAGTACAGTAGATTAATATGTTACAAGTTTTACCCTCAATATGTACCCACGTTGGATCTCGGCTCTTTATTACAAATTTAAAACAATTTTACAATATTAAAGCAAAAAATGTCACAGATTTTAATATAGTATGCAGTATTCCCTCGATTTTTGCGGTGAATCCGTTCCATAACCACCCACGAAATTGAAGGGAAGTGAATATCTGCAAAGTAGGCCAAAATAATAATATTAAATACACACGAGTTAATCAGAATATTGTAATAAAAATAATAATTGTCTGTAATGCAATTTAAATAAACAAAATATGTCCTAAATTTCATATTTATTACAGATCAACTGACATCGCAAGTCCTTTATTGTTTTACCATTGCTGTTAATGGTAAAAAAGTATACTAATAGTAATATATGTGTGTTCAATAGCATATCACAGTTTTCTTCATTCTGGATTTTTTTTTGTTCCGCAAATCAATTTCAGTCATGTTTAATTGTATAGCCCTTAATCACAAGAAGTCTATTATTAAGACTATTATTACACCAAAACCTACATAAGGATAAAGAAACACTCAAAACTTCAGCATGGGTTGTACATAGACCAGGGGTCACCAACCTTTTTGAAGATGAGAACTACTTTTGGTTACAGATTGTCGCGAAGGGGTTACCATTTGGACATACATTTCCAAGATAACAATTTATGTTACTAATGTGTTGTTACTTTTGGAGCAACAGCAAACAAGCACGGTCGTTGGATGATTTTGGTAAAATCTTCATTTTATTCACCCATCAGTTCCATAATGTATAAACACGTTTATAGAAGCAATGTCCCTTAGTGACAATTCTAAAAAAAAAATGTTTTTTTTTTTTTGAAGAAGAAAAAAACGACAATAAAGGTTTTAAAACAGTTCATAAGTAAGTATCAAGTCTTTGGGAATTATTTCAGCAGGAAAAATCACCATTAGATGGCACAAGTGGCTTCGATCAGATCACATCAAGGAAGCCCCCCACATCCTTGTATTACTGAAACCGTGTGTGATCACATCACCGTAAACTTCGGGCGTGAAATGTTCTTGCGTAGTTCATCAGGGTACCCCGCAGATCCTTGAAAAGTCTTATTTATATATTATATATATATATATATATATATATATATATATATATATATATATATAAATATCTACCAGAGCCATGTTCCCATAGTGGCTAGTCCTTTCTTTTTTTTGTCTTAAAAAGCATCTAATTCATTATTCTTAAAATAAGGTCCTAATTGGCATCAGAATGTCTTTAATCCAATTTTTAAAAGTCTTAAAAATGTGAGCACATTATTAAGATTTACATTAGGTTGAACTAAGAAGATTTAGTAATATTGATCAATTACCTTTTTAATAATTCACTAATTTATTTTCGTGGCAACATCGCTTGACCACAATTACTGAACTATCAAAACGGTAATGTTGTTTCACTGGGCCTTTCCGAGTAGACACATCCCACAATACACCGAGCAACTTCAGAGAGAGACCTTAAATTAGGAGCACGGTAAAGTGGCTGTCCAATGAACATTTTTCACCATGGCCAAAAGCTTTGTGTACGAGGCACGATACATTGTATGCAAGAATTAATTTGTTTTTTTGTTTTGTTTGTTTCAATTGTGTTTTTCTTGTCGACTTCGTTTTGAATTTTATTTCAAAAGACATTTAAAAGATCTTAAAAGGTCTTGAATTTTCCTTTAGCTGTAGGAATACGGGTTCATGCATAAGTTCAGTTTTCTATTAGAAAAAATGTTGTTTGCAAGCAAAGTGCCCTTGTGTTTATGGGAAGCATTGTTAAGATATGACCGGGATAAGAAATGCAAAAAACAAAGGACCAAAGTGAAAGTTTTGCTCGAAATCCATCCTTTCACAAAAAGTATTTTCTAAAAACTTGGCAATATTTAACTATTGTTTACTAAACAATGTTTTAAAAACTATATAGCTACAGAACACAATTTTCTGTAAGCTTTCAAAAATGGCTGGCACCAAATCTTACCATTTGAGAAAAACGCCTTGCATTGTATGTATGAGTTGAACCTTTATTGACCAGGTATCATATAGGCCGTCTGCAGTTTTTTTTTCTTATTTTGTCCATTAACGAGGCAACCCATGTTATGAGTTATTACTTTTGGCTCTTTCTTCAGAACAACCCAAACTTTCAATATCTAGCAATATCTACCATAACTATTTGTTAAGAAGCCTCCATGGTAATTAAAGGGTTAATGTCTCAAGTTTAATGCAGACATGAAGTCTCCAGACGCTGCCCTACTTACGAACGAGAGGTTCAGGACCATCATTTGTAATTTAAATTTGTTGGTAAGTTGCTTCCGCGTTATATTTGTATGTTTAAGGTTTATATAAGTGTGTTTAAGGCTTATATAAGTAACCTGTATTGTTTTGTACTAAAAAATAAAACTTTTCTTAAAGTGATATGCTCTATAAAGATAAATAAAATACTTGTAGAAGATGGGCTTCAAGAGGTCCTCCTCCGTGGTAGAGTGGACGAAAAAAAGCGATCCAACCATTTTCTCAACTGCATCAAGCCCTCTTATTCCACTTTCATTTCGAAAGAAACGTCTCTCTTCTTCTTTACACTTTACACCAACCATATTGAATGGATGCATGAGATATTAAACAATAAAAAGGTCGAAGTTCTTAGCGCGCTAGAGATGCAGTACACGTAGTATGTTTTCACACAAACTAAGGAGTCGAAGCCGGATTTCTTCTTTGGGGTGGATGCTGGGTCACCTCTCTCAGCGCCACCACACGCCGGTAGCAGCGGAAAGAAGCACTACAGTACTGTCCTGTACTCGGAAAAAGGTGCACACAATACAAAATCTAACTTACAGCAATGATACTTTTCGATATCCCGAAAAAAATGTTCGTATCAACCGTTTTTCACAACTCGAATGGTCTTAAGTAGGGGAGCGTCTGTATTTGCATGTTGATGTCTCTCGTGTTCACACCCCTGATTGGATTGCTTTCAAATGACATGCATAGGGAGTTATTAGTTTTTTCAATTGACAAGTAAACAGTTCGTTTGAACTGTTCCAATTAGCACCCAGGAAACAGAGGGCAGTTCTATGATTGGTTTGAGCGCAATATCGTTCCAAAAGTGACACAAAAACTATGTGATGTACGCAGTAAAACAGTTAAGATCTGCGATGCACCGAAGACTCAAAGAAACACTTTATAATAAATTTACAAAGTTCATACCATGGTGTGACCTAACTGCCATGCTATTACCCAGTGATGCAAAAACACACCTATCATAAACAAGACCTTTACTTGGGCACGCACTGTGCTTCAGCTGTAAAATTCCACCCTTCAACAGCAACAGGAACTCTCCTGTGAATCATTTTGTAAAGCTTACCGCTTTATTTTTTCTTGCGTCAATAATTTGGACCCCTTAGCTTAAAGCATTATCTTCCAGCGTCATTAGTTTGTCACAAGATCAATCAATCAATCAATCAATAAATCGAAATTCATTTTTATAAAACTTTTCAGGAAACAAATTGCAACTCAAAGGGCTGTATAAAAACGTTAAATTGCCCTGAATCTGAAAATACATAGTGTGGATAGGTTTATCCACGATGCATGTAGATACATACTAAGTGTTTCTTATAGAACTTTGTGAGACCCTGCTAGGTGGATGGTCTGGGAGTCCGTTTTTTTTTATTTTTTTTTATACTAAGCAACTTTAACATCAAGTTACTCAGAATCCCTTAACACCAAACTACACAACAAAATGAATATGAGAAATATTAACTCTTCAGTCCTATAAAATACATTTAAATACAAGAAGTTTAAACTATTTACAATTTATCTTCTAAGCAATGTTGACCAAAACGACACAGAAGCTCTAAAAAACCATGCAAAGATATTAGTTAAAATGTTAACAAAAATTAAATCATTAGTCTCTACTAAATATTGACATTTATGAACAAACGTGCTAAGCTTTGAGGAACAGATTTATGTTCTACTGCCAGTGATTGACAATGCACAATATTTTGGAGTCATTAGTATCATTAAAATGAGTTCAAATAAGGATAGTTTTCCTGCTTTGACTCATTTTTAAAATGTCTTTATTATCCTCTATATTGCTATCTCATTTGAAACATTCCTGTGCTCCTCTGCTCAGCAAACAAAAACACTAATATTAACCAATCAACTCTTTAACCAAAAGTGAGTGAGAGGACACTACAAAAGTAAAACATGCATATATTTTTTAAATACAATTAAATCCTAGTGACCAGCCAGAGTTTTTATATGGTATAGGAAACACTGCATACCTGTCAATCTTGATGATATTAAAATTGTACAGGTCAAGCAAAAAAAAAATTATATATATTCCCCCATTTTTTCATCTTTGGGTATTTTGTTAAAATACTTAACACTGAGGCATTGCATTTTGCTCAGGCATATACTTGAGAATGCTTGTTTTGGTTTCCTTATTTGTGTCAACTATTCTTACCAGGACTGCAAGGTGCTTGTCACACTTCTATCCATTTCTATGATTGCATGATTGCATGACACCTTCGTACTCGTTCCTTGATTTCTCAATTAACTTTCTTTTTTTGCAATATGTAGATCTACTAGTAAGTTGTCTCTATTATTAGCTGTTGACTCTGCCTGATCTCTAAATTAAGTGCCAATAATCATGGAAAAGCGCATATAAGATTTTGGAAACAATTGCCTAAAGAAATAAGGTTTACTGAAATATAACAAAAGTCCGTTAAAATTGATTAAAAAAAATGCTAATTGCAAAACGTAATAATTTCAGAAAATGATTGAATGTAAATACTTAAGCAAAAGAACATCCAAACTATTAGAGGTATCCAGATAATTGTGAATAGTTGAGTTTTTAAGACAATACGTTTTACACGAAAAATTGTGTGTATGTTTTCAAATGACTTAAAGACCCCTTATGTACTTTTTGATTAGTGAATGGACTGTTTTGTCTGGTACAAGTGAGGGCCAGTAATACAGAGACGGCACAGCGTGGCAGCAATACAAATACAATACAATATTCTCTACCTATTATTTTCTATAAACATTAACATCGCCTTGTATTCAAATCAATGTTTTTTTTACTGGATGAAAGATTTTTTTTACCGCTAGGAGGCATTAAATATTACACTCATCCTTAAAGGAACAGTGTGTAACTCTAAGCTATGGATGTACTGAAGTGTTCCTAATATTTCTCTTAGAGATTTGGCCGGAAAGCATAATGCTTGATGATTACGTCACCACAGTTTGCTCAAAATAAACTCAAAATTATATAATGTTGCCCATATAATTATAATATTAATCATGACTTTTTTCAACAATGCCTAGAATTGTGAAACATGGTTTACTTTTTGCAAATGACATTGTTTTGGTTATGGCTCATTTTGAGGTTGTAAAAGCCCTGGAATTTACTTTGCGTGCTCATACATACCTGTATATATGTTAGGTCATTTAGTTTTAACTATATTCAGTAATCATCTTAGTTTATTTTTTGTTTTAGTCCGAGGAACACTAGTCAACAACTGTTGACATTCATAAAATAAAGCAGTTTTGCTAGAGCATTTTGTTCTATCGCTGTGCCCAATTAGAAGGGAACGGCAACTTACCTTGTAACTAGCAAACCACTGACATGCCTTTGTTATAAACAGTGTGCGAAGTCCATTTCTCAAGAGTGCTATAAGATGATGTCATGCATCATCTAGATCAGGGGTCGGGAACCTTTTTGACTCGAAGAGCTATAAAAGCAAAATATATTAATTTTATTTTGGGAAAGAGCCACACCATATATTATGAGACAAATTTACTAAATTGCTAAACCCGAGCCCCAAAGCTTAGTCTTCAGCACATTTATTTTTGTTGACTTGATAAAAATTATGAAAAGAGAATAATGCCAGAGCCCGTGTCCCAAAATCAACAAACATACCACTTTAAACTTGTCTCTTTCTTGCAATTACTCAAGATCGGTTAAACTCATTTTGACCCTTTTTTCATACATATTGGTTTCAAAACCAGATGCAAGCAGTTATTTTGTGAAAACGTCACAAAATTCTGCAAACAGGGAGCCTGATGTGCTTACCTTTGGCACAGACGGCGTAGGGCGAGAGATGGGAGGAAGTGCTTGCACTTTTTGCATAGCTCCACCCATCCCTCCCACTCACCCAATCAAATAACTTTAAATTCTCTTCCGGTGTTTTGGCGTATTTACAGTTTGTTCTGTGGATTTATCATAAGGTATCTGAATACTGAACAAAGATTATATAGTGAGCTTTTATATAAAGGATTCTTTAGCATTGTACAGCCAAAACGCGTATTTTTTTTTTTTTTTTGGGTGTGACACTTTGACTGTAAATTGTCGTGAAAAACGTGCCCTATATATTCTGCGAAGTACTGCTTTGCAATTCAGCTTTGGTTTGGCTTTGCATGTATCTGAACAGGATTAACGCCTCAAGTTTTGAACGAGATGAAGAAAATTTGCATGCATTTAAAGTTGTCTCTGAGCCACAGGTACTCATAGAAAGAGCCATATATGGCTCGCGAGCCATAGGTTCCCGACCTCTGACCTAGATCCATCGTGCTTTTGTGCATGGAAATTCACATTTTACAGGAATGTAACTGAGGAGAATGAAATGGGATAGTTTGACCTTGTGTATATTCCTACAAGAATTTCAGCAGTTCAATGCCTAAGCTGGTGCCAATTTTTTTTTAACTAAACCCCTAATTTGAACGTGAAGGAGAAGTGCGTTGCCTCAGCCTTATAATTACAGCCCATTTTTCCATCATTGGGGAATTTTACATTCTTGTAGGTTTTCAATTTGGTTGTTGTTAGTTTGACTTTCTAGTACAGTATCTCCAAAGTCTTTAGATAGATAGATAGATAGATAGATACTTTATTCATCCCCGAAGGGAAATTCACTTTTCCAGCAGCATCCCTAAGCTGAGAACAATCGAAAATAACTGAGAACAATCGAAAATAACACGGGAGCTGCTGGAGTGGCTGCCATTCGTGACGGCGCCGGAGAAACGATTCAATTTGAATCATGTACAAACAAACAAACAATTGAATCATGTACAAGAAACGATTCAATCTGAATCATGTACAAACAAACAAACAATTGAATCATGTACAACAAACAAACAAAATATTTATGTTTCAATAAGTGGAGTGTTAATATTTATGTTCCATCTTTGAAGCATTTCAAAGTCAACATGAGCTCACGATCTAATTAAGAAACCCAATTCAATGAAATTTATTTCATTAGATGTAACGACTGATTATTTTAAGAAATAAACATTTTTCTTTTGTTACATTTAATATACTGTTTTTGGCATTTTATGTTTTTCTTTCTGTTACTTTAAATTTAAAACCCACCCTATAATAATAAAGATGAAATGAAAACAGCAAAAAAGGCTGAAGTGAAAAATGTAAAGCTTATCTTTGTCCTGTTTCCTGATCCATCTTGACACTTTTCACATTCAACAGTATTATAAAAAAGGAAGGATCAAATTATATTCCCACTGTTCAAAGGAAAAACGTTTTATTTAATAACTCTAACTCTGTCACAAAGCATGTATTTATGAAAATAAAAACATATATCTTAATATGAAATAAGATTTACATGTATAAATTGTAATTTCTTATCGCCGATCCAACATAATGACAAAAGATTCTAGCTGTTGTAGTCCCATCAGCAGCAGTGAGAGTTGCATATTTTGACGGTTTTGCCTTGGGGAACCAACTACATGCTCGCCAAATTATACTCGATTTTTAAACTATTTGAAGTCAATTGTAGTACGACACCACGCCAAATGGTGGCGGCTTTTTGTTTTTTGACACTGGAAACCTTTCCTCTGGCATGACTGTTGAGTTTCCAGTCACGTGTGTTCGTGCTGAAATTTTTGATTGGAATAAGGAAAGTAATGTGGCAAAACATTGCTGTGTTTTCTATAGGTGTAGCATAAAGCTGTTTGCAAACATTGTATGCAACGATATTGCACATGACACTGCAGGGTTAACATGTAATAAAGACTTGAAAGGGAAAAAAGAGGAACAGCGTGGGTTTAGAAGAGTAAGGGGATGTACAGATCCGATTTTTGCAATGAGACAGTTGTGTGAAAGGTTTTGAGTGAAAGGAAGAGAGGTGTATTGGGCATTTATGGATATAGAGAAAGCATATTACAGGATTCAACATCTTCCCGGAGAGGATCATGTCTGAAGCTCTGGAGCAACATGAAAGTACAGTCCGTATTGGGGGACACAACTTTACAAACCTCCGTTTTCCTGATGATATTGCCCGATTGTCAGGAGACAAACAGAAACTAGGAGATCTGGTCAATCGCCTGGACAAAGCATCAAGCCAGTATGGGATGTGAAATTGGCACAGAAAGAAAAATAATGACCAACAATCCCCAAGGTATCACTACAAATATCCCCATCAACCACTGAGAGCTAAAACCTGTCACCAAATTCAAATATCTTGAAGCTGTCATCAAAAGAGGAGTCAGAACCAGAAATCATGCGCAGGACAGCTCAAACCATAGTTGCACTTGCCAGATATGGAGGGACAAGAACATAGCAGTGAAATCAAAGATCAGACTCATGCAAGCGCTGGTTACTTCTATCTTCCTCTACGCTTGCGAGACTTGGAGTCTCGCAGCAAAGCTGGAAAAAGAAAAACCCGGCCGTGGAAATGCTATGTTACAGGAAACTTCTAGGCATCAGCTACTTAGCCCATGTGACAAACAAAACGGTGCGCAACACCATCAGATGGCACATTGGGCAACAGTTCTTCCTTGTCAACTGTTCGCAGACAAAAACTTCAGTGGTATGGTCACTTTACAAGATCATCAGGACTGACCAAGATAATTCTCCAGAGCACAGTCCGAGGGGGCAGGAGAGAAGGACCGGAAAAAGTACTGGGCCGACAACGTTAAGGAATGGACTCGTGCAGACTTTGCCACGACCTAAGAACACACTAGGGACAGTTAACAATGGAGAAGGCTGTCCTGATTGGTGCCCGAGGACCCATGCGGTAAAGAGATCTGTGAACTGCGATATGACATGATCGATCAGGAGGAATTGTGGAAGGATATATGGGGTGGGTGGCCGGTTGCTGGGTGCAGGGCAAAGCTTGTATGAGGCTAGTAGAGCTTGTATGAGATTGCGTAGGGAAGTGAGCAAGTGGGTTCCAGTAATATTGGGTGTGAGGCAAGGGTGTGTCATGTCAGCTTGGCCCTTCAATTTTTATGTGGATGGAGTAGTGCTTGAGGTGCGTGTAAGAGCAGGGAGAACAGGCATAATGTGTGAAGGTGGGTTGCATGTGGGTCAGCTGTTGTTTGTAGATGATACTGTTTTGGTGGCTGACTGCAGCAGGACTGAGTGCTTTGATAGATGAGTTTGATAGTGTGCAAGAAAAGGAAGCTTAAGGTGAATGCAGACAAGAGTAAGGTAATGAGGTGTTGAGGTAAGTGGATTAGAGATTTTGTCGAATGGTATAAAGTTGCAAAAATTAGATGGTTTTAAGTATTTAAGATTCAGAGGAAGAGCTAGTCTGGTTCGATTGATAGGGTAAAACGTGCTCTAAATGTGAGGTTGTTTAATTTATTGGACGCAAGAGTGTGTGCCAGGGATGGAAATGAATGTCTAAGGAAAGTTAAAAATGACTGATATTGATGCAGCTCGAACGAGCTAACCTGGGCTTCTTGGTGGTCTGCTTGGGCCAGCGGGTGGGCCGATGTAGGATCAAACAATATGCGGGCCTCTGCTGATGAAGGGTTGCATAGCACAGCAACTCACCCCTTTTTGCACCGTGGTTAATGTTTGGTGTCAAGTTGGGAAGAGCAGAGTGGAATGGTGGACTGATTCATATTCTTCTGCCAGTGATAGACAATGCACGGATATGGCTTAAAAAGAACGATAGACAGGATAAAAGGCAGAAAAAAATATTGAGAACATAGTGCTTAAGAAGTCACCTAATTTATGATTATAATATAAATAGTGCCATGTTAGTGAATGAAAAAGAATAGTGCATCAGTGCAATAAAAATAAATGCTATAACATCTACCAGCAACAACAAAAAAAGTAACAGGTTGTATAGCTTAACAATTTTGTGCAATAACATTTCGCAGCAACTACAAGGAAAGAAAAAAAAGTCACAAAATATGTTTTGTGCGCTTGTTTAGGGTGGTGATGACCCTGGGGAAGAAGCTGTCTCTGAGTCTGTTTGTCCTTGTTTTGAGGGACCTGCAGTGCTGACCAGAGGGCAACAGGTCAAAGAAGTGATGGAAAGTGTCTTTTAGAATGTAGATGTCTCTGCTACGGTATTGCAAACCGGGAATGTCCTTCTTGGTATTGAAAAAAATGAATGAGAAAACAAATCAGTGATTAGTGTCAAGACAACTACTAAAAAGCAAAACTCAATTGTGTGTGGGGTGTGTAACAGACCAGAACATTGAAAGCCACATGTCAACATTTAAACTTTGTTTACCTTCCTGGCAGGCATCTGACCCGCAGCTTACTGGCTCCGCCCGCCTGTGACATCAGCGCTTTGATCAGCCTTAGCACTCGTGTTCGTACAAAGCCACAGTTAGTTGCGGCAAGATCTCAGATGCTTGGATACCTGCAGTGTAAACACACCTGCTCAGCTCTCTGTAATGGACTTACGATGAACACCACCTGAAAGAGATCTTACCTGCAGCCGCCGTCGCCACTTAATCTGTGGGGTAAGATTTCATTGACTGCTACCCTAGCACCCCACAAAATCGACTTTAACATCGGAGTTGAAAGTTGCGTGCAACATCTCTAGATTATATTCCATGGGATAAAGTCCAAACAACATCACCTAGCAACTGTGCACTGATAACACCTCATGCGTTTTATAACAACAACGGCTGGGTTGTAAAATAGTCTTCCACTAATCTGACACGATCCATTCTTCTAGTACTTGCCCAAGTGTTTAGGAGAACAACACCAGCCTTAAAATTGGGCTATCAGGCTGTTCGCACGATAAATTGTTGTCTCACTTCAATGTCTCCTATTACCTTGTACAGTTTAGTCCCTAGACATGGTGTGTATAGGATATCCAGTTGTGCCCCCAATGGATTTTTACACATCAGTGGTCACCAACCTTTTTGAAACTGAGAGCTACTTTTTTTACTGATTGGCATGAAAGTACCAGTTTGAAATGCATTTCTAAAAATGAAAACTTATCATGTTATTACTATGTTGTTACTATGATATTAGCAGCTCCCGTGTTATTTTCGATTGTTCTCGATTGTTCTCAGCTCAGGGATGCTGCTGGAAATGTGAATTTCCCTTCGGGGATGAACAAAGTATCTATCTATCTATCTATCTATCTATCTATCTATCTATCTATCTATCTATCTATCTATCTATTATCAGGTTGTAATTATTAGAAGTTGAGTTATTGTAGGCTCAGCCAACCACTTAAACATTATGAGCTATTTTCGAACCTGTCCACGGGCTACTGAGGTGTTCCTTGTGGGCTACCTCGTGTTAATTTGAAATCAGTAGTTTGATAATATGATGATATAAGTGTTTATGGAGTTTATCTAAGAAACTCCTAATGTCAAAATAATTAACCGATTTGGTAGGAAATATCAGATGCACAACATTATTATTCAAAACCCCAGTTTATATTTGACCTCAGATAGCACTGATGTTTAATGCCGCTACGCTGTGCTTTGTGGCACTCTTTTTCGTTCGCAAGACGCCAGACAAACATGGCGGCAACTAACAAGTATGGATTCCACTTTTTAAAATACATATACATTTATCTTCCGATCATTTTTTATAAACATTAACATTGGTATGATACAGTTGTTCATGTATTTTTGCCTATTGTTTAAATCATAGTTTTTTTTAACTGAACAAAAGTTTTTTTATACCACTAGGAGGCTCTTAATATCACACTCGGTCCTTTTAAGGCAGGCTTGTCCAAAGTATGGCCCAGGGGCCAGTTATGGCCTGCGTTCAAACTTACTTACTGGACAGCGGGCTCTGTCATTGAAGCGATAATATGTGGCCCGCCAGTAATGTTGAGCGCACTGCTAACCGAAACATACTAAATACAAAAAGCTAAATGGACACAAACGCTGTGAAAAGGGGAAGCAACTGAAAAATATTCAAACGGCACAGCAGCGAGTTACTGGGTTGCGACACTGATTGGCCAAGCACCAAAGAATGCCAGCCTGAACAGTCAGCCTACAGACATTTTCAGTTGACCAAATGTGGCCCATTTTGTGAAAAGCTTGGACACCCTTGCTTTAAGGTAAAGTTACAGGGTGAGCCTTGAGTTTGACAAGCCATGCAGAACTTGGGACTAGGACTGTACAATTCATCAAAAGCTAATGTTTTAAACATTTTCAACCTATTGTATGTAATTGTTCAGCAGTTGCACTTTGGTCAACATTGTACGGTGTGTTTGCACAAGGGGTTCATACTTGAACAAATACATTAGCTTCCATTTGGTAAAAATTTTCAATGAAAAGATTTATATATTTAGTTTGCTGCAAAAAAACTGAAGTGATTCTTGGTTTTCACGGAATGTAATGTTTCTGACATTCAACACTTGGTTATTAGACAAAATCTGATCGTTTAAACAATTGTAATGTCAATTTTCTTTTTTCGTTAGTGAGCAGTGCCAGTTGAAGCTTCTTTTATGTCATCAGATAGACTCAGGAAAAAGTGACAATATTTGTAGCAGAGACTCCCATTGTAATTTTATAACTATTGATCCATTGTAAACCTGATGTGTGAAATGTTTTGCAAAGTGTCATGATTTTACTTGCCTGCATATTAATTGTTTTAATTTATACGTTTAATCTTTAATTTTACAAAGAAATGCCACATATGTACAAAAATGCCCTTTATCGCCCCTCTCAGCTCTTGCCCTCCAAAATGCCTGTGCGCTCCAATGCCCCAAGATAAAAGGAAATTGTTGACACAATGACCGTACGATGCACTTGTGTGAAAACTTGGTCCTATTTTTCAAGTATCCAAAACTTGCCCTCAAATTATTCATATTGGCCTGACCCTTACAAGAACACATTTTGAAGAAAAGTGATAAACATTTGATTAGTGCATGCAAGTTATCCCCAAAAAAATCAAGTTGGCTCAATGCAAAGACTAAATCAAACATCATTGATGGGATTGCAAAAAAGTTAAATTTGTAGAAATAAGCATATCTAGTTGAGCAAAATGCAGATTTTTGTTTTACCTAAAAAGAAGTTTGGGTGCAATATATACACAAGGTTTTACCAAAGTATATCGCATTTAATTGATTCGTCAAAAAATGATGCTGACCACAATCGCAAACCATTAGATGCAACGGGAATCATACCCAGGACACGGCGGTGAAAATGCCGTATTCTAACCACTAGACCACCAGTAATATACAGTGGGGCAAATAACTTTTTAGTCAACCACTAATTGTACAAGTTATACCTCTTAAAAATATTAGAAACAGGGTTCGTACGTGTGCTTGAGATCCGTGAAAATGCTTGAATTTTAATGTATTTTTTTTAAGGTCAGGAAAAATCTTGGATTTAGGGTGAAGTGCTTGAAAATGCTTGAAATTGGTGGCTTGTCATCATGGCGTTGAGGACAGCTCCATTTAGAACACCGTCTCTTTCGCTCCGTTAACACGAAAATCACATGAAATATCGATTAAAATATTCATAGATCTACCCCAAAAAGTTTTAGCATCACACAGTGAACAGAATTAAAGTCAAACAACACATAATCCCTGAAATGCAAAAATGGAAATAAAAATTAAAAATATTAACTCTGCAGTGCTATAAATCATAAAATGCATTGAAATTAGGTACCGTATTTTGCGCACTATAAGCCGCACTTAAAAGTCTTCGAATTTTTCAACAAAGATTTTCAACTCCCTCTACGGATGTGATATGGGGTTGATATCTGGAGAAGCGCTAGTCCACTCCAGCACTTTGAAATGCTTCTTACAAAGTTAATCCTTTTTTGCCTGGCGTTGTGTTTGGGATCATTGTCATGCTGAAAGACCCAGCCATGTCTTCTCTTTAATGCTCTTGCAGATGAAATGAAATGTGTATTGAAGGTATTGTTGGATACATTAATCAAAACATGACACAAAAAAAACTAATGCTGAGAGTGAGCATGGCCAAATATGGTCACCTTACGCCCCCTCCACTAAGAAAATTTGACAAATCTATTTCTGCCAACCTTTGCTTAAAAGTTTGCACCGTATTTGCACTAATAACCCGGTCAGGCAAAAAAATCCAAATTTTTGGTATCCTGAAAGAGATAAAGTTTCCATGCAAGTTGCTGGTAGGTCTAGGCACCCGTAACTTATATCTGTGACCACGTAAACCATGTCAACTCAAAAGACTCTCGATACATTGCCCCATTAATCCCTTCCTTTACAGAGATCAGTCATCCTGGTCCATTTGCAGAAAAACAGCCCCAAAGCATGACGTTTCCACCCACATGCTTCTCAGTGGATATCAATGGTCTTGTATGTTTTCCCTTTTCTAATAATTGCTTCTGCAGTAGATTTCTCGACACCAAACGTTTTACCTATGGCAGATTCAGTCTTTCCAGCCTGGTCTCCCGGTCTACAATTTTGTGTCTGGTGTCCTTTGACACTCTTTGGTCTTGCCCATAGTGGAATTTGGAGTGTGCCTGACTGAGGTTGGGGACAGGTGTCTTTTATTCCAATAAGGAGTTAAAACATGTGCCATTAAAAAAGTTAAGGAGGGGAGCCTCGCTAGACCTCGTTAGAAGAAGTTAGACCTCTTTGACAGCCAAACATCTTGCTTGTTTGTTGATGACCAAATACTTATTTTCCATTCTAATTTGGAAATAAATTCTTTAAGAATGAAACATGGTGATTTTCTTTTTTTTCCCCACATTCTGTCTCCCGTGGTTGAAGTTTACCCATTTTGACAATTCCAGGCCTCTCTAATCTTTTCAAGTCGAACTTTTACAATTGGTGGTTGACTAAATCCTTAATTGCCCAACTGTAGATTTTAACCAGGGTTGAAATAACCCAACAGTAGATTTTCCATGCCCAACAGTGGTTTTTCCCACAAAACTACTGTAAGTACTCCCCTAATGTGCCTCATGACAACACCTGATTGTAATCAATCACCAGTCCCCTGCACATTATAGAAGCTTCGATCGCATCCTTAGTTGTGTGAGAGAGCAAAAAGTGAAACACATACCGATTATTTATTTATTTATTTTTAATCAAAAGTTAGTGGTGGTGCGGTGTGCGTTACAGATGCTCCCCTACTTACGACCACTCGACTTTTGCAAAACGGTAGATACGATGAAAATTTTCGGGATGTCGAAAATCATCTGGACATTGCTGTTGACGTTTTTATTGTTCAATATTTCATGCATCCATTCAATATGGTTGGTGTAAAGAAGAGGTGAGCCGTTTCTTTTGAAATGAAAGTGGAATAAGAAAGCTTGATGCGGTTGAGAAAATGGTTGGATCGCTTTTTTTTGTCCACTTTCTACCATGGAGGAGGAAGTAGCCTAACACTTGAAGCCCAGCTTTCACAACTCAATGCAGTTATTTTTTCCCTTGAATTATATATATGGTTCCATGAACAAGTAAATTTGAGTTTACAGTTTTTTTCCCCACTTTGATTCTATATACAGTGCCGAGAACAAGTATTTGACCCCTTCCTGATTCCTGTTTTTTTACATATTTATCACTCACAAAGGTTTCAGATCATCAAATGTATTTTAATATCACTCAGACACAGCACAAGGAAACACAAAATGCAGTTTTGAAATTTTAATCCCGTTTATTAAGGCACACAAAAATAAATCAAAACCTATCGGGCCCTATGAGAAAGCGCAGTTGCCCCCTAAACCTAATAGCAAGTTGAGCCACCTTTAGCAGCGATACAGAAATCTTACGTGTACGAATATTGTTAAAAAGTCTTTCACAATGCTGTGGAGGAATTTTGGCCCACTCTTCTTTTCAAAAGTCTTTTAAATCTGCCATATTGGAGGGTTTTATAGCATGAACTGCCCGTTTAAGGGCACACCACAGAACCTGAATTTAATTGAAATCCGGAGATTAACTTGACCACTTCAATACCTTCATATTGGACTTGGTTGTTATTTACAGAATTTTGTCCTGCTGCATGAACCAGGAGCGCTTGAGTTAAGGGCACAAAATTATGGCCGGATGTTTTCCTCCAGGCCATTCTGGTAAACACCAGACTTCATTATTCTGTCAACCACAGCAAGTTGTCCTGGTCCTGAAGCAGCATGGTTCAAGTCTCGGTACCAAATTGACTTTTCAGACAAGATTAAAATGAAGTAACTATGTAAATTGCTAAGCAAGACCAGTAAAATGCACTTCCCATTTCATTGATCTGTATAAATCATGGAGGGCCTTTAAAATTATACCACATGTTATTTCCTTTTTAAAGCAGGCCTTGTGTGCTTTAGGGAAGAGTTTCCCGTGAGCGCTGTGGCATGGTCTCAGTTAGAGGAAGTGACAAAGGGTGTGTGAGACGAAAACAGCCGTGGCTAGCAGTGGCTTTCCAGACTGACCGTCAGTATTTCGGGTGGTTTCTATGACGATGATCAGACCGACTCGACTTTTATTTGTCATCCGGAACTAACTTTTTTTTGCCAAGACCCCAGAGAGTCCACAGTACACCGACGAATCAGGCTAACGCACACAAACTGATGGTAGCGAGGTACCGACACACATACCTTACAAACCACAAACAATTAAAGCTGTTTTTGTGCTGTTAGGTCTCATTGCTTTTGATTAAAAGTGGCTCACAGGGGAGAAGGGAACCTGCATTTTTGCCCAACAGTGAGCAGGCAGCCATTATTGCTGGGTATTAATCTGATCAGGCCGGCCGCAGGTTGGTGATTGCTGGGGATCGACTACACTAAACCTATTAGCTCCCAGATGGGAATTGCCACCACTTTCATTTGTTACAACTCAGCTGTCTTGTGACTCTCCCAACAGCTTTTTGGTGGGGGGATTTTGCACTGTATTTAGCAGTGTATTTGACAATCTTGCCAAGTTGATTTAACGCTAGATTGTCGTCACATTAAGTAACTGTTCAGTGCAAAATGTGACAAATCTGGATAAACGGTAAACAACTGGTTTTACCTTCTGAATTTGGGCCTATGGCTTTTGCGCAGCTAAAATGACTTCTCAAGCCCTCTCAAACTAATATTAACCTGGTCCGCTAATAAATTGAATTCATTTTGGATACAGTTGTGGACAAATCTTTTGAAAAGGAGAATATGGCTCAACATCTCCATGTAAAAACGCTGCAAGTTTGTGCATATCTAGCCTGAAGGCTACATCGTCGTCTCAATATATTGCACATTCTTTCTCCAGACTTAGACATGCCTTAAGGTGGCAATGGCTTTTCTATTTGCTTAGCAACAACCACTATGTGATTTTATGGCTAAATGGTGTATAAACAAAAGGTGGGGGTCAAATCTATGGCATCCAACCTGGGGAAAACGCTGATCAAGGCTCGGGCCCTGATTACAGGTCAGTCCCCTGCACGCCTCTCACAATAAGATAATGCTATCTGGGCAGACAGGTATTTGGTTTCAGCAAGCCGGGGTAATAACTGTCACCACAAACATTAAGGGGACCTTTCATCCTGCTCTTTTTGCACACACAAGCTGCTTTTGTGCATTGGGGTAGCGAGGAAAGGAGGTTGCGTCAATGTGCAGTTTTGATTAAATCAAACAGCCGTGACTGTCTAAACGGCGGTGGATGCACCAGGCTCCCTATGCACTGACTTTGCGTGAACGTATTTAGCCAAGAAGTTGATAGTGTGCCTTTAAAAATAAGTCCTAGGGCAGTTTACCATGCTGCAGAGGTCTTGCTTAGTATTTGTCACTAGGCCACTACCTACTGGTTAACTAGGGCAGCACAAGGGGGTTTGGGGGGGTTAAGTAAATGCTAAGTTAAACATAAACTGCACTGAATCACACACTACCAACACTTTATCACAGAGCATTGCTAATGCTGTGACTTCCTTTGGAACCAGTGACTAGCCAGGAATTCACGTTGTAAATGTTTTCCAGGGTGAGTCAGACTCCGTATTTGGAAAGAATCTTGTATTAGGTTAACCTTTTGAGATTTCTTTGTCAGTCCATAACCTTTCTACTCTAGCAACAAAATTCAGGCAAAATGACCAACCTTAAAATCCCAAATCCTTAAATCGGAGTCTTTGTCCTAAAAATATTAAACATATAATATCAACAGTTCCATCGACTGTTGCGGTCCAGACTCCAGTGTTGCTCTTCAGTCAGAACTTGATTCACTCTTGGTCATAGTATATTTGAACTATGGTAAAGTATCTGACTTGAAACATTCATTGCTAGACAACCGCTTGACTGGCTGCACCCACAGTTAATGGGTGGTTTAATCTCTGCAGGCAAGTGTCAGGTGGCCTTGAAGGATGCTGTTTCCCATACTTCTTCTGTTACACAGACTTACCGTGTGAGACCAGTAGCTATTTTTTTTCCGGATGTTACTTGTCAAAAATGTTTGGCTTAAAAGGTTAAGTTGTTATGGCTCTACTAACTAAATACTATCAATACTTTATGAATCACAAGAAGATTAATGTCTTTCAATCTCAACAAAAAATTCAGTAATATGGTCATATTTTTAACTCTGGTTATCATCAAATAAAAAAAAAAATCAAGCTTCCACTTATCAGGGATGTTTTGCACAATTTGTATTAGACCCCCAACCCTCCCAAGGGACATAAATGCCACCGAGACCGTGTGTCATTAGACATTTAATGAGACAAAACAACATTTTCACCACATGATTGGGTGGTGCATTAGAAACATAACTTGGAAACCAGAAGCACAGGTTTTTCTTTAATGTCACTTTTTTCTTTCTTCATTTTGAGGTAACACAAAAGAAAATCATTCTTGTCAACCAATTAACTCTCAGTTTCAACCTCAACTAACTGAAGCAGAAAATAGGCTGGGTGATGTAGAAACCAGTCACAGACTCTTGTACTAGCAAATTGGTTATCTGCCTCCTTGTTTTCTCTCCTAGGTTTGAAGTAAAACTAATTTTACTGACCGTAGGCAATACCCAAAACTCCAATTAGATAGATAGATAGATACTTTATTCATCCCTGTAGGGAAATTCACAAGTCCAGCAGTATCCTTGTTTTGAAAATAAAATAATAATAAAATGAAAATATAGAATACATAAATACCCAATATAATGCGTTGATATAGAGTATTTAAATAGTGCTACATAAGATACACACTAATAAAAATAATATGCAAATGTGGGGGTGGGGTTTAATGTGGGCTTTTACTCCCCTGGGTGGAGTTAAAGAGCCTCATGGCATGAGGAAGAAATTATCTCCTCAGTCTGTCTGTGGAACAAGACTGTGACAGCTGTCTGTAGCTGAAGCTGCTCTTCCGTTTGTAGATGATGGTATGTAGTGGATGTGATGAATTGTACATGATTGACCGCAGCTTTTTCAGTGCCTGTCTCTCAGCTACAGTTGTCAGGCTGTCCAGCTCTGTGCCCACAACAGAGCCCGCTTTCCTCACCAATTTATTAAGACGAGAGGCATCCTTCTTCTTGGCGCTGCCTTCCCAACACGCTGCCGCATAGAAGAGGGCGCTTGCCACAACAGTCTCATAGAACATTTGCAGACATTTAAACATGCACCTTTATAACTTTATATGTGGACAAAATTGGAAATGTTTTACAATATTTTTCCAATTATTGATAAGTTAATATATTTTATCACTGATCACTATTGCATAACAATGGTGGCAACGAGGATTAAATCCGATAGTAATGGTTTGTGCACCGAATTCAAAATGAGCCGTTTTTATTGTGATTAACCAAAGATTCTCTACTATATAGCTTATCTTGCAGAAATGAACTGTTAAACTATCAACTGACAAAACGGAAAACAGATTTTCTGAAGATAAAACGTCATTTCGCATAAGTAAATATTTTCCACAGGCTCAAAAGTGATTTCTATACAAGTTGCAAATGCCCCGCACTTTACTGTTTTATTATATCCCCCCAAAATTTAGAAACAAAGTCAATTTAGTCACCTTTGCGCGGGGAGATATTTCACATGGGGGGTGCATTGCAAACAAGTTCAGCACTGCGTAGTAGCTACAAAGAACTAGTAAGCATCCAGACTTTTTTAAGCTTTTAGATCAGTACTGGTGTATGCGGATACTCAATTTACAATATAGCGGTACAGATAGTGTGGACTTAAGTCAGGCAGACTGGAGGATTCGGTTAGATGTGTGGATGTCAAGAGGAAGACCGTATTGGTCGGTAGCTGGTATTGGTAATGCTATCCTCAGTTTCTCTAAACAACACACTTTGTACTTGTCGACAAGGTCAGCTTCCTTACCCGACAGCTGCACAATATTCGTTCTATTAGTCATTGCCATATGTGTTGAATAGTATAGCTTTTTTTGTTGCTGTTGTCACTCGCTGTTGACTACGGTTTACTGTCGCCCGTCATGGTGTTGTCATGTGGTTAGGTCACGTGTGTGCAAAGGTTCAATATTCTGAGTGATCAATCAATGCGCCAATACGGCACTTTTTTAATGCAATTTTAGCCCTTACAGTAGTTATAATTCAATGCACTTTATAATCCAGTTTACCTTATATATATATAAAAAAAAAGCAGAAAATATTTTTTGGGGGCGTGCGCCTTATAACCCTGGTGCGCCTTATAGTGTGAGAAAATACGGCAGTTTATTATAATTTGATGCAATATTTTGGCTCTTGTGTTTGCAGCTGATTTTTTTAAACCAAGAAATGACTTTCATCGGTGATTCGGCTTGCAGAAATAAAAAGTAAATTTTTTTCCCTTAAAGATGCTTGAATTTTTACCTTTTTTTTCTAGGCTTGAAAAGTGCTTGAATTTTAGGTGAAGTGAATTTTTGGTGAAGTGAATTTTAGGTGAAATGATTGAAATTGTTGCCATGTTTCACAACAACTTTGCTAAAAAATTACACCAACACTGCTCCCTGGTGCCTTTTCTTTGCCCTTGCATTTCTATCCCCGTTATTAACGGCAGCTGATTTAGTTTTCATGGTATTTTCCTTTGGAGCGTCATTACGGGTCACGCCCGGGAGGACAGGTGCATGCGTCACTTAAACAAGGCATTATGAAGTTTGTATTATGTAAAGATTTACATATGAATCACCGACATTTAATATAGACCATGCAAAATAATAATGCAGGATTACCCAATGTTATATTGTGATGGGAAGAGCTTCCTTCCACTAAAATATAAGATACTAACATTATCATCATTTGAAAGAGATTTGTTTCAAAATTATTAAGACGTGTATCGTTCAGTTCCACAAATCAAGTCAAGTCATGTTTATTTGTATAGCCCTTAATTGCAAAGAGTCTCAAAGGGCTGCACAGATCAAAGACTATTGCAAACTACAGACTATTATGACACCATCCCCTCATCTAAAACCTGCATGAGGGCAAATAATATACAGATTATCATCATAAAATATAGGTTATTCATATGCTATCGTCAAGTCAAGTCATGTTTATTTGTATAGCCCTTAATCACAAAGAGTCTCAAAGGGCTGCACAGATCAAAGTCTATTGCAAACTATTATTACAGACTATCATGACACCATCCCTTCTTCTAAAACCTACATGTGGGCAAATAATACACATATTATCAACATAAAATATAGATTATTTATATTCTATAGAGTAGAAGTGTGTTTTAAGCTTCGATTTAAACATTTCCACTGAGGTTGTCGACCATGTATGCATGTGAGTTTGCTGCACTGTTAACCCTCCCACGGTGTTGGTATAAGGATGGAGAACGCTCTCGAACCTGCAGATCTCTTCTTGGCTCTTGGAATCACTAGTAGACCAGCGTTTTCAGAGCGAAGGCAACAGACCGGAACATAGGGGAAAATTAAATCTGAAAGATATGAGGGAGCAAGTCCGTGCATGATTTTGTATAATACCAACAGAACCTTAAAATCACATCTTAAGCTAACAGGGAGCCAATGCAGGTTAGCTAAAATCGGGGTGATGTGATCAAACTTTCTTGTCTAAATTAAAAGCCTCGCTGCAGCATCTTGATTTTGGACTTCGGGAGACCGGAGAGTAGTGCATTACAGTAATCGAGACGGGAAGTTACAAATTATAATCCCCGCATCCGACTGAGACAGCATAGGACAAATTTTATATATAAATATAATTCGAAAATAAATATAAATGAATATAAATATAAATTATATAAGACTAAAAATCGCATCACTGATATATTTTGGCTCTACAAACCGCATGATTCACACTGGATTTTTTTCTTTTAATAGAATTAATGAAATTTAAGTTGGCTTTGAAAGTCCTTAAAAAGTACTTTAATTTGGCCATGAAAAGGGTATATTGATCCTAAATAAAAGATGTATCTAACCAGGAATATAGTCCTAAACATGTAGATGCACTGTAATTAAAAAGAGAAAAAAATACCCTAATGTATACGTTTTTTTTACAATTTACAGTACATGGTCCACTTACCTTACAACTGTTACTTCAAACCAAAGTGCAATATGCCAGCGTTTCTGCTAATGATACACCACATTTTAAAGTTTAATTAACATTTTTTTCCCTCAAGGAACAAAAGAGTCTCACGGGCTGCATTGTGTGACAGTTTTATCAAACCTATGCATGCGGCAAAGAAGCTGCTATCAGTCCTAGTGCACTTAAGGCAAGCGGATTAGACTCTAGAGTATTATTAGAACCACCGATTATCCCCTTACCTGATCCAACTAATTCTCATTGGAGGATGGGGTTACTATTTATTTTTTCTACAACAAAAAAAAGTCACATTTAATGTGTCAAGACTATTTTTATGTTATTCCCCATTACCCTGTTTTGCAGTTTTGTGGATTTAGTCAACTCTAACCATTTTACGCAGCAGAGCCTTTTTAAGTGCTAGGAGGCAGTAAACAAAGGAAAACTGAGGAGAATGCCAGCTCTGTGGCTTCCAAATGCAACCAGATCCCTTTTAAAAACTAGACAGGGTATGTATGAGATCAGATGTGAGCTTGTAAATCCGGCTAACTTGCACTATGCCACATACATATGTTTTGACGTGGCGGTTCACAGAAACTCCTCTTTTATTACTCACTAATAGTAAATTGTGACAGGAGTCAAGTCAAGTCATCTTTATTTGTATAGCCCTAAATCTTGAAGAGTCTCAAAGGGCTTCACAGATTATTACACTATATTACACGGACTATTTTTCAGCCGACGAGAAGAGTAGGTTATTCATATGCTATGGAGTAGAAGTGAGTTTTAAGTTTAGATTTAAACATTTCCACTGAGGTTGCAGATCGGATCTCAGGGGGAAGAGCATTCCACAGCACTGGTGACCGGATGGAGAACGCTCTCGAACCAGCAGAACACTTCTTTGCTCTTGGGATCACCAGAAGACCGGCACTCTCAGATCGTAGGCTTCGGACCGGGACATTGGGGCAAATCAGATCTGAAAGATAAGAGGGAGCAAGTCCATGTATGATTTTGTACAATACTAAGAGAACCTTGAAGTTACATCTATGGCTAACTGGGAGCCAATGCAGGTTAGCCAAAATTGGTGTTATGTGATCGTACTTTTTTGTCCTAGTTAAAAGCCTCGCTGTGGCATTTTGTACCAGCTGATGAGACTTGATTCTAGACTTCGGGAGACCAGAGAGTAGTGCATTACAGTAATCGAGACGGGAGGTAACAAATGCAGGAGGAATATACGGCTCGATAAATGTTTGGCATTATTTTAAAGCCAAGGTCAGGTAAAATGAAATGAAATGTTCTGCATTTATATAGCGCTTTTCAAGTCAATGAAGACTTCCCAAAGCGCTTACTCACAGCCCACTTTCTCTCCGCTAGCTTAGCTGTCCCTGTACGAAGCAAGGCCAACGCAGACTGGTGGTTTTGGTTAGCTGTCGAGAGCGTGTTGTCGACCACGTATGCATGTGAGTTTGCTGCACTGTTAACCCTCCCACGGTGTTGGTATAAGTGCCAAGATCAAGCGTAACTATCACCTTGTCAGCAATAATGTTCTGATAATTCTGTAGCCACTGAACAACCAGCACATTATTGTTTGATTTAAAAGTGCTTTGGTAGGAATAGATCATGCATGTAGGAAAAACCATCAAATGATCTTACATAACATTTTTGGGATCCATTTTTTGCAGTTTTACTCATGTTTTTGGTTAATTTAATAGACCCAGAAACTTATCATTGCGTACTGGTGAGTTACGCTGGCTTGATAGTTTTCGGGTATCTAGTTTCAGACTGATTGAGATGTTTCTCTAATTAGTATTCATTGAAACGGTCATCATATCTTAAATACCAAGAGTTAAAGCTTTCCAAAATTTGGTATGACGTTTTTTTCAATGACTGGTGACAACGTACAGACACCTATTTGTGTATTAAAAGTCTGGCGGACCGCTGGGGGGGCCGTTGGAACGCTAAGGGGTTAAGGTAATGTATATTATTCAAACTCTTTCTGTGTACCGTCTTTCTTTGTAAATATCTCATGTTTAAAAGTGGGCAACATGCAGCTTATAGTCAGGTACGGCTTATATATGTACAACATATTTTTTCCCTTTGAAATTGTATTGGGTTTGGCTTATAATCAAGTGCGTCTTGTATTGTGAATTTTACGGTTGTCTTATTTTTCAAAATCACGAACTAAACAGTATTGATACCATATAATGAGTATGTTGAACCAATCCTTAATTAACAAATACCATTAATATAATTAAAACAATTTTTCGTTTGGGAGTTGCCTTACTGTATATAGATTTCTCATGCAATGATGGCCTTACCAACATCTGATGGATTTGTAACAAATGATAATAATAATAAATGTAGTCATGGCTTTACAGTATGTCAGTACGGCCATTTTCATATATTAAGTATGTAATCAGTCAAGCCATTATCACATGCGCAATTAAATTATACATTAATAATTATTTAGAATTCCAATATTGAAAAGTTAATCAAAATATGAATAACTGTTATGGTCTTCCTACCCCCATGCATAAAACAAAAAATAAAATTCAGTAGTTCCATGTTTGCATGAAGTTAACGATATGCACTGTAAATATTACAATGAAAAATAATGACAAAGGTAAAAATGACATTTTTACAGTGTAATTGGTTGTTTCAGTTACTCACCAAGTCACGTTTTTTGAATCCATAAGTCAAATCACCTCAGACCACACAATTATTACAGCTTGATAGAGACAAAGTAGCGAAAAATGAAGAAGGGATGCCACCACTAAAATTGTCATAATGTCCTCAATTTTAAATTTAAATGTTTTAAACGGAGAAACGGACAAACATTCTTATAATATTGAGAATGCAATGCAGTTAGGACTATTGCTGATCCCTAACTTAAACCCAGGATACATTTACCATTCCCCCAACACTGGTTATCAAGATAGACTTTAATATTACATCAAAATAATTCCTTGACACTTCAGGTAATTTTCATTACCTGTATATGTATTTAACTTCTTGCCAGGATTTTTGGTTCCATCTTGTGGCATTTTATATAAGTAATGCAAGGTTACAAAAACTGAATAGGTCATTATGCTTTATCATTTGTTAAGTATAAGTAAAGTTTTACAACCTGATGTTTTTTGACAAACCAAATAATTCATCTATCTTTGTCCTTTGCAGCTAGGGGGACATGAAACTCACTCCACAGCAAGCTCCTCTCTATGTAAGTATCAGAATATCTTTCATAAAATGTTTTGTGTGGAAACAACCATCTCGTTGTACCCTGCTTTTCATTTTTTATGTAATTCTTTTTGTGCACTACATAGCCATTCCTGTAATTCTGAACAACCTGGATGGTGAAGCTTTTTATTGCCTGATTATATACATTTGATTTTGTTTCTATATACAGTTGCTATATTTTAACCAGAGTAGCAGGCTGTTAGTATTCATTTGTATACCATAACAGTATATGGGCTATTTTTTACACCAAAACCAAGTAAAGGAATGTGCAGTTTTATGTGAAAAATGCAGTTTGTAATGTAAACAAACTGTTAAAATATCTTTGCATAGTGTTACTTTGCTTACAGATGGCATTCTAAAGGGGTGACTGGCAAGTTGAAGAATGCCTCTCCAATTCTTCTTCAGTTGTTGTAGTTAACTGCACTCATCCAGCTAATTTTAGCATTTTAGTCAAGTGGCCCGCGATTGCACAAACGTCCCGGGCGTTCACATTTGGCAGGCTGAAACAAGGCACACAGACAGAGGAAGTTAGATAAGTACGGAACAAGACTACCGCACTCTGCAACGTTATCTTCAATTTACAGTGGCACTCTGATTTCATGCAGAAACAGTCAGGTTCATTGCCCCATGAGGCATTTTAAGATAAGCTATTATCAAAGTTTATCATACACCCCGGAGCCATAAGGAAATATTTTAAAAAGTTAACAAATTAATTGAATTGCACAACACTTAAATGCCTTGTATTTGTTCTGTTGAACCACACTATTCACATTCTTGACAGATCACAGGACATTGCAACAATCATGAGTTGCAATATGTTGTCAATATTAAATAAATTAAGATAAGAAAACACAAAGTTGTTGAAGCATACAGTATGTATAAAGGAACCAATTACAGTAGACCCAGGGGATAGAACACTAATCCGTTCTTATATGGGATCGCAAAGAGAAATTGCCATATAGTGGTGGACATAAACCTATGGTAATGCATAGCTACTGTGTTTCAAACCCCCATTACCCCAGATGAAAACAGTAAAATAGTATAAATAATATATTGTATGGACTAACTATGTGAAATATACTATGATTAAATAACATAATAAATAATTATACATGTGAAGGAAAAATGAAATTTTATTTCCCTTTTGTGTCATGTGACTTCAGCTGGTCGATTCGAGTTGCGGGTAGATACAGAAAGGGGAGGAGACAGCACCAGCGGATTAAAAACTGTATTTAAAACTTGGAAAAAAGCTTTGGAACCCACAGTAAAAAAATACAGTACAAAAAAATACATTATTGTATTGTCAATACTCAGTCTTTGTGAAACGCACAATATTCTTAACTGAATGAAGAGAGAGAAAGGCATAATGGGAGGGAGTTCAAGTAATAGCATATCAGCATTTTCATGATGCTATAGCAGATCAACATTTTATATGACGTTGCCCAATAGCAGAGAGACATATCAGAGATGTAACACTTCATCACTGCAGTGTAAATTTTGAAGTTTTTGGGCATGCAAAATCCTTTGTTGTTGATGTCACAAAAATGCCGTAAAGAGGGGCCAAAAACTTCTCATTCCAGACCGTTTAAAGTGAAACTCTCATTAGGCGTGGATACTGTATTTTGTGTGTCTGCTGTACATATAAAACAATTGTTAAGACAAATAAACATAATTACTTCTACAGTAGATGTGAGTTGTAGTTTGGAGCAGTGGTTCTCAACTAGTCTATCTTAGGACCTACCTTCAAACCCGTTACAAACCATGACTTAAATCAAGAAAACATTTCCACCTCTCAAGTATGAAAGGATTATGCAGTCTAAGCCAGGGATAGAAGAATATATTCAAATAAAAAGATAATTAAAAAAAAAAAAACCCACCTTAACAATTTAAGTAACAATATTCCCTTTAATCCTCAATTAGCTGCCATTTTAATGAAATCCAAAATACTTCAGTTCAGTGGCTTTGTTTTCTAGATAATAAAATCAGAATGTCATACAATATTTCCTTTA